>NC_139334.1:5445000-5872500 GCF_056507025.1 Lutjanus erythropterus
ACGAGACATAAGTCTGGAGGAGATCATGCGATCACTGGCATGTGGGTGCATGCATGAGTGACAAGTAGACCTGGAGCTTGTCTGCAGTTAATCTTGCATATTACTGGACCCATCATTTTTTTTAAATGTATTTATTTTTGTGCACATCGGTGACTGTATGCTGGAGCGATTGTCTTCAAACTTGGGATGAATGACGACTTGGACGAGAGGATGAACTGATTACATTTTGCTGGTCAAAGGTCAAAGGTCAAGGTCACTGTGATTTCATGTCCATCCCATTCCTGTGAAAGTGATATCTGAAGAACGTTTGGACAAATTATCTTCAAACTTAACGCAAAAGTCTAATTGGACTCAAGGGTGAGTCAAATGACACTGCAACTTCACAAAACATGTTTTGACAAAACTTCACAAAAATGTAAAATATAGAATACCTGCAGTGCTAGAGAGTAACTCTTTACACGTAACTAGTTACATGTAATGAAATTACCAAATAAATGTTACTGTGATCCTTCCAAATATTCTTTTTGGGCTGCCTGGTGAAGGTCTGCTTTCTACTGAGTGCGCTCTTCTAATTCACATTAAAATTTATCCTCAGTTGACGCACTATAGTCACAAGTAGATGTTTGTTATGAAGGGCCACAAGCTAAAAAGGTTGGGAGAGGTCTAATTTAACAAGATTGGTATTTAGAATTTAATTATTCCAAGTGTAAAATCACAATATTTGAAGCAAACTGTTACTGCGTTAGATGAACTGAACAGAATAGTGTGAATAATTTGAAGACAACATGGAGAATTATCACAGAGCACACAGAGTCACTTGATTGCCAGCCACGAATCTTTGATATTCTTTAGGTCTCAAAATAAAGAATCACTGTGGCTGTGAGGCAGAAAATAAACGTGGCTGTTATGTTCCTGTTTTGATCAGATGATCTCCTTTAACAGAAAAGTTACACTACAACAGCAAAATCACCCTCAGAAATGTATGCGTATGCAACCCAAACAACGTGAAAATCTTTAAATATGATCACTAAGCGGCCCTTAATCCTCTGAGCCAAGACTGAGGGTGACAGGGACCATCTAGTGGTGGTGAGGAGACTCACAGCTTCTGCAGCACTTGCATAACAACAACCTTGTGCAGAGCGTTGTTTCTTTACTAATGGAGTCAGAAGCATGTCATGCACTATTTATCCCTCAGCTACACATTCAAACATTGCTTTAAATAGATCATGCCAAACACTCAGCCTTGGAACCCACTGTCTTATATAACACAAAGCTGGTTCAGACATGATTCACCAATTGAGGACCCTGGCAAAGATCGGATTGTTTTTGTCTTTGAAGAACACTGTCAGACATAAACACGGCTGATTTCTGTCTGAGCTTGTCAAACACGACTGTGTCAGATTTGTACGTGTCCAAACAAAACCACGATGTTAGAATCTGATCTGCAGGATATCACCACCTGTTTATATCACATCAGGTGTATCTTATATAAAATATCTATCAGTGCAGCAATGAATCACAAATTTACATTTTTACTTTTATTGACTCTGTTGTCTTTTATTGATTCTAGCTTTCTAGCCTTCATTTAACATTTACTCACTAACTCAAATGAAATGTCAGATAAAAAGCATAACAATTTTTAATTTTCTTATTTCTTTCCTTCAAAGAAATAGTTCGACATCTTGTGACTAGAGCTGCAAAGATTAGTTGATTAATAGGTTGGTTGGTCAGAAGAATATGGATTGCCAATTAATCGTCAAACATTTGCTGGTTCCAGCTTCTCAAATGTAAAGATTTGATAATTTTCTTTGTTATTTATGTGAACCAAGTTGAAATAGACTGAAAGATTAATTTATAAATCATTAAAATAATCATCAGAAACATCAATACTGAATTAATTGAAACCCACCTGGGACATACATTAAATTGTGCTCCTGATTAAAGCTATACAATAAAATGGAAACCACTTTAATGTCTGTCCGGCAAATACAAAACTATCAAGAAGTTAGCTTGGCATAAAGTCTAGAAACAGGTGGAAATAGGCAGCCAGCCAGGCTTCACTGGATGATTAAAAAAATCCACCTACCAGAACCACTAAAGCTCACTAATTAAGAAGTTATATTAGTTTAATCTGTACAAAAACCAAAGTGTAAAAATGATAAGTTACAGTGACAACAAGACTTCAAGAAGTCCTTGTTTCTGGTCAAAAAACAGACACCTAACCCTTTAAAACAAACAAATGACGTATAACCTGTTAATTAGTGAACTTTAGTGGTGTTAGTAGGCCAATTGTTTTTACCTTTGGACAGAGCCAGACTAGCTAGCTAAGCTAACTAACTGCTAGCCGTAGCTTCATATTTAGCATACAGACATGAGAGTGGCAGTCATGGTCTTTTCTAACTCTCCCAAAACGTTGAACTATTCCTTTAAGTACTTAATCAGACCGGTGTATAGGATAGGCTAGGTATAGGATTGGCATCTAGTGTTGAAGACTGCAAACACCTCGTCTCAGTGTCCTCTTCCAAGCATGCAGGAGAACCCACACTGGACCCCAAACTTACACAAAATGCAAAAAGCCTCTCTAGAGCCAGTGTTGGGTTTGTCCTCTCTGGGCTACAGTAGAAACATGGGAGTGCAACATGGCAGCTTCCATGGAAGCGGACCCACGTCCTCTATAGACAATGTGTCATTCTAAGGTAACAAAAACACAAACATTCTTATTTTTAGGTGTATCAGGATTATACGCTAATGAAAACATACTTATGAATATTATCTTCTATTTCTGACACATTCTGCCAATAAATCCCTTTAAGTCTTATACACAGGATTTAAAAAGTACATTTATCATCTCAGCATCTCTTTCTCTTTAGCAGCATCCCATCCAAACACATCAATCCAATATCACAAATAACTGCAGCATATCATATGATGTCAAATAGGTTACACACCCTGAATGATTGATTCACGTTCAGGGAGCAGATGAAGTGCGATGGCACTTTCATAATGTCAAATAAATCAACGGCGCACACTTCTAGTAAAGTGTTGTGACAGATGAATAACAGACTGATCCAAATAGGTCAGTGCCGGTGTTCTCCCTGCCTGCCTTCCATCCACAGCGGCAAACGCCTTGTGATGGAGAGTCTGGCAGATGGGAAACAGAGATGCATCAAAAAGAAAAGGGAAAAAAGAAAAAAGTGTGAGGCTGTGCAAATTATGCAGACAGTTGACTGTTTCACAACCCTCCCACGGAGAGTGTGCTGAACGGGAGCTTCGCTTTGATCACCTCTCTGGATTAACTGACAGTGTGTATCAGTGTGTGCGGTGTATTTATGTTTGTTTGACTGGAGTCTGTGCATTTGACTCAAGCTTACTGCAGTGATGGGGGGGGTTCTATCTGTATTAATCTATTAAACAAATGCAACTTCAGTGCAACATTAGAGGCATCCTTTGTGGATGTTCTAGGAAAATTAAACAAAAAAAATCAGAGTGGTTATGTAGTGCAGTAACCTTAAAACACAGAAAAATGTTCCTCCTGCGCCGTCTCTAGACTAGTTTTTCTAATTCAGGTCACAGATGCAGAACCTACCGTCGTCAGCCGAGGCTTCGCTGCTGTAGCCGTCATAATCATTTGTCAGAGGGCTGTACTTCTGCCGGCTCTCCCAGCTGAAACCTCCTGCATGTTTGGTATTAGAGGCCGCCTTGGCTCCTCCCCGGAGGCCCTGGGAGCGGCTGACCGCTTCCTGATACTGACCCATCAGTTCATCCTCGCTGTCCGACGAGGAGCCCTGCAGGTCGGCGTCGGAGTAGGCCTTGTCTGTTCAGGGCACAGAAAGATGGACCGGTTACCGTGGGACAGGCTGAGATGTAAAAGGTCAGTGAGACTGGCAGCCTCTGCTGGCTCCAGTCCTGCATTACACAGGAAATCTGCTGGATTGTTTTGTCAAAGGCAAATGGAAAAAGTGATTTCAGTTACCATTCCAATGTCAGAATAGTTCTCAAGAAATGAATTTCACCAGACTTTGTCTATGAACGTGTCACCAAAGCTTAAGTTGATAGTTAGCAAGTGCTTGAAGAAAAGTGAGATGTACCCTAATTTTAAAGGGAAAACTTTTAGTGATTTACCAAATGAAATAACCACTACCAAGTAGTGTCGAAACTTCTCCAGTCAAATGATACCTGCATCCAATTCTTTTGGCACCCAGATCTATAAAAGAATGACTGCGTGTTTTTTCTTACAGCCGATCACGGCTCGAACATTCTTCCTAACAGAAAAAAGTCAAAAGTCAAAATTAGAAAACCATCCGTCTCCCAATGGATAGGGAAATAATCTCCTTCCTCTAAAAATAATTTATTATAAGCGTGACTACCTATATGTCATCAGTGTTAAAATGTGAAATGACATTTGATGTGAGTGATGGAAAATGTTAAATATTTTTCTTCTTACCTGTAGTGCTATTTATCTGTCTAAATAGTTTTGGTGTGAGTTGCTGAGTTTTGGAGGTATTGGCCATGGTCATGTCTACATTCTGTCAAATATGTCAGGCATAATGTACATAGAGCAGATCATTATTTCAAAATAATGACCTGCATATATGAGGGAGGTGTTTAAGTGGGCTCATCTCGTAAATACAGTAAACACGACCCCATTGAACACAACGATAGAGATTCAGAAAAAACTGACCTTAGAATGCTGTAATTGAGAATCAAGCATTTAACAGTCATGTAATAAAATGGAACTTGATGGCACTCAAAGTTCCAAAAAATACATCTGAAAAACTCAAAAGCCATGTCTTTTTTCAGAAATCATGACCCAGTTACTCAAGATAATTCACAAACCTTCATTTTTTCTTTTTGCAGCCGCATCACTGTGCGCAGCGAAGCGTGCATCCGCTCATGGATGGGAAGTTACAGCTCACCCAAGGACGAAAACCATTTACGTTTACATCCTGCACCGTCACAAGCACAAGCTTCTCATCCATGAGTAGATGCGTGCTTCCTTCTGCGAGGCAATACAGTGTTAGAAAGGAAGTAGCTCCTACATGAAACTGCTCACAAAAAGGTCTTTGGATTATCTCGAGTAACCAGGGCATGATTTTCTGTTGCTGTTGAGTTGTTCAAATGTATGTTTGAGCATCACAAGCAGAGTGCCATCAAGCTGTATTATGTTGAAGAGAAGGCAGACATCTCCAGAACATCACACCCCATAACAGTCTAGATGGATCAAAAACACAGATATTTTTGATTTTAGGGTGAACTTTCCCTTTAAACACCAGGGCTTGTAAATGAAATCCAAATGCATTTAGTATTATTATTGTTGTTGTTCCTTTGTTGTGTTTTAAAAATGTTCTAATGCATTTCTTCACCTCATGTAAAGCACTTTAAATTGTCTCTGTGTGTCAAAGGGAACTCATCAAAATCACAGTGTTGAAGCAGACTGATCAATAAGAGTTCCACGGTTAGAGAAAGTCCTTCAGCTCCTTTATGATTTTGATGCAGATATAATCGTGTTACAGATTCGTTAAGGTTTTTTGCAACACTAATGTTGCCATGGAGCTCTGTCCATGATCAGACACATTATGCAACAAAGTGCCTTATTATGCAACAGAAATATATTTATAGAAATGCAAGTAATATATTAAAGCTGGGGCAGGAAGGTTTTTTTTTTTTTTTTTGGTGCCACTGGGTAGAAATTCCATAATAATTTTAAACATGATGTAATTCAAGGGGTCTGAGAGAAAACTAGACTTCTATTTTTCGGCTGCAGAAAATCTAACCTGAGACAGTCACACATATTTATAAGATTGTTCCCAAAACGTCAGTATTTCACAACCTGACTCAACAAGCAGCCATCTTTGAGCCACCGATCCAAAGTATTATTAGTTTATGTGTTAGGATCCCCATTAGCTAATCCAATGATATCAGCTAGTCTTTCTGGTAATTTGATGACCTGGGAGTGAGACTCAACCATCAACTACCTTTCTCAAGAATTACCTACCGTACCTTTAATATACTGTTATTAAACTGTGTAATGAGATACATACAGTGCAGTCCAATAGAAAAAATATATTTTTGTGTTTCTGGTCATTTTTATAGCTTTAGTTACATAAAGTGGTGGTCTTGATTCGGGTTGCTATTGAGAGTTATTTCTAAGATTTGGTCTATTCACATATTGATACATGATGCAGAAATGAAACAGAAAAAAGGAACAATGAAGAAATCAGAAAAGTGACTTATGTACAATAATTATAGTCTTGAAAACATCAGTAGTAGCTTCACATTTGTTCCAGCAGGGGGCAGCAGAGCTTTAAAATTACTCCAGACAGAGGTACACTGTAATATTTCCCATGCACACTGAAAAACACCTAACAATATTTGCACAGTGTGTTTCATTTCTGAGCATAAAGCAGAAATAATAAAAGATTTAGCATCTATCAAAAACATGGTCAGGAAAATTTAATTTAATACAGTCTGTGAAAAATAAACATATAATTGTCCCATGTTTCCATTAACATAGTAATGGTGCAAAAAACCCGCTTGGGACTTTATTCTTCTGCCTCCCTTTGTTTTTAACTGAGTGTTTTTACCAGGTGGCTTCTCAGGGTACAGCCAACTCCCTGTGCGGGCTCCCTGGGGCCACCAACCTTTTAAATTTCTGAAGCCCTGTGGACGGATGACAAGTAAACAGGCCTACATCTGTCAGCAACAGTAATCCCCTCATGGGTTGAGAAAGGCCAGTGCCAGTGGAAAATGTCCCCATGCAGAGGTCAGGCCTCATGCTGCAGTTGGTGGCACGGGTCCATAATTTTACAGAGTGGATGGACGATACAAATGCTTTTCTATGGCCTGATTGGAGCCCAGGGTTCAATGTCTGAACAATGAGAAGAGAATTATTTAGACAACAGGGTCATAGAGACGTAGAGAAGAAGGGTCATGGTAGTGATGGTTGTGATCTGTCTCCTAAGCTGCAGGTGTAAAATTTTACCTTTTAATTAAGGTACATTTTATATTTTGGGGGTGTATTACAGAACAACCTGCTTTTGTTGCATTTAAGTGCATCTGCTTTTGGTTAATTGTGGACAAAATATATGACATCAGTCCCATTCTCAGTTGTCAGATTATTAAGAAACGGTGAGGATCGTCTTAATGCACAAGTCCTGAACAGACACAACCTCAAAATGTTACGTGTTCAAAAACGTAAGACTGTTTTTTTCTTGGGCTAGTGGCTAGAGACATATAGTTCACAGCTGGATCCTGTAGCAGTGGTTGAAACTAAGCCACATTTTACTAGAAGCATAAAAATCTAATTTACCAGGGGCATTAGATGTACAGTTACAAATTCAGGATCTTTAGAAATAATTATGGTAAAATATTCCTTGAAACATCCTTGAGCACAAAAGCACAGCAATCGGCTCACCTTGAAGCTCTGTTTTTTTCCTGAAGTCATCAAGGCACTGAAGGCTCCCTGGATTCTCTAGTGCCAACTTGTTGTTGAGGTACCAGAAGAGGAAGGTCATGAGGATGATGAAGAGTCCGATGGCTGTCAGAAACCCCAGCACCTCTGGAGAGACTGAGACACACACAGTCAGGTTAAAGTGGTTAGAAGTGGTTATACTATATCAGCACACTGTCATCCAAAAAACTGGTAGCCTATCATTTTCATAAACAAATGAGAGCGTGGCCAAGATGATGATTATAGCCTCTATCACAACACTAATACACCTTTTTCACAGCAGCTATACTGACATGAAATACTAGGTCAGCATAGATGTTACCAATAACACTCCTGCACAGACGTGCATAAATTCACATACGGAGCATGTGACCGTTTCTCTGAAGTAATAAAAGCCATAACAGATAGCATAACAGCCATAATATTAAAATAATAATACCAGAATAAAAGCATGCAACATCACCTAGTTTTGAACAATAAAATTAAATGCACAGTAAGCAAGCCAGTTAATAAATAGTCAGGTTGCACTGAGATTTCAGGAAAAACGCTTGTTCACTTTTGTGGTAAGAATTAGATGAGAGGATCGATACCATTCTCATAGGCTGATGAAGTTAGCCAGCAGCATGTTAGCTTACCCCCTGTAAAACAGACAACACAGCTTGTCTTGTTTACACTTCAGTTTTTGTACAAATGGAACTAACTACATATAGTGTGCTCATTATGAAGGTTTATAGAAGCTGGATTTTGATGGCTTTGTACAGAACTAGCTTGCTGTTATCTCCTGGTTCCAGTCTTTGTGCAAAGCTACACTAGCTGGCTGCTAGCTGTAGCTTCATATTCAGCGTACAGACATGAGAGTTGTATCACTTTTCTTCGCTAACTCTCACCAAGAATGCAAGTATGCTTATTTCCCAAAATGTTACAGGCAGCCCTGCTGTTATGGCAGGGTCAGAGGGCACAGACGCCCCCAACCCATTTAATGTTATCTTTAATAATATGATATGTTACTGTGAAAACAGGCACTCAGGTGTGCAGAACACACATGTGCAACTAATGTAGAGCGAACTTACTAGCTATGTCAAAATCACCGAAGTCACCAAAAGCCAGGGTACAGAGACAAGAACAAAATGAATGGAACAGGGAGGCAATGGCCAAATTTCTGACTGTTTTATGAAGCAGGCGAAGTTGAATGTGATGCTAAGCAGGCTAATATTAGCAAATAAAACTTAAGCTAGTTTAACCTTTAAGTAATTCAACTAACTCTGTTGTTGTGCTGCCCTTACAAGGCTATTATATCATAACCTGCTTGTGCTGAAGTGGGTGTGGATGAGGAGCCCAAGTTGGAAAATGGCTGGGCTGTTTGTAGGAGATAACTTAGCAAAATAAGTTGTCATGAAATGTGACAATTTGGCAGCAAGAATATTGATGTTGAAATTTCATATAACTGGTACAGCTTTATTTGGCCATAAAGCAGACCATCACATTTCCTGCCAACACAGCAGGAATAAAGAGTTCCAGTCTGCTATTTTTTGTGGGTTAGTGTTTACCGATATTAAAATTAATGTGTTTGGTTTTTGATCAAAGGCAGCATGATGCACTTTAAGAGTACAATGAATGTTTTTAATGCAATACTCACATGCATCTTTGAATCCTGTCCCAGTTTTTCTTTTTAATTATTAATTACATTAAGGAACCAGCACCTACTCTTCAAAGTCCCATCGTGACATGAGCACGTTGTCTTGTTTTTTTTTTTCCAGAGGTGACATATAAATAAAAACCTTTACCACCCACTTTCTACAAACATTAGTTGAAGACAGATGAGAGAGACAGAGGCAGGTAGATTGAAAGGGGCCTGGAGAGACGGAAAACAAGCGGAGGAGAGCGACACAACCGGACGGTTGCCATGGCAACAGGTTCAGGTGCAACGTCACTCCAGACTCCAGACACAGAAGCAAGTCTGAACTCATTAAAGGCAACACTGAGTGCCACATATCAGTAGATACAGTCTGGAAAACAGCATCATTAGATATGCAGACAGGGTTAGTAAAATCATAACGAGCTCTGTTGATGAAGACAATCTGGGGGAGTTTCAGACAGATGAAAGCCGTGTGACCTTCCACTGCACATACAGGGTGACCTTCTAACACCTGAATGAAGGTGACATGTTACCATCAAGTGTGTCCACAGCCAGGGGACACGGCTTGTCTCGGCTATCAGCGCGTACTGTTCCTGTTAGTCGATCAATCTTATGAATAAATGAGTTTAACATCTAACCCCGGTCCAAACTATTTAATGTGACCCTTTCAAACTGAAGACTAAAACACGATAATTAAGTCTAACATTTCCACTTCACAGACCTCAACAAAAGTTCAGGAGCTGCACTGTGATCTCCTGCAGGGAGTTCAGGAAATTAATTTGACATTTTACACCGGAAAAATAACTGTTGTAATCAGGGACACACTGACGATGAGGGGGTCACCAACTGTTCACAAGCTGTTACACATTAAAAAATAAAAAAACTAAATGCTACATAATACTAAAATGTCACTTGTGTTTCAGCATAATGAAAATAAGTTGAGCTGAAACACTGAGAACAGCGTTTTAGAGAGAAGTCTCATGTGTATCTGTGTGTGTGCGTAGCATCAGTGTGAACAGCTGTCATGTCACAGACTGGATTTTATCTTCTGCTGTCAGTCGAATGTTGTTGAACAAGAAAGGACACATGTGACAAATCATTCTGATGCTTTTTTTTTTTAACAGATTAAACATCCCATAAATTAGGGTGGTGCTGCTCCTATGCTATTCAGACACTACAATACGGTTCTTCCTGGAACCATCAAAAGACAAGAGGGTTTTAGATGAAATCCTTATAAAAAGCTTATTTTTAGATCCCCTGGGTGGGTTCTACATGAAAACGTTGGAATATGATTAAAAGGTTCTCATGAGAATCCCACGGTTGTGTTCTAGATTAAACCCTTGGGAGTATAATTAAAAAGGTTTCTCAGTGTAACACCCTGGGTGGGTTCTAGACGAAACACTTGGGATATAAAAAGGTTCTCTGTAAAAACCTCCTAGGTCGGTTCTAGAGAAATCCTTGGAAGGGTTCTCAGTAGAGCCCACGGGTGGGTTCAAGATGAAACCCTTGGAATATAAAAAGGGTTCTTGGTAGAAACCCCCTCAGTGGGTTCTAGATGAAACCCATGGAATATAATTAAAAGGGTTCTCAGTAGAACTCTCTAAGTGGGTTATTGTTAGGACCCTTTCAAATGTGGAAATGACCGGTAGATACTCCCAGAGAGGTTCTGGGTTGAACCATTCTGGACAGAACCTTTATAAAGGGTTCGACCAGGAACCATAAAAGGGTTCTTTTCAGGAAGAGGCCAAATAACCCTGTATGGTTCTAGTCAACACCTTTATTTGTCAGAGTCTACTTTAGGCTATGAGGCAATAACCACTCAGTACAGTGGCAGTAAATGTTAAAGTCATTATTAAAGCCATTTCTGTTGAGTGAGACTCATTGCAAACACTTTTCCAGGATAATTGTGCCTTTGCCTGAAAAATATAATAAAATATCCACATCATACATGGAGATGTAGTCACTTACGACAAGTGGAACAGAGGCACATTTACTGCGTGTGTGGTGCATTACAGCATAAAGTGGGAAATGCTGTTTCTTGTTTCTCCGTGTTGCAGAGGACGTTTGTATTCACAGTGTAACATGCAGGCTGCACCAAGGATTTTTTGTATGTAACACTGCACACTGTATCCTCTCCACCCTCCATAGGATGATGGTGAGTGTGATTTAGATGATGAGATGCAGCGGAAAGGAGAAAGGGGATGCACAACACAATCTGACTACTCCTCAAACCCATTTACACTGGACCAAACTTAAAATAAGAGCTTGATGATCAAAATTAAACTATTTTAAGTATTTGGGATTTAAAACACCGCCTTAAAGGGGTACTCTATCATATTGATTTCGCACTTGCACACATTTGGGTGACCGAGAGATTTAGAAAAGAATTATCAAAATCAAAAGAAAATCAGGCAAAAAAATCTTGACTTTGTTTTATTCTCAGTATGAGCTGAGCTAAAAAACAATATAAGAATATACAACAATCTGTGTAGTACTCTTCACAATGAGTTTGACTGTGTAACTGCTAATAATTTATGGAAATCAAGTGTTAAAATAAAAATGTGTCTAAGTACAGTAGTGGATCCTCTGCATTTAATTAGCAATAATTAATATTTAAGAGCACTAACGCCTGAGACATTCACTGAAGGATCTTACAAGTAAGACAAAGTGGGGGGGAAAAAAAGAAATAAAATAAGAGCAAAGGGGAAAGTTACAAAAGATCTTTTGGTGCAATTAGAGAATACATTAGAAAGAATACATTGTTCTCTCCTCAAATTACAGCTGAGCTCATTTCAAGTGATGAATTAAGCTTTCAACACGGAAATCACTACAACATGTAAAGTCCATTTTGTTCAATTAGACCAAATGACTGCCTTGGTACTGATGGAAGATAATGAGCTCATTTGGCAAGAAAGTGTACTCAGACGACATCTTATTTCCCAATCAATGATGGTGATGATGATGCTTTCTGTTATTTATAATGCCCGCAAAAATTAACCGGACTCTGGTCTGTTACTGTGTATTTACTTTGTTTTTGGAAAGACTGGATGAGAGTAAATGAGATAAAACAAGATGATATTCAGTATGAGTTCAGCTCAGTGTCTTCAATCTGCGCACAAATAGTGTGACTGTACACATTCATGCATGTAGGTGATGCTCCAGTCCTTCCCTCTAAATCAGTGTTGACTCTGGGCCACTTAACGTAGCTACACAACGCTACATTACATTACACAGACGTTTCATTAACATCGTGTTGCGTTATGTAACGTTACATCGCATTAATGAAATATGTTACCTCAATTAACTTTGGGATGTAAGTCAATGGTGACTTTTGCTTTCACACAGGACACAAACACTCCTGGATGCAAGTCCTGTGTTTAACGTAACGCAAGGCAATGCAAAGATATGCAACGCTTCACAATGCAACCCAGCATCACACAACACTACTCAACACAACACAACGCAACATACTTAATTTAATCTCGAACCATGACGTTTCTCTTAACCAAGTAGTTTTGTTGCTTAAACTTAACCACACTGTGACTTTTTCACAGCAATGGCCATGTGCTTATTGTTGTTACCATGGTGATGAAGGTCACCTGACTATGGACCTGCTCCACAGAAGTAAATGAGAAGGACTGGCGTATTACCTGCAAGCAAAATTGCACTTTGGTATATGCACTGCACAAAGCATAAAGTCATGTTACTAACGCAAATTGAAAATATTTTGTTTTGCATGTTATGGTGTGAGCTCATCCACTCAAAACTTTGCTAAGTACATTGGTGGTGTAGTAAACTCTGCTTACTTCTTACACACTGTTACACACACACACATTTAACAATAAGACTGTTACGTAACAACAGCTAGACTCACCCTTTCACACCTAAAGGACTAGAGAAGAATGCTTCGTGTCCACTTTTTGTCAAAAAAAAAAGTGCCAGATATTCTGAGTGGATGTTGGTCCTCTCTGTTAAATGTGCTGGGCTGTAATGAGCCTGTTTGTAGCCCACAGTGTTTGGTCACATGGTTAGGTGGGAGCAGCAGGAGGCGTCCTCCCATGGGAATGCCTGTCTGCTCACACTGTACCAGCTTCTCACTGTTGACTGAATTATTCACAGCACAGATGGAGCGGGATCCTGCTCTGTACAATTCCCCAACTGGCTCGAACAGGGAAAAGAATATTCAATCACAGAAACCTACAGACACTTTCTCTCTTTACTTAGGACTCGCCGACTACAGACTACAATATTTTTTCTCTTTTATTCTATAAACAAGGTTTTATTCCTCACTTTTGCTCCCCAACAGTGGACATGTTGCCAAGCACTGTAATAAAAGTGCTGTAACAGAGTGTAGGCGATGCGTGGTGGAGGATGTCTGACGTTATTTCTCATTTTCCTCCTTAATTTTATAAAACAGAAGCTCACTCGCTTGCTCTTCATTTCAAATGCAGAAACAAGCCTGTAGCATTTAGATTCTCACCTTCAGCAGTTCAAGCTGCTTCATATTTTGTATTCAAACCAGCAGCCAATAACTGGAACTAATCATGTGAATAGACTTATTTTACATGATCATGATTAAACAAATGACTCCAAGAAAAATAATAGGAAAAGACAGCCATTCTTACACATGCGGCTATATGTTTAGTTTAGCTAATGCAAATTATTTAATCAAATCTACTGTATTCCATTAACATACAGAGAATAGCCCTTAGATAATAATGTGTGGGGGGCTGAATGATGATTCACAGGAAGATTAAACAATAACAGACTTGTTATACAAGAAGCTCAGAGAATGTAGAAAAAATACGGGGACCTTGTAATGGTTATAAAATGCACCACATGGCTTTGTAAGATTCACTTTCTTCAGTGTTAGTGTCTTGAGCGAATTTGGAGGCAAGATGAGAAACAAGCTTCAGAAAAAAATGTTTCAAACCTCAATCCTTGACAGGAATTTTTGGCATTCAGAACAGCAAAATACCTCCAGAGGACTGACAGATTTCTCCCATAGATTGCTCCCACATCTCGACGATGATTAAGATGACCAGAGTAAAATGAAGAAAATGCAACTGGGAGGCTAATTATTGCTAATTATCTAATCTAAATCATTTTAGATGTGTGGAAATACGTAAAGTCTACACTTTACTTAAAGCTACTACAAGAAACTTTGTTGTCATTTTGTGTTGATTTTGGAAGCCCCTGTGGACAAAGGTGGTCAAAAATAATGTAAAACAAAACAAAAAAAAAACTCCTTGTGCTTATTTTTAACTGGCTAACATAATGTTGCCTGGGAAAATGTACACATTTGCTCTTCTGGTAAATCTCTTTTATTTAATTTCATAAAAAATTAGATCCACTGGCAGGCAATAAGAATAAACAGAAATAACCAAGGTCATTTAGTTACAAACTGCCTAGAGTGCAGTTAATAATAACCTGAAAGGGTTTCTGATACATGTCAGAAAATTAAATCAGCACCACGGGAAAGTGTCTAATGTTGAGTTTAATACAGACAGCATTCAGATGGACGTCAGCTTAGATAATTATAGATAATTATAAGGTGCAGCAACTGATTTGCATCAGATGCTCAGTTTGAAGGAAGAAAGTAGATATGAGTAATTAAATGGACGGTTATAAAGTGGATCAGAAAGACAAATTTTACTCCCTCTCTCATCAGATGATGTGAGACACTGAAAAATCAAGAATAACTTTTAGAGCTGAGCCAGAAGGCAAAGCTTTTGATTGACTAGTTGTACTTATGGTCATGAGCTTTGGGCAGTGACCAAAAGAATGAGGTGATGGATACGAGAGCTTCCTCCATCGGGTGGCTGGGATCAGCCTTAGAAGCGGAGTGAACTCGCAGAGGGAGCTCGGAGTAAACCACCGCTCCTTTGCATCAAAAGGAGCCAGAGGAGGTGGCTGGGGCATCTGCTCGGGATACCCCCCGGACGACTTCATTTGGAGGTTTTCCGAGCGACTGAGGGGAGACCCTCTGGAGAGATTACATCTCATGTGGCCTGAGAACACCTCAGGATCCCCCAGGAGGAGCCAGGGAGCGTTGCTGGGGAGAGAGATGTCTGGAGTACTCCACTTACACACCCAGTCAGAAAGAGCACGACTCTGGCAGTGAGAGGCGCCTTTTTCCAGTTGTTTTCTAGAGGCAGTGAGCGTTTTACGTGCTGCTAATGTGCCCTTGGTGCCTTGCATTGTTCGGAGCATCTCGCATTTTTGTGGGAGCACTCTGAACACATCAAGCTGAAAAAAACTTCAAGTCCAGTACCATGCACGTTTTTTCTCATTGTCTATTAGATTGATTGAGAGACTGGCCTTCTGTAGTGGTGAGAACAAAAATTACAGATGCTTGAAAATAACAATAATGGGGGACAAACTACTGGTGGCTGTCACCAGATAACTGGAGCTATATTATTGTACTAGGACAGGTGATTCGGAGGTTGCACGACACTGCTCTTTTTTATAAACAACAGCTTCAACAAAAATCTGCCAGATGTGCTCTGTCTGATCGGGCCTCGGGCCTGCTGCCACCCTGACCCGACTCTGGATAAGCAAATGAAAATGGACAGAATTGATGAATAGATGGACTTTTTTGAGGTAGCTAATGCCTAAAACTGCATCAAGCCTGAAAATATGTAACTCATACAAGGGTAATTACAACACTGTCAAATCACCAGCCACAGTTCAAGGACACAATGTCCCTTCTTTGTGTTTGACAAATGGAAGATACGTAAGTCACAGAGAATGACCTAAGCAAAAAGAAGGAGCAGGTGCTCTTATCCCGTCTATTTGAAGCACTAATTTCTCATCTCTGGCTTGAACTGGGTGACTTTGCCTGGATGTGACGTCATCATGTTGGTCTGAAATGAAACAACAGTGACTACACATGCTGCATCTTTATTTAGAACCAATATACCATCATAATCCAAACAATCAAAGACATACCTATGCTTGTTGTTTAAAGAAAAAAGCCCTCTGACAGCGCGATCGATCAACGGCCAAAAAACGTTGTTGCTTTTTTTTTTTTTGAACAGAGAGCGCCCGTGTCCTCCTCAACTGTCATCCTTCAATACAGGGCTATAAAACACAGAACACGCTGGAAGAACTACACCTCCCACACTGCCTGGGGCACTTAGAGATCCCCCAGGAGGAGCAGGAGGACGTTGCTGGGGAAAAGGACATCTGGGCTGTTCAGCTGACCCTGTTGCTATGACGACACTGACTCAGGTATGAGGCTAAAAAAAATAAAGATGGATGTATGGTTAGGTTTAGAGTATTTGATATTATTTGCATATGTAAAGTGGACAACAAATCAACAAATTAATGTGTTTTAGTTGCTTTATTGTCTGACTGTTGACAAATATCTTTGGTATTTTTGCTTATTCATTGTTGCTCATCTCTATTGTCTTTGTGATGTGTCTGCATGGAAACAGTTGCCATGTTGAATGTCAAAAAGCACAAAACCATCTCAAAACCACAAAGACACCCACACACTCCACCGGCAGACCAGAAGCACTCTCACCACCAGCACTCCCATACACACTCCCACACACGTTCAGACAACGCTCGGAAGCACAGCGCCTACTGTGTAGCCACAAGCCTGTCCACACACACTCACAGACTCACAGACACACACACACACACACACACACACACACACACCTCTGGAATCGGTCTTCAGCAATCACATAAAAAGCAAATGGGATAACCCAAATTATGAAACACGCATACACACAATTACACAACCAGACCATTCAGCCGGCTCGCACAATGTGATGAGCACCCTCTGAATCTACTTGTGCATGTTTTTGGTTTTAAAGAGAGTCATCTCCATCCAGAATATGAATACTGCCACCGCAGAGAGAAGCACTGAGTGTTCTGACTGAACATGAAACATTATTATCTTTCCCACCAGCCTGATTTGTTACGAGCTTGTTGTTACCGAACTTTACATTTGCAGCACCATCGTGACCTTCAATACAAAAAAAAATCATGTTTGCTCACTTTTGTATCATGACATCATGTACAATCTGTACTTATATGTAAATGTTACATTGTTTAGATATTCTTTGAGAAATTAATGTAAATTTACAATAATGCAACAGTAAAACTTCAGATTGGAGCCTGCAAATTACAGTGTAATCACTGTAGACCTAATAAAGACTAAATAAATTACAGTGTAAGTACCGTCTTAATAATTATGGAGAACAGTAATTGTTTCTAGACAATAAGACAGCAAATTTGTAAAATTAGTGCCAATATAGCAATACAGTAATACAACTAGTTCATTTAAAAAATACTATTAAACAATACTACAAAAAATGGTATTGCTGTTGTTATGTTTTTATGCATGGAGTACTTATTTATTATGAGTTGTGTGTAAATAATTTTTGTTCAGGAGCAAAACATTAGGCTGAATCTTTGTAGAGGTTACACCTTTATAAGTATAGTTAGGATATATATATATAATATAAATAGTTACAGTATGTGGATGTTATTAAAATTATGATAAAATACTGCAGAACAGTGATGTAGTTTTCAGGTCCAATGTAGATCAAGAAGACAAGCAATCATACTTGGATTACACCAGAAGAGCAATATGGAGGCTTTTTATGTTTTTTTCAGCTGTTTTTTGCATTTGAAAACTGGTCACCATTCACTTCAATTGTTTGGGAGATTCTGCATCACTGTTTTCCTGTAAAACTCCAGCAGTGTTTTGTGGACTAAAAAAACGAAACCCGACCTTAAATCGGCATGACGGTGAGTAGATAATGACTGAATTTTCATTTTTTGGCGAACTATCTCTTCAGCACTGACTGTGGCGTGATTGTTCAAAATTGCGTCTGCAAAACAAGACAGTGGTCATTTCTGGATCAGCTTTACTCAGTTTGAAATATTGCAGGCAGTAATGGAACAAGAAGCAGCCACAGTGAAGAGCTGCAGGTGACAGGCTGTACACCTCCAACTTCTCAACAAGGTAACCAAGTCTTTTCACTGTGCCCTGTTGTTCACTGACTCATGCATGTGTGCAGCATAAAATCAGACCACAGCATTATGGGAAAGCGCCAGCTAGTGCCCCATTTCTTTATTGAAACAACATAGTTGACTTTGCTGCCTTCAGAATTCTGTGACCTGTAGCATTACACTGTTTTTGCAGGTACCAACAGTGAAGGGTTGCCAAAATAACCAGGACTGAAATCTTTGAGACTGCTTCTTTAACTCTGAAACAACTGTATTATTATTATTGTTATGTGCACAAGAAAACTATGTATCTTTTTTGTGTTAAAGTTTACCTTTGAGAGTTTTTTAAGTAATGGTGCTGCACACACAAAGTAACTTTTACGTTTCTATGTCCTTCCTTAATACATACTTGTTATGCTTTTATTTCCTGTACTTCTTTCCTTGTACCTTCAAGTACCCACTAAGAAATTCATTGATATCCTATATGTACAAAATATTAAACTGTAACTTGTCAACTGTAAGCTTACTATATTCAAAAATCTGTCAACACGTTTTGAATTAGCATAAATGAGTATACATAAGCATAAATAATAATTTTCACCACACTCTCAGCCCCAATGTCAGCATAGACTGACTTTTTTACACTCCAACTTGAGAGAACATGACTCAAATTTTGGTGCTTGTGAAGTTAATTTTCACATTTTTAGCTGACAGTTCTATAAACACAACGAGCACACGCAGTGAGCACGTACAACAGAACAAGCGCAGGCCAGCAGCAGCCAAGCAGCACAACCTGAACACAGTGGAACAGGAGAACAAGGATGAGTGTGAATGGTGACAGTTTAACAATGATGAATGCTGATGAGGAAGGTGGAGTGGGTGGGGGGGTGTGAGGGGTTGAAGGTCAACCTCCCCGAGCTCTGATCTGCCCTACCTTTTCTGACGCAGATCAGCTCATGTACTCCACAGTTACGCTCGCCACCTGGAAAGACAATGCAGTTTCAATGAGCCACGCTGCGATGGAGGGAGCGACAGACACAACAGACATCGTGGAAACACATTTAAATATGTCGGAACATTCAGACAAATTTCCGGAAAGGGACGAGAACAACACAGATATACAGGAGACACTGACAGAGACTGGATGGTATGTGGGTGGTCAGTGTACAAGCTCTGGTTTTTATCCACATATACTGTAATAAGCAGTTCCACTTCAGAGGAATATGTGGTTATGTAAAAGGTGTTTTAACTAGACCACTCCTCACACTAATTTACAGTAATAATTATCCATCCTAGCCTGATTGGGTGTACATAATCTCCTTCTATCCTTTGTCTCCATACTTACATCTCTCTTGCCCCAAACCATTCACTACAGCTCTTTAATTAAAGGCACACCATGCAAGATTTCCTAAAACCAAGGTACAGACTCAAATAATCCTTCTAAATCATCAATTATGACCCACTGGACGTGTTCAGTGGAGTCTGTATCTGCAGAGACCCTGCCCTCTGCCTGTGTTTTCTTATTTTGCCGTGTTTGGGACTTTTCTGGGTGTCAGCCTTGTGGTAGTGAGTGTGTGTTACTTTAAACACATGACAGTTAATCTAAATTCCTTTGCAGAAAACCCTCCTCTCCCTCACAAAAAGGAACTTAAGTGGGATAAATTGATCCAATAAAGGAAAAGTTTGTCATTGTTGGGATATACTGTAGATTCACTTTCTTGTCACGACTTAATTAAGAAGACTGACACTACTCTCATCTCTGTCTGTTAAATAAGAAGCTTCTGCTGGCAGAAAGCTTAGCTTTAGCACAAAGACTGGAACAGTCAGCCCATGTGTGGAGCAAAACAGGTGGCATAAATTGGATAAGATGCAATCTTGAAACCCAGTGGCTATCATCTAACAATAATTTGGCTTTTTACTAACTTTTTAAAAACTTTATCAATGTTCATATGCAGATATTTGATAATCTGTTTTACAACTCCGTCCTCGCATCTCAAGTTGCTCATTGAGTGAAACCCTAATCTTTGAAACTACGTACCAGCTTTCATCCATTCATTCACCCTCTCCATTCATCAAATTGTCCACAAATTTATTTTATCATTCCACATTTTTAGTACAAAACTTTGTTTCAATAATCCCAGAACCTTGTTGGTTCTGGAAAATTAAACACAATCTGAAGAAGAGTACAAGTAAAAAGGTATATTGCTATTTTCTTCTGTGAGTTCAACAAAATAGACTTCTCTTTTATGTTCTTTGTCATTTTACAGCATCTCTGACATTTAGAAAGCCCACAGCATGATAAAAATCTCATGTCCTTGATTGTGCGCCTTTGTGTCACCGTTTTGTTGAGCTTTCTTATCGCCATCAGGAGCTGCACCAGGCAGTAGAGACGCATCCCTGAGGTGCCTTACAACATCCTCGCATGCCATCTGAATGCAATTCTGCTGGCTTGATGGTGAAACTGCTTGAGTAAAATGGGAAAGGAATCTTGTTGTGTGATGTGACTCCACAAAACATTGTTCTAAAGCCAGCACAGCTCAGCGATCCTTAACTATGAGCAAAATTTGGATGCAGAGGGTGTTCTTCCAATCTTAGCACAAATCTTGGCAGCTTTCTTGTATCATTTTCATGTGATAGTTACATAAAAAAAAAATCAAACACAGGAATTTTGAAGAGATTTAAATGCTTTGAAGACCATCTACTGGCATCTAAACAGCCTAATAAACAAATTTACTACAGGTCTTCTTGATTGAGAGAAAAATATTGTAGTTGATGTTTGTACTACATGCTGTTTTTTTTAAGTTCGATTAAGATATCCCATGTTGTAGATGTAGATTCAATGTAAGATTGAAGTTTGGGTTATGTTTATGTAGAAATTTTGCATGACATGATAGTGGTGAGTGATTTACTTTTAATCCCAGTTTTCAGATGTAAACTGATATAGAGGGATGCACGTGTGCGGACCACTTAAGGGAAATTGGAGGTCTGAATTGGTCCTTCTGCAATTAGCCTCTCTGCCAGCAGATCTTAAAGTGAGCACTGCTGTCTCATCTAAAATGAATTTAGGATGCAAGGATCTTGCTGTGTTTACTGTAACAGTCCATTTACTGTCAATAAACTGGTCACAGCTTATGGTCATTTCTAAAGTTAACAACGGGTTTGTGGGACCTGTAAATTTGGACCTTCAGAGCAGTGGGCTTTTGTTTTCGTAGTACTGCTTTTGGTCCAATGGGCCATTTTTTGGACCGCTGTGGTTTTAGAATAATCGAAACAATGGCAAAGCACCGGTGAACGTATTTGCTCATAAATGTTGCTACAACTCATCCTGATGTCTCAACTTCACAGTGGCACTCGAGAAAAAGTCAAGTGATCACAAATGCAGGCCGTGAACGCCTGTACAAAATTTCAGTCAATAGTTTTCAGAATATTTCATGGTGTAATTGGCTAATTGCTCCAAACAAATAGGAGCAAGTCTAGCTGTTATTTCTTCACATTCTGTTGATAATTTTAGTCAGAACTTTGAACATTTTAAACTAAAACTCTTACTTATTGTACATTTAACTTAACAGTGGTGGGCCAAAGAATTTCTTTCTTTTAATCAATAAAAAAAGTAATTATTTTTATATACAAGTAACACCTGGACATGTAGAATTTAAGAATCCAGTTTTCTGTGCAGACTCTGAGGTAAGAGAGTTTTCTTTTAGAGCCTCGAGAGCATCAAGAGCAACGTCTGATGATGGTTACGTCACTGAGGTCCTCTGTCGCTCTGAATTCTTGTCCAGCATTTCGTCAGCTCAGCGGCCTGGACCCACTGGGTGGCAGCTGCAGGGGTGTGAGTGTCCAGTAGCATCAGTATATCATGAGGTAGATGCACCTAGATGCCATTATTCAGACAGAGGATGGGAGGCGAAGAGCTCACTGTGGTTTTCTATAGCAGACGGGCTTCCAGACAGTGACTTTAATTCAGAACTATTACTCACACTTGTGAAGGCCTCCTGGTCTCTGAGCTGTGCGGCTGCCTCTGGGATCTGCCTACAGGTTGAGGTTTCAAGTAGCTCCGGCTGCCATCAGCTGTGACACTTGTACGATTTGTGCAGCTCAGATACGAGAGGCTGAAAGCACTGAAACTAATGGTGTCACAGTGGTGTAACGGTCACTGTGACACCTGACCTTTGCTTCATGTCATTTTTCATATATCAAGCCAACATCTGAACTGCATATCTACATAGGAACCAGTCATGTGGTCTGAAATAGAAATAAATTTTAATGGTGTATGTACAAAAGTAAAACGTTGGCCCACAAAACATGAAAAAAATAGTGACAATAGTTTTTTTGTGATTTACCTGAAGCATTTGATAAATTAAAAGGAACATTTAAAGCGCACTGAGTGTTTGAAGGCGTTGTGACTCGTTGTAGTTGGAGTGTTGTGACTGGTTCTCTGAAAGCGACATTCTGTCAGACTGATTTTATGTTTTCATGTTACTGTTTTCATCGATAATACAAACGTACCAGAATTTTCCCTGACATGTAACACGGTCTTGAGGTGCTGAAACTGGTGGTACAGATTTTTCTAACCCTAACCCCATGGAGGAAATGTTCCTGAACATTTCAGGGATAGACTGTATGTGTAAAAGCAAAGGAACAATAAAACAGATATATGATTCTTTAATAAGAGTGCTGCCTTTTATGTGTGTTGATTTAGGTCAGCCTAACTATTTCATAAATGGCAGAAACCAGAGAACTACAGCTGCAACAATTAGTTAATTAATCCATAAGTAGGTCAAAAGAAAAATTAATCTTTAGTTTAATAAGTTTAATAACTTACTGTTTAGATGAAATGCCTCATATTCATTGGTTCTAGCTTCTTAAATGTGAACACTTTCTGTTTTTCTTTGTTTTCAGTGATAGTAAACAGAGTATCTTTTCTTTGTGGATTGTTGCACAGAACTTACAGTTTTATTCTTGTTTGAGATGGTACTGCCACCCGCTCTGAATAAAGAGACACTGCCTTTACCTTGACATAATCATCTTTTAGTTTCACTGCCTGTCCAATTTATTCTCTATTAAGCAGCTTAATATTTTACATCTCTGTGAAATCATAAAGTCAATTCAAACCCCTCGGGTATCTGACCATAGTAAAGAACAGGTCATTTTCATAAAATTTATACATACTTACAGACAGTCCAAGACTTTAAAAACAGTATATTTACTAGATTTGTAAACCTATTTCTGACCTATATTAGCTTGCATCCATATATTCATGTCTGTGTGTTGGAAATGTCAAAAGAAGTGAGCCAATACATCAAGAAAAATACATCAGGCAAAACCAATGTCTGCCCATGTTTACACAGTAAACAGTCTAAATCCTATAACTAAAACAAAGCTGGCTGTACAAACATGACTTTAAGCTGCCTTGTTCCTAGTCGCATACTAAACAGCCTTTTATGGCAGGTAAACGTCTCCTTTCTTTATTTACAGTTATTACCTTCTGCACTTACCTGCTACAGTAACATAAAACAGCATCATTTCTATAAGGAATTAACCTATAAAACCCTCAGGAAATATTCTGAATTGGTTCACCAACGGTAACAGGAAAACTGTCATAAGAAATCAAAGGTTCATATAAACACAAACCTGAGTAAGACATAAAACAGTGTGTGGCAGGTAGCCACTTCACCACGTATAAACACAGCCATCGAAGGAAGTTGAGCGGCTACATGACAACACTGTCTGAAAATCTTTCCTGCCAAACTCGGAGCTGAAAGCCGAGTTGTTGTCCAGCAGATCGATACAGCAGCTGTGTGTGGGAGGAAGCTCCCAGTGCTCCTTCACTCCTCTTTCACTCACCACACACCAAACTTGTCAAAAATAACATTTTCTTGCATGTGCTCTTGAGTATGGTGCACAGTTCTGGTTGCTCATATTATACTGAAAATAATGTCTTTCCTATGTCTTACATATATTTCTAAGTTCTTTTAACCAGCAATCAAATTTCCTACGTATAACCTTTACTACCAAAGAACCCATTTAATGTGAAGATATTCTCTTTTTGATATCTCAAAATGAGTCAACTAGTAGACCTCACTCTGGTTTTATTCTAGCCACATGATCTACAGTGTCTTGCCTTAATTAGCTAGATATCTAAAAATACCTGCCAATAATAATTAGCTGTTAATGAGCAAAATTGGAAAACATTTGTGCTTTAACATACTTCTGATAAACACATGGGAAACAGACAGCCAAATTAGACTCATTAATACCTAATGTAGGCAGCAAGTTGTTGTAAAAACTAACCAACTTGGTCTTTGCATGGACTCTCTCCAAACACAGTATGTTTCAGTGAGTGTATTTTTTTGTGCAGTGTCTTTTTCTTAAAGAGGAAAGTCTGTTTAAAGGTGTCGGGGAGCACTACTGCATATGTGAAAGAGTTGAAAATGAAAAAAATCTGGAGGTGTGGAGTCAAGGCTACATGAGTCGCTACTAAGACTCCCCAATCTCTGACCAAACTTTTGGTGGTTTCATTGTGGGTAATGTAGGCACCAGGTTTTGAAAAATAAAAATAAATAAATAATAAAAATATAAAAGAAGATATCTCTGGTTCTGCTGTATTGATTTTAATCCTTCTTTTGGAACCAAACTCCATTGTGGGTCAGACGAGGACGGCAATGCTAAATCGGTGAAGTACTCTTTTAGCAACAAACTCTCTGAGTTGTTCCTCGGAGTTTCAGAATAAAATGAACCTGCCTACTTTCCTCCATCTTCTACTGGATAATCATCGACTGCATCATGAGTCAAACAACAGCAGACAAACCCCAAAATATTGCAAAGCATGTCATCATCATCATCGTCATCTCAAACTTTTTTGACATTTTATAAACCAAACAATTTGACCAATAATTAAAATAATTATAAATTGCAGCCCTAATTATTTATTACTGTGTGTTCTTTGATAAGTCCAGATAAGATAGTAACTAGCTCACTAACACATGATTTGTCACCTATGCTGCCTCAAGGCCTCTGGAGGGAGATGGACAAGATCCACCTAAAAAAATCTGCAGACTAAGGGCAAACAAGATCATAAATAAATCTCTCTACAGAAATAATATGGCTGCTATGGAGACTTTGAGCACAACAGAACAAAACAATGCCCAACCTAAAATTCCATGATGCAGAACAGTAGAGACTGAGCTGAGGAGGAGGAATATTTTTGGAGGAAGTTTAACACCTGCTTAAGACAGAATGATGAAGATAACTGCAATAAAAGTAGGCTATCAAGTGCTGTGACTGTGGTCAAACAATCCTACACAGTGTATAATACAGAATGCAGTATAGTTTTCGGGGTAAGCTGAAAAGAGAGCACCGACTTTGTACCTTTTCAGTACATTGAGGGGTTCACACGATCTCTATTCGTGTCTAACCGAAATCAGTTTGAAGCTGCAGCTGTGAACTTGTGATCAATACGTGCAGTTTCTGAGTTCTTGTTTCTCAACCTTGGCGTCGCCGAGGAGCTAGTCTCACTTCAGCAAACTAAATCAAGGTGAAGTCTGTGGCCTCACAGTCTTCCCTCTTGCAGACGTCTGGGGCCAGGCTGGCAGCATTTTTAGGATTCGTCCCAGTTTCTTTAAGGGATCTCCTCTGCCTGCCCCCTCGAATCAGGCTGCCGAGACTAACGCGTCTGGGTTCAGGAGAGAAGGATGGACCGAGGCCGTGACACAGAAAGTTAGGCTGAAGAAATTGACCTGACAGAGGTATTTGATTGTTTGAGGTCAGTGGAGAGAACATGCTGTGGTAGGAAAGAACTCAGGGAAAAAAAAACTTGTGGTGTTGCCCCCATTAAGTTTCAAACTCAAACTCTAGATAGACACGACTTTTAAAATGAACTTGAAATCTGCATTAATTGTTTTATCAAGTTACCACACGTTTCTACACACACAAACCTTCAGTAAATAAGAGTGCTATCAATACTTCATTGGACGATGGACGCCACAATTATAAACTAAATGTGTCTATTCTGTGAAGCAGTTGCAGCAAAATAGCAGCACAGAGTTGCAGAAGTCAGATTTCAAACATAACGCGTTGGCTAATCACAATTTGGTGTGAAGCTGCTCGACAAATGGTTAGAGTCGTACAGACTGAAATCCACTGGGAGTCCTGCAACAGATTACCACGAAGGCGTTTAATAGGCCTACATTACCATGAAAGCATTGGCTGGTGCTAATTTGTCAAAACTAAAGCTAACTTGGCTCAACCAAGGAGCCAACATTGGCATACAACCAGTGCATACTTATCATTAACATTCATCTTCTGCTGACAGCAGTTCTGCAAAATACAGTTGTTGCGGCCAATGTGGTGGACACAAAACTCAAAACTTAAGAATTAACCAGCCTTCTTTGAAATTTCTTTTTTTCAAAATTAGGGAAAGATCTATAGGATCTAATATTTAAGATAAAAATAATGTTACAGATAAATTTCACCACAGCATCCCTTCTGTAAACACAAACAGTCATATCACCTTATGAAGATGTTAGACAGTAGCATTCATTTGAAGTTGTACAAATGTCTAATATTCACTGACTTCTCAACTCTCAACTTCTGAGAAATATCTGGCCATTTAGCTGCTAGCTGCTCTACTATGTTCACCAGCTATAGCAGCTGACTGTCAGTTTGTTGCTGGGCAGGAAGCATGTTTTAGCTTTTTTGCTAACAACAGCTGCCTGCTGCATCTGGAAACAAAGCAAATGAGAGCAGTAAGAGTGAATGAAAGCAGTAAAGGCTAGGACCATTAAACAAAAACAATGAGCTAAAAGATGCTGATCAGTGTTGGCTTATACGGACATGGACTGCAGTGTTAGTTGATTGTTCTTTGTTGGTTTGTCACTATATGAGAGACCAGTTTGGCTTAACAAATTGTTACTTGATCCATTACTATACAAATATTAATTATTGCAGCTTTACTATTAATAATTAAAGCAGGCATGCAGGAATTATTTTTATGATGGACTGAACTTGGAGAACTAAGCCAGCTAAACGTGCTCTGGTCTTCATCACCATCAAAACAACAGTAACAGAGGACAAGACTGTGTTACTTCATATCCTCCTAATAACAACAATAACTGATCTATGAAACAAATTTCTTGTCAGTTGCCATTTACATGCAAATCACTCAGTGTCTTTATTAAAACTGGCAGAGGGAAGGATCATGTTTCATCAGGTGGTTCGTGAAACGTGTCTGTGTTGTCGTATTGAAAGGCACGAGGGAGCGACTGCAGTGTAAGCTCCAGCTAAGCCAATTAGCAAGCGGAGGATACAGTACGTCAAAGATTAGCCAGCTTAGCCGACAGTTTGGCTGTAAGTTCATGAGGCAGCAACAGTTTCCTCACACTACAGCTGCACAACATACGCTGCTGCACAGGGTTTTCTTGTGAGGAAACCGTGTGAAATCACAGCCAACTATTGCTCTATATTACCAGCACCATCCATAGCCCAGAGCAATGGAAACACACTGTCAAAGTAGTGCAGCTGATACCTTATTTTTAGAACTGACAAAGCCACAGATACCCAATTTAGAATCCGAATATTCATTTCACAAATACTGTGAGGTTGATAATAGCCTGAGTGTGCAAACAAGCCTGCAGACAATGACACAGGAGTAAAAAATCCATGAGAAATATGCATTTTAACTATTTTCTCAGAGCTCAGAATGTCTCTTTCTTGCAATTCAACTCCCCGCCTCCTTTCCCATGTGTCAGCTGAAGAGCTCATGATCAATAAGTAAAGTGCACAAAAATCCTCCAAGTAACAAATCCCTCACTTTGTCTCAACCAGACAACAAGCCCTGAGATGACAAAAAAAATCTAATAACAGCAAAAATGTTGTTGGTGATGAGTCAATGCAGTGGATGTGCAATCCATTTTAGTGTGTCTGTTGTGCCCATGGGTTAATAGCACAGTGCAAGTGTTTGTGTGTGTATGTGCTCATCAAAACCTCAACAGATCAAACCTCTGAGGTCCTGAGCAGAAAAGTGCTGGGAGCAATCCACTGAGGAACATTAGCAAACAGACAGCTGAAGACAGGACTCTAAAACTGAGCTAAAAATGGGACGTTTGTCTACAACTCAACAGGAGAGCATGTGTACAAGTAATTGGTCTAATGGACAATATCCATCATTTTCAGGCTCTTGAGACTTTTAGCACACAATGCTAATACTGACCTAACATTAGCAGTCATGTTTCTGGCCACCTGACAAATGTAAGTCCAATATTCACTCTACTTTTTGCTCTGTTTTAGTATCTTCAACTCCTGTTAGAATTATCTCTGTCTTTAGCTGGTAAAAACTCCACTGTGTCAACTGGCTAGCAGAGGTTGAACCAAGTCACTGTTTTGCAAGTCACACGTAAGTCTCAAGTCTTTGCACTCGAGTCACAAGTCAAATCCCAAGTCTAGAAGGCAGGTGACAAGTCAAGTCCAAAACTTTGAGTTTTCGAGTCCTAAACAAGTTATAAGTTATAAAGTTCTTTGTGAAACTTTAAATATCAAACAATGTTGTAAGTTGTTGCGTAGTTGTCATTTTAAAACCATGCATTTTGGAGACTGCAATTCATTTTTTTTTTGTTGACCACCAGCACTGCATAGCTTTTGTATGCAAACAAAATAATCTTATATACTCATACTTTTTCTTCCATTGTGAGATTGAATCAAAACAGTTAAGTTGTAGCCTTCAGAACCAAAATAATTAGCTGAAAATTGCAACAATTCTTCATATAGCAGAGGGGAGCTGTCAAATGGGTTCATTACAAGTAATTTATATTAGTATTTTATTCAGTTATATTTCAGAAAACATGTTCAATAAGCTTAAGATATTAAGTTGAACCAACAACTGAACGGACAAATAAATCTAAATAAATCAATTTTTTTAGTGTGGCCATTTAATCGACTGTTAATATAACATAATATTGATTACAGCAGCTTAAAGTATCACAAATAATCAAGACTGTCACTGTGAAGATGGCAGCCTCTCCACTGCTTTTTAGCTTGAGTCACTTTGAAATCTTTTGATTTGATTTAGGGCCCACAACAGGAGCAGGTTCACTTAGCTTCACTTTGAGAGTAATGTATTGCTCTATTCCGGTTGCCTTATAGCGAACGTTAGCTCAAATAGTTTGAAGACATATTGGCTATTATCGCCTCATATCCTGTTTCTTGTGCTCCAAAACAAACATTGCCATGCCAAGGAGGAGGAGGAGGAGATGGAGAAGGGGAGAGAAGCTGAAAAATCCTCTACAGGAAACATCAGGGTTCATGGAAGACGCGCTCTTAATGTTTCGAGAAAACCGAGTACTGTTTGTCTCTCTGTCAGTCTAAACAACATATGTGATCTTCTACTTAGACGGCCATACATTTCTTATTGGAATTAGCTAAAGTGGTTGATAAAGATACCAGAGGACAAATGACACGACAGGATTTTCAGGAGGATTTAAAAGATACAGTCAAAATGTCAGCATGGAGAGCTCTTCCGCTGCTGTAATTTCAACACATCATATTTCCACAGCTAAACACCTCCTGGGCTGCCTACTCTGTACTTGGCTCCGGCTCAGGACTCGACAAGGCTTCATACACAGCACACACACACTGACAGCACACCAAGCAAAGTGAGTCGGGCTGCTTTCGATCTGTCGGCCAGAAACCCAGGCTTAACCAGGATATGTGAAATCCATTTGGACCTGCAGTCGATCTGTCTACAGCTTGTCACCGGAGCTCAGTCCCAGGAACCACACAGCATACGCCAGCTGTGTCTAAACAACATGTGTACAAGAAAACTCAGATTTTTGTAAAAATGCCTCTGTCTTTTAAACAAATTAGGATATATTTTCACAGTTTTCCTAAAAGCAGGAGTTTGATCAGCATTTTGCCGTGTTGCAGTCACTTAATGAACAAAAGCAGTTTTCATGTACACAAGCTTAGTTAAGTCACTGAGTGATCTTTCACAGAAAGCCTGCTGTGTGGATCCAATTAAGAAGCTTAAGGAGCTCTGATACATTTGGTATTTAAGGCAGCACGCTTTGATAACGGCACTTTTAAGATGATGATTCAGAGCACAATCCAAATTATCAAAATAAACACTTGATCACACGGCTGAATGTCAGTGAATACATTAATAAAGTCTCTAAATAGCTGCTAAAATATGAGCCCTGAGGCGTCAAGGAAGCTACATCTTGTGGGTTGCACTTCAGACTCGGTAAATGTAACTAGAATCATTTAAATCTAATTCAAATGCAATGCCATTTCCCTTTTTTTCAGTTTCTTTTCATCATGTTTCCTTCTTTTATTCCCCAATCATGTAACATTTCAGAAACTCTACTTTAGAGTTGAAATGATACATTAATAATTTTAGTTTTTATGGCTTTGGTACTTCTGACACTATTCAATGTAAGTATTGTATGTAAGTATTGTATTGTTTTTGAGCATGTGGCATGGAAAAAGTACTGAAGCACTGATACTTTTGCAACCTTAATGGAGTAATACTTGACCATCTACACTAGAGTCAAGTAATGGAGTTGTGTAATAATTCCAGTAATTGCTTGTTGCAGCTGTACTGTAGCTAACTTTTGTACTGTGCATATATGCTTTGCAGGCGAGGAAAACGTCTGCAGTCGTACTTACATGAACTTTAATTGAGTTGCACTCTAAATAATAGCACCATTAAAACCAACATAATTACTCAGAACCACTGACTCATGCAGACACAATAAAACATCCTAACAGCTACATTAATTCTTTGCTCGAAAATGTCATGCAGAAACAACTCGTCCCTGTTTTTTTGCGACACCTCCTGATGTTCATCCAACCTAACATCACAAGTACAGACAGAAACACAGCCTCCCACTGGTGTCGACGGCCCGGCCCCTGGGTGCTGCAGGTGTCAGTCAGCCCCACAGCTGCTGCATAAATCTCTGCGGAGCCAACTAGCTCCAGTGAAATATCGCTGACAGGGCCTGCTATAATCATGGCCTTTCAGGAAATGGCACTTTGCTGACTAATGTGGCAGGAAGTTGAGGGCAGTGGGCGGGGTAGAATGAGCATCTAACTCAGGCGAGGTGTGGCTGTCTGATAAACTGGAGGAGGAGGGAAAGTCAGACTGCTGGAGGCGAGGCAGGGTGAGATTAAGTAACGCAGGGCTAAAGAGCTGCCTTTTTTGGTGTTTGTAGCGTTTCATCCTTTGGTTGTGGTTCATTAAGAGTGAAGCAAGTGAGCTAAGGAAAATAAAAGAACATTCATTTGTGGTTCTAAGATGCCCCTGTTCAGCTGTTTCTTCATGTGTCTTCAAGAGTCCGATCAATATTGGATGTTTGGGGTCGATGCTGATAAACAATATTATGCAGTTAAATATTATGATATCGATCGATTGGCCGATATTGCAATGATTGCTCAAATGTGGTTATCCGGCAGGATATTTTACGGTTTAACAATAATTTATTTATTTTACTATTTTATGTTAATTTGATATTTTATAAATTACTGTCACAAATAGAACAAAAAATATCTATATATTAAACTTGAATTACAGGTATAATATGAAACATTTTCCTTTAAAAACCAAAAAAAATTCTGTCAAGAAAGTTTTCAAATTGGTGCATACTGGACAGCATATACGCTGATACGAGATTGGTCCATGTGACTGTTTTCAAGTTGTAGATAACTTTAGAAAGTTTCAAATTTGTCTCAGCTATGGTTCACGCCAAAGAAATCAAACTCTAGATATGACTGGAATTCATTTTTTTTCCCACTTAACAAACATTATGCGTAATGTGTTTCTGAGTCTCACAGTGCTGAGTCCTATTAACAAAGCCTCGAGGCCCGGGGGCTGGTGGCTGGTCTATTTGCCTAGTTTACTACATAGTTTACATCACTGTGCTGATTTCTAGAGGTGAACCCTGCTGTCCTGTATTTCTTGTGGCCTATTATTTGTCAGCTTCCTCCAAAGACTGGTGAAGACTTTAACTTTTACAAGTGTGGAGTGTCCTACTGGCCTAGTGCTTCAGATGCATGTCATATACTGTGATTACAACAATCCCTGTTCAATTTCAGTTGGAAAACCTTATTATATATCGCTTTCCATAACTCTCAATACCGTCATCTTCTGCCACCTGTCTACTGTCCACTAAAATCAAACCATTTAACATGTACATGTTTGATTGTGTCATATTTTAAGACATAAAATAATGAGATCTTGAGAATTCAGAGTGATTTCAGCACTGAGACTGATTTATTTTGTAGAAGACATCATATTAAATCTGCGTAGGCCTCTTTGTGGAAAATGTTGAGCACTTACACTATTTGGAGCAGACTGCCTACGTCAAACAACTCAAAAAAGACTTGAGGAAAAATGATCAGAAAAAATAGCATTAATTAATGCACATGAATATATGTATCGCGTGTGACATTTTGATTTAAATCAGGCAAATTTGCTTGATTTACTGATCATCAACCAATACTGGCTCTCTGGGCGTGAATCCGATACCAACATTAGAGAATAAAAAAAAATAAAATACCAATATCGATATATCTGCTAATATTCTTTATACAGAATATACAAAAACATTTTTTTGCAGTGATCCTTGTGAGGAGGCAGGATCTTTTACAGTTAAACAATAAAATCAGAATTAAAAGTTTGGCATATTGTACAGCAAATATGCAGATACAGATATAGACAGTCTGATAATATTGGTCAGCCAATATCTTGGTTGGGCTTTACCCATGATCGAATATTACTTTATTTATATGCTTGTTTTGTTTTCTGTTCTGTTTTATTTATGTTTTTTGTTTGTTTGTTTGTTTGTTTGTTTTTCTTCCATGTTTCAAATTATGGTCAACATTAATCATGTTGTGTGTGTGTTATTTATACTTAACACTATCTAATTGACTACATATCCCCATCATAATTGGATGATATTCTTCATTCTGACTGAAAATGAAAAAGCCAACCACTCACTATTATTACTTTACAAAGCAGGTCATTTGTCATAGAGCTTAGTGGTGGCCTATTTCCACATTTAAAGCACAGTATGTATTCCACCGCTGCCAGCATTATGATATTCAAACAGATAAATAAGCACGAAAGCTGCTTACTGAACAAGCTTCAAAGTTATATAAGCAGACAAAGGTGAAAGAGTAAAAGCACGTATCAGTTCACTGTGCAGCCCAGAAACACACACAACAACAAGATAATGTACACAAGAACATATGTACTATACTCCAACCCTGTGTTAAACTTGGTGTCCTGGATATTCCAACCCAAATGATAACCGGAGTTACATTCAGAGAACAGCAGAGACACAAGCAGGAACAGACACATGGCACCGTGTCAGTTTCCCTCCGTTTAAATAACCGCTATGCAGACAGTCTCACAGCGGAGCTCTCCTTTCAGCACCGCCAACAGAGACACACCGAACCGCCGCTTCAGCGTTCAATCTCAGCCTCCTCTACTCTCATACAGCGGAGGAAAATCACCGCTCCGTGGAAAATTAAAAAAAAAAGAATAAAAAAAACTTTATCTGATACCAGCAAGAGCACACACCCTTCTCCCGAAATCTCTAGCACTTTAAACTTCAGCTGTGACATGTAATATTTCCAGTGGAAGTTAATTACGAGGAGAGGAGAGCCGTTATTGGCCTACTTACCATCAATCGCCATGATGTTCTGTTTTGGCTTCCACCAAGGCGGGCGGTGAAGAAGGGGGAGCGGCCCACTGCAAGGCTGAGGGACGGGGGGAGATTCACGGTGTGGTACAGTCCATAAAACACCGGGGAGGAGAGGAAGCTCGCCGTCTCTAACAAACGCTGTGAAAATAGGTAATCTATAATTTACAGAAAACATGTTACACAGGCTGAACATACACATGAACTGATGAGCAAATAATTTCAGAAATGTAAAACAGGCTGTTTTCATGCAATGTACCTTAATAATGTAGTTTAGCCAACCCAAAAGTTAATTTAGTTTAAAATACACTAAGCCGTATTAGATGATATTAATTGAGTATCTAGCTAATCAGCAATTGTATTAGCAAGATGCTAATACAGTTTAAAAAGTACATGTTGGCCTAATCAACCGAAAAGTTCATTTAAGTTAGTTACAATTCATTATGAAAAAGATAGTTCACCCAAAAATGAAAATTCACTCGCCCTCATGCCAATTTAAGGTTGTGTTTAGTTTTTGAGTCCACGAAATACTTTCACAAGAAAACAGCATCATATTATAAGAACTTTGAAAAACATTGTACGTGAATGGTGACCACTTTTCAAACACACATGAAAACGATGAGGATCTAGGCTAAAATCTTGGTTTAAATGACGTATTTGGCATGCTGGTTTTAGGATTACACCAAGTTACCACCACTGTTTATTTGCATATAGACTGGGAAATGAAACAGTGACAACTGCAGTCTTGTAAATTCAGCATTAAAGGGATAGGTTTTTCTGATCACCATTGACTTCAATTGTTTAGTAATGTTTTGTGGACTAAAAAACTAAACCTAACCTTCATTCAGCATGAGGGTGAGTAGATAATATTGGGTGAACTATCTCTTTATGCTGATATGATGCTAAAATGATAATTAGATGCACAATATCCATAATATTTCACTGTGCTTTCATATTTTTAGCACAAGTACTTTGTGTGACTGATCACAATCAAGCAGTTGTTAGCATGTATTCAACACTAGCATTAATGATGCTAATATGTTTAGAAGATGCTAAGAAATATATCGACAACAATTAAGCTTTGCCAACCCAAATCAAAGTTTGTGATATTCTCTTTCAACAGCCAAGTCGGACAGATGATTGTAGACTGTGACAGAATAACCTGATATATATATTCACTCGACTGGAGAAACATGTGACCACATTAAGCACAGACACAGACATAAACCTGCAGGCGGAGCTGCTGCTGCTACTACTAGCTGCTAATGTTAGCCACACTCTGTGTCAGGCTGGCAGCTAACGTTAGCCACAGTGTGTCAGGCTAACAGCTAACGTTAGCCACAGTGTGTGTCAGGCTAACAGCTAACGTTAGCTCTGGGTCCTTTACCTGCAGACACTGTGACCCTCTTCGGTCTGAAAAGGTGAAGCGTTAGCGTGTAAGGTTTGTATTGCACAGCGCGAAGTAGCGCGCATTTCAGCGGCATTTAAAGTACGATTTGGCGATTGTAGACTGTGATTAACGTCTTCAAATGGCTCTTAATACACAGTATTTTTTTTTTTCGGACAGTGTTTAACATTATAAATTAATAAATTCTGCCTTGTGTTTTCTTAGTGACTATTCTAAATTAAATTTGGCATCTAATCAACAGAGAAATTAGTTGTCAGGAACCTCCCTGGTACACACGCTCAAGCAAGCATACCTGTGGTGTTGGTGTGCAGCAGTGAAATGGGTCCCCGCTGAAACACTTTCCCGCCGCGCACGTTCCGGACGTTGTTTGGGCTATTCACCGGTATGGCGGTAAATGAAAAATTCATATCATAACGAAAATAAAGACCGGTTTTCGGTACGAACCGGTATACCGACCAGCCCTGTCTTGAATATTATGTAACTAAATGGTGTTCAGCTTGCAGCGCTCAAAAATACAACAGCAATGTCTTTTCTCAGATATCATGACCCAGTTACCCAGTTAAGACAACTACAGACCTTGTTGTGAGCAGTTTCATGTAACAACTTTCTACTGAACTACACCCAGCTGACTCACTGCTCAGAAGGAAGTGTACATCTACTCACGGATGAGAGGCTCGTGCTCGTGACAGTGCAGGATGTGAACTTTAATGTAATGTTACAACTTGGCAGAGGTGTAGCATTAGCACTGAGCTAGCTGGTGTGGTGATATGGTTGGTGGGTGCTGCTCAGGAGAAAGCAAGTAGTAGCTACCCAAAACTGCTCACAACATTTTGAACTGTCTCTTTCTTAATAATTCTTATGTAAATGCAAATACAAAGCTCAGCCAACAGAAAAGATCATTTAGGTGTGCTTAGTTAGGCGTGCTTGAAGCTTTATTAGATGATAATATGTTCATTAAATACTACAGTAATATAGCTTAATTAAATGTCTATGTTTAACCAAATAATCTAAACTAAATGGGCTACAAGGCTTCCTGCCTCAATGACTGCATCCTGTTCTGAATTAGATGCTTAAACGAAAATATCTATCTTAACTTATTAATGCTCAAAACACCAGCGACGGGTCACCTTGCATTTCCGAAGCCATTTATATGTAGTTGAGGGAAATTTTCAGCTCTCTGCAGATGTGGTTTTTAGTGCTGCTTCATGTGACTCACTGCTGAAGGTTCACCCACTACCTTGTTGTTAATCATCCCCTGATTGCTGATGGCTGGAAAAGAAACCAGCAGGGCTCTGATTCCTGGGAACAGACCGCTGCTTTGAAAATTAACAGTCAGTGTTTTTGTCAGCCCCTCAGAGCCGAAGAGCCTCTGCCTACACTCGCCTTGCTGACAGTCATACAGGATGAAATCCATCACCACAGGCCTTTTCTGGGCATTTTGAAAAGCATTCTTGGAGATGTAGAAAGTCACCGGAAAGTATAACAAAAATATCAAATGCAACACATAATCATGATATAACTCCTGAAATGTTCTGATGAATACAAAAAGATCTAGGAGTGTAATGAGATAGTGATTTGTTTCTCTGCAGTGTGAATCTTAAAGGTCAGTTATTAAATACAGCAGTGGAATTAAATATTAATACAGCAGGCAGGCAGCAGGCATCCTTGAGAATATCTGTTCAGTCCTCACTATGCTGTTTTCCACAGCTGCTGTTTCCACCAGAGGTGTAGATTTCATGAACCGAGGAAGAAATTGGGGAATTTATAACTTGCTTTCCATTGACCCTCCTGCCCCTTTGGGAACTTCAGTCAAGTTTCTTCTGTCTTGCTTACTGTGCACATTTTTTTTCCAGGATGCCAAAACATGACATGCCCTACTCTGATGTTCTTACCTGAACCTACCTAATCACACACCTACACAACCCAAAAGACCCAAACCAACCAAGGCAACAAGTACAAGCCAGGGTGGGTCACAACTTCACCATCCTAAGAAAGAGAATTCGCTTCTGGTATGCTAACTAACATTAGCTAACTTATTATATTGACCTAGATAGTGAATGCAAAGATGGCACTTATACAGTCCAATGAGAGTTGCTCACCTGGTGCATAAGCCGAAAAATGTTTTCTATCTTCTGGGTTTACTTCCTGGTCATACGGCCCACTGAATATGCGCAGTAGTGTTTCCCACCTTTCCCCTGCCTGCAAATTCCTGCTCAGCCGACAGACTTTACATTGTGATGATGTCAGATTTTTAAATAGCTTTTTTTTTCAGCTCAAGGAAAATTTTACAAATATAAAACTTCCATGGATCAAAAATTCATTATAGAAAGAGTCAAAATTGATCTTTTTTGCAGTTCAAGGTGTCCTTCAACAGTTTTACAGACATCTCTTTTATAATGGTTGCTTATGGGGGAAATGCTTTTTGGGCTTTAATTGCCCTGTCTAGTTCTATTTTAAGTCTATGCTTGCTTTGTACTGACCCTTCCTAGATCCCACTTCCTTTGGAACTTCAGTCAGCTTTCTTCTGTACTGTTTCCGCCACATGTTTTTCCCAGGTTGCCGAAGGTATGAACCATCTTACTCTTCTTCTGATTGGTTAACTCTGATGCCTAAACCTACCCCACCCAAAAGACCCATACCAACAAAGACAACAAGTCCTAGCCAATCAGAGTTTTTCTTTTTGTCATATAGGAGCCCAGTACATAGCATATCTAAGTACAAGAAACAGTAAAGTTGAAAGTTGGTTCCACTGGGTACCAAGGTTGCTCAACTGTGTTTGGAGCACAGAGCGAAAATGGGGCAGGAATTAAGAAGGGTCAGTTGTACATCCAATTCTACAGCTGCACACCCCAATATGTTCCTCCTACTTGAAAGAAAAGCTTAGTGTAACCACTGTATAATGGTTTTATGTTTACCTGTCTAAATATGCCTTTTGTATGTGATACAACATAACTTAAAAACTGCATATTATCTTGTATGATTGTCTTCAGTGCACTGTATTTATTCTAATCTGATCTTAATCGCTCTCTGCGCTGTTGCAGTCACTCCATTTCCTGATGAGCTTCATTAAACCTTCATGAATTTCTATCTAATCAAATTGTAATTATGCCTCTATCATTGTAAGTCAGAAAAATACTACTGCATGCATGTGTTCATCCGTCAAATCAATACTTGACATGTAAATATACAGTCGACTGTGTAAAGTATGTCAGTGCACTCTTTCAGTCCTCTGAAAGCATGCAGCTGTTGTATTGAATTGGCGTCTATAAGAACCTGTTGTTCTAATAGAATTATAAAAGCCATTAAGTTTTATTTTTGAGATTCAATTTGCACTCCCATGCCGTCATCAGGTTACCATGGATACATACAGCATCTGGCGAGCTCTACCTTGTGATTCCCTGTCAAACACATGGGTAAATGTTACCCAATTGAGGCATTTGTAACACTGCATCTTCACTCTGTCGTGTCTCTAATTTTGGAATCCTGTTTTTCAGTCAAACAGAGCTGTGTGTTTCAGGATGTGGCGTGCTTTTGACGAGGGATTTACGCACAAGATTGTATGCAGAGATACACTGACACACATCACTTACATATCTGAAAAGACTTTGCAATATAATCTGACGTGCAGTTTAAATAGCATTACCTATACATTAAGGCTGTCAAATACAATAGAGCCATGGCCGATAAAAGTCTCACAATACACGAGGAGGGCGGAGGAGATCATCAAGCGTTGGCAGGATCCTCTATAGTTTCTGAGCCTTTTGAGCGCAGCAAAATGATGTTTAATATTCATGCATGTAATGACATGCCGCAAACTGTGAAACTAATCAGCTTCATGGAGTTAAAATTTCTAAAAACTAACTGCGAAAATGTCTGACATCCATCTCGTCTTTCAAATCAACTTTCTGAGGTGTCTTTTACTTCTCATTAGCTCCACTAGGCACGTGCATCATTCAACACAAAGAATGTGGACATTCATGTCAAATCTGAAGAAATTCCATCAAGGAGTTCTTAATGTGTCCACCAATATGGGACGCCTTTCAGCCTGCAACATAGTGTGCTGTACGATCAACCCAACATGCTGGGTCAAAAAAAAAACAGTGTAGGGTTACTTTGACCTAAAGTAGTACAATTAAAAGGAAATATATCTCTGTTATAATTCTTTGCTGGGTTATGTAAAAGTAACCCAACACTGTTTTTGTGTTTTTTGACTCAGCAACGTGGGCTGTATAATCAACACATCCCAACATGCTCTACTGTTTTTGCTGAGTACATCTTAAAGTTATCTCTCCTACCTTCCATTCATTTTTATGCACAGAACAAGATTCAACTTGCAGAATTCCTAAAACCCACAATAAAGGCAGAAAAGTTGAAGCATACTTCCTTTTGATTGGACTACACAACATGCTGGGTAAAAGTAACCCAATACTTTTCTTTTTCTTTTTCTTTTACTGAATGTGTTGGGTTGATTGTACAACCATGCTGTGTCACTGTAACCCAAACACTGGGTTTTTTTGACCCAGCATGTTGGATAATACAATGAAGCCAACATGTTGTGTAAAAGAAACCCAACACCGTGCCCTCTGGGATGTCCTTCCAGTGGACAAAATGTGATGAAATCCATCACAGCTTTCAGTGCGCTGGTGCTGCACTGCATACAACTGGTGCTTCTTTCTAATATAGTCATATTTGTGTTTTTTGATTTTTATTTTTATGTGTAAATTAATTGTCTTTGAGTACTTTTGTTTGCAGGCTCACTTGTCTCCAATTGCTTTCTGAGGGACAAGTAAAGTATCTTGAATTGAATTGAATGAAAGCAAATTTACAATTTAAAAATTACCAAAACTTGTTAGACTGATGTTGTAATGCAAGCTTAGAATTACATTTTTGCAGAACAAAGAGGGTTTCACCTACAATGTTTGTCCAGATGTATTTGACAACATGTTTTTAAACAATAAAAGTGATTTCCTCTTATCCAAATGTAAGCTGGGTGGAAAAGGTCAGCTCTCTAAAATTAAAGATGATTCATAAAACCTCAGTATGTGGACATCAAATTAGAAACATCAAACTGAAACACCACTTTTTAAGGCAAAAACCAGACAGCACAACATTCGAAATACAGTCTGTTTGGAAAGGAGCTAACAATAGCATGCTGGTTGAAGATTGTAAAACGTGCGCACAGACAAATGAGCGCACAAGCACGTTCATGTTCATAGACATGGATTCACAAACACAGACACACACTGTTTCTCTCTATGGCTTCTCCATTCATTCTTGTTTACTTTGTCCTATTTTTAGCTGCAGCTCTGCTCAAATGCCCTCTGCTGGGCTCATCAAAGCAGCTCCTTCCTGTTGTCATAGAAATGGACTGGCACGTCTATTAGCCTCTCCGTCCAAAATCAGACTTGCCAGAGGAGGGAGCACAGCTGTGCGTCAGGTGGATTCATCTGTACAGGTAGATCATTTAGACCAAGGGAGGGTGTAAATAATCCAACTGTTATTTCATCATACATGAGCAGAAAAGATCACGTCTCATCATGTAAATATGTCTAATTAATAGAGGGGATCAGGTGTTTCCACCTCAGTCTTTTCATATCCCAGTTTTCTTCTGGATGATCTGTGTATGGCTGCTGTGTGACAGTCTGACATAAGAGAGCCGCATCGGTGATACAGACATGTTCACTCCATGTATGACCTTGTGCTGTGAGCACCAACAGCGCTCCTGGGAATTACACAGTTCAATCATCCCCCTGCTGCTATGGTGCAGCCGGGAAAATTGGTTATTCAGAGGAGCGGGTCCAGCTATGTGTGTGAATTTCAGCCACACATTGTGACTGAATGAGATGTGTTTCATAACTCGCTGTATACTGACTTATATCACCCTGTTTACATTAAATTTATTCACTCCAAATGAGCAAGGATGTTTATTGCCTAGCAACAAGCATCTCAGAATATGTTTAATGCTGATGTTGTAAATGTCAAATGAAGGCCCTAATGTGCTCAGGGTGGTGATACTATATATACATATATTTTATATCAGAAGCTAGTGACTGATAATGGATTTTAAGCCCTTTAGTATTTCCAGCAGTCAGTGTTTATAAGTATGGCTACTTGAGGCAAACATCTCAGTGCAGAAAAACTAATGCCGCAGGAACACTGAGGTCACAAAGTCGTGTGTCTGACTTCATAAATAAGCAAGATGCTGGTGTATCTGTAGATCTCTCCGCAGAATTTTATGACATTGTAAAAATGTAGTAAAGAGCTATGAAATAAAGAAAAATAGGTGGCAAAAGTCCACATATTCTTTACTCTAATAGAAGTACAGAAACTGATTTAACTTCTTTACTCAAGTAACAATGAAAAAGTACAGGCTCTGATATGTATTCAAAGTATAAAAGTAAAAAGTGGCCCTCTGAAGGACATTTCTATCAGATGTTTCTGTGCAAAACTAAATGAACCTCTTCTTTTCTCCACGACTCAATCCTCCTCTGTCTATTTCGTCTTGTTACGTCCTTTATGTTGTTTACATCTCGTTATGTCTTCTTACGTCTTTTGCAGCATTTTCAGTCTCACGTTTCCATTTTTGAGCCAGTAATCTAGTTATAGGTTTATAGATACAAAATTTAATGAGAAATGAGTTGGATAAATATAAACATACAATACACATTAACATATAAGTAGACTTCCCAGCATGCATTGTTCTCCTAAGATATTTTAAAGAAAGCATATGATGAAAACTTGATTTGTCTCCAATACACTTTTCTGTCTTCTAACGTTTTGAATCATTATAAAATTATTTCAACTTGACTTTTTAAGTTAAAGTCTTTAAGTTAAACACTATTTTTTTCAGCATATGGCGCTTGAAAACACCTGCTGTAAAGACACCATAGTCACAAATTGTACCCTCAACCATGTTATATATGAGTCTGTTTTCATTGTACTTTATTTGCTATATTTTTAATATTAACTCTGTTTTGATGAATACATCACTTTGATGTGCTTTTTAATAGATCGTGTGGTGTTACAGAGAATACAAGTGATTATGATGTTACATAAAGGCCATTCTCTGCTCTGAACCTAAAATCTTATGCAACCATCTGAGAGTTAAGAAGGCAAAGACTATCAACAGGTCGTTAAATGCAGCATTTTCCATGGTTTTCTCTGACGCAAGACAGTGAGGAGCTGTTTCCATAGTAATAACTTCCTACATGTAACACAAATCAACTGGAATACTAAACTTAAAATGACATGAAACAATCCAGCATTAAAGCTGTGAAAGGTTTTCATCTAAAATATGTTAATGTATTGGAAAAACAACGCAAGGCTGCAGATGTACACACAAAAATACCAAGAGATGAGACAAATGCACTTTTATTTGTCTGTAGTGTTCTCAAAACATGAAACGTAAAAGTAAAACTAGTTTTAACATATATTTTATTATGTCAGTGCTGCAGTACAATTGATTGAGGATTAAATCAAATCAACAAATATCTGTTTAAGCAGTCCACTCAGACTGAGTGGCTGGTGTATTTCTGAATTGTGATCTGTGACGCCACCATGTGGAAAAACCTGGTAACTAAATTCTGATAGTTCAGTGAGCTGAGCAGGGTGAAAACGTATGATTCACTCAATTATTCATAACTGAAGACATTCTCTTTATTGCATTTTTATATTTTATGTGACTTAAAAATTATTCTGCAATATTAGAAGCACTAATTCCTAAACTGCCTGCAATTCAAACACATTTGCTTCAAAATTAGACGATATATACGTCTGGAGTTCTTGTAGAATTCATCTTTATTCCATTAGTCTGTCTACACATCATTCACAGAGCTGATCCAGTTTTATTCCTATGCACCCACACAGACACGTTTGCCTGGTTATGCCTGCAGTTTGCGTTTGAGGTTGTCCAGCTGCTCCATGTCCACGCTGCAGCCACCGCACACGATCACCAGCAGAGGGCCAGACAGAGTCGGCAGCCGACCTGGAAAGAAGCAGTGCAACAGAAGTGACCATCTTCTCCAAAAGTTTCCCCTCATTAGAAGCAGGACAGGAAGTTTCATGATAATAAATGCTTTTAAATACTTTTTACAGACATGGCTGGAGGTCTTATGATCTAACATGGATGAGAATAAGACCTGTGAGTAAATAAAGACCATTAAGAGCCACATGTTTGCCAACTAGATTACTTGTCCGAAAGGCCTCAGACACTGAGTCACTGTTATCAACAAACAGAAGAGCTCAAAATTAAATCTAAATCTTAAATCTACTACAAAGTATTTAAACACACACCTCTAACCACATTATTTAAATTTTACAGAGCCAAACATATTGTTTCAAAATTGGTGTTTCAGATTTAGTTTGAACTGTTTAAGTGTAGTTGAACTGAATGAAAAAAAGATATTAAATGTAACATTGTTTTATTAAACAACAAGCTACTTTTAGTTAGGATTAAAGGGTGCTTTGTTTTTGCGTGTGCTTTATACATAATGTTCCTTTTCCAACTGTGAAAACTAACAAAGTGGATAAAAATGTATAAAACTTAAAAAAGTGGCAGACAGGACTGAGCGATATCTAACTTTCAGACCAATTGTGATGCGATTTTCAATGATTCACTGAAGGACACAGGAGGTAACTGTGTTATTTTTACAGGGAGAGATGGCATCTCTGCAGCATGACATGGTTTTATGTAGAATATTACTCTGTGTATTTCTTTTGGAACAGTATTTTGACATCTGTTTCTGACAAGTGTTGTGCCTTCTGCTATTTGGAGGTTTCAGTAGGAACAGGGTCCTTCTGTGTTTGAATTATTACTGCTGATATGTTTGTCCTTTATGTCTGTCTGGTGTTTTATGTATATTCTATATGTATGTACACTGCCCGGCCAAAAAAAAAAAAAAAAAACAAGTCACACACTCTAATCTTTTGTTGGACCGCCTTTAGCTTTGATAACGGCCTTTAGCTTTGATAACGGCCTTTAGCTTTTCCAAGATCTTGTATTGATGATAAGAGAGTCGGACCGTAAAGTCTTCTACAGTACATCCCAAACATTCTCAATGGGGTTAAGGTGTGGACACCCTGAACCACTCTTTCACAGTTTGAGCCTGATGAATCCTGGCATCGTCATCTTGGAATGTGCACGTGACATCAGGGAAGAAAAAAATACATTAAAAACCTGTTCATTCAGTATATTCAGGTACTGAGCCGACCTCATTTTTTGGACACATAATGACCTTTTTCCATTTGCTCCAGAGTCCAATCTTTACGCTCCCTGCAAATTGAAGCCTTTTTTTTCTGATAAGCTTTTCTGATAATTGGTTTTCTTAAGGTTACACAGCTGTTTAGTCCTTTACTTTCACTATTAAACAGAGCTGTGAGTTCTACTGTTGATGTTTTACGATTACAACGATTTCACCAAACGTTTAAGTGATCTCTGATCACGATCATTCAACACACCACATTTCTTCCTTGAAGATGATGCTTCACCACCATCCTTCCAGGTTTTAATAACGTGTTGGACAGTTCTTAATCTAATTTTAGTAGTTTAATTAATCTCCTTAGCTGTTTTCATCGCTTGATGTCTTCAGACATGGTTGTTTAAGAAATGAGAAGCTACTCGCTGCATCAGTTAGGGTTAAATAACTTGTTGCCAGGTGAAACATATTAATCACTGCAGTAATTATCCAATGGACGGCTCTGACCTGTTTGCTTAGTTAAATCCAAGTGGTGACTTCTTTTTTGGCCAGACAGTTTATATTGTTTTTTTCTGGCTGTAGCATGGGTGATGAAATGTTCCCACCGTGCGGAACAATAAAGTTAATCTTGAATCTTGCATATAAATGTGCATCGAACCCATGGCCTTTGTTGTGTTACCTTCCTCCTGCAGTCTGTGAATCAGTCCACTGTAGACAGCTGCTAGTGCTGCTCCACACGCCATCTCTACCAACACACGCTCCTCATCTACAAGAAGACACACACACTGAGTTTAAGTCAAATGAAACCAGCATGAAGTAAAGTTTATGTACTTCTAAGGGAGATTATTCATTACAGTTCCTTGGAACATCAACATGCACGCTGAAATAAAGAAAGGGACTGACCCAGGAATGTTTGGACAGCCTGCAGAGCCTGCTGGTCAGTCACAAGCTCAGAGATGACCTTAAGCTCGCTGCACTGGCTGTATTCAAAAGCTTTCTGGCAGACCGTCTTCGCTCCGAGACATTTAGCCTCACTGTGGACACACACACGAGGATGAAGTCAGTCAGTCTGGTGGGATTCGTGACTGCAGGAAACATTTGAGCCACTTTAACCTCTGACCTGGTAATGTCATCCAGGGTTACCACCCTCCCAGCCTTGACCGCCGCGTTGAAACAGTCGGCCCCTACTGTCTCCATGGCGACGACCGGTACGTCTGTCCAGCCGACGTCCTTCAGGCCCTGGATGACACCACAGAGGAGGCCCCCTCCGCCCACAGACAGCAGCACAGCTCCAGGCTTCACGTCGGGACCCAGAGAGGCTGCAACCTCCCCGATCATGCTGGCGTGGCCCTGCCTGGGCGCGTGGCGAGGAGGGAGATACAGGAGGTCATTTCATATTGGCACTTTTACAGTTCAGCCATTAAACTTACAATACAGAAACTGTAACTGTGATGATTGTTTCTACCAGAGCAGCGGGTGATCGAACGGAGGAACGTAGGTGAGTCCTTCAGTTTCTGCCAGTCTGAGAGCCTCTGCATTGGCATCATCCCAAACCTAAGAAGAAGAGGAGTTTACTTCAATTTCTCTTCTAAACTTCATGTTCAATTCTTGTTCTTAAGACTGAAACAGATTCTGAAACCACAAAGGTCCTGTTCAGACCTAATATTAACATGGATCCTCAGTGATCTGATCACGAGTTGACAGCCTGAAGTACAGGTGTAAACATTAATGAATTTCTTTGTGGAAAAAAGATCACGTCTGTCTGTCCCAGCGTGATAATGGCGGCTGCTGTTGAGCCGCCTATTAAAATAAACAACACACTTTGCAAACATGAAGGGACAGTTCACCCAAAAATGAAAATGGCTGTTTTGTTTCCGTTTGAAAACTGGTCACCATTCACTTTAAAAAAATTTTTGGGAGATTCTGCAGCACCGATTTCCTGTGAAACTCCAGCTTAGTTTTGTGGAGTAAAAAACTAAACCTGACCTTTGATCGGTCTGAGGATGAGCAGATATTAACTGAATTTTCATTTTGTGGGTGAACTATCCTGTTCAGTTGTTTCTTTCCTTGTAAAAACATCGTGTTGCTGTGAAGAGCAGCACTGGTAAAATGAGACTCACTGTGGGCTGATAGTTTAGTGTGGTGTTGAACTGAAAACAACAAAAACAGGAACGAATAAACCACCAAACAGGCAGTAATGGACATTCAACTAACAAAACAGGCCTCTGGGAAGCAATTTAATAGCAGGTGTGAACTCATGAAGTCAAAGCTGTCCATGCAATCGGACTACACAGGACGCATGTTAACACCAGCTCTGAAGAGGCTCTAAGAGACATTTACTTACATTTAATATTCTACTTCACCTTGCCTGTGATCTTGACAGTAGCGTCTTGATCCTGGAGTCTCTGAACGACCAGCTGAGAAGAGGAGGAGGGAATGACGATGGTGGCTGGCAGACCCATTTTTCTGGCAACATAGGCTGCAGCCATACCTGCATTACCACCTAGAAAAATGCCATATTATGTTATATAACAGTCACCAACTGATGTAAGTGTATTGTGCATATTAACATGAAACGGTAGAAATGTCACCTGAAGAGCAGACAACTCCTTTAGACTGTCTGGCGAGCTGTAGGAAAGAGCAAGTTTTTTTTTTTTCTGAGATCTACTCCACCGTCAGTCAGTGTTGCCCTTTAATCCAAATGACAAATCATCAGATGATTTTTCCAAGCAGCAGCAAAGGGTTTGAGGGTTCCTACCTGCTGGCAGAGGTGTCCGATGCCACGGATCTTGAAGGAGCCAGAGGGCTGCGAGTTCTCCATCTTCAGGTACACGGAGGTTCCCACGCGTTTGGACATGCTGACGCTCTCCAGCAGCGGCGTGTTCAGGTGGAAATGCTTCGCCGCCATGGTGTAACTGGTTTCAGATGGCAAACAATGTGTGAGATAAGAAGAAAGCTGAGCGTGATAACAACTCAGCAAACGCCTGATGACAGCTGACACAGAAATATATTTTCATCAGGGTGATTAGGTTGTCAACAGGAAAATGCTTTCTTTACTCAAGAATTTTTATATAATAAATTAATATTATAGGTTTCAATGTTCAGACTGGAGTTTCCTGCCCTACTGTGTGACCAGTGCTGCCTTCAACTAGAGTCAGAAACATTTTAAAAGTTAGGAGAAGAGCTGATTGGCTGAAATGTTCTGTACATTTGTCATGACTGATGTGTTTTGTACATTTGTTCAAAGTGTCGTGTGTACTGTTTATTTAATCTGTGTGTACTGACAGTGAAGTTGTATTGCAACTTTTACTAGTTTTATTAATTTTTTCTCTTTTTTCATTTTAAATTTACTATTTACATTTACTTTTTGTATTTTGCTTATATATTAAAATTTACAGTTACACTTAAGAAATGCTGCTGGCAGCTCCCTGCACTTTTTGTTTTATGACAATGTTGGAAAATTCGATTTTCATAAAGCCCAACCAAAATATCAGTCGATCAATTTTTGCCTATATGGGTATCTGCCTATATGTTGTCTGATTTATGCCTATCATGTCTATATTTGATCATTTTTGCTCTAAATATTTACCATTTATGTTTTTTATTTAGCACAATTTGCAATTTTTTTTTAAATAAAAGTATTAAAATACTGATGCAAGTTTATTGTTTTTATTGTCGACCTTTAAAATATCCTGTCTCTTGTGTTAACCACTTTTGAGGGATCCTTACAAAATATGTGTGTATGTATATATTATAAATTCAGTATATCATATTCTGTAGAAAGAATATCTACCAATTCATCAATTTCTTTTTTTTTTACACCATAATATCAGTATTGGCGTCAGCTCCAAAATTCCACTTCCAATCCCTACATTAAACAAAAAGGCACCAAAAATTTTTATTTTTACTGCAAATATATATTGGTTCCAAATATTGGTCATTTGTTTTCCTGATAATCAGTATCAGGCTTGAAAGATTGACCTCTAGTGGAGTAGCAGTAACACAAGTAGGCATGTGACATGAACATGAACACGGAAAAGCAGCACAACTGTAATATTTCTATACTCTGTAAGTTAAGCTTTTTTTTTTTAGTCCATACCTGCTGAAAGTGAGCTTAACTGTTTGTTGTTCTGAATTCAGTAAGTAAAAAACAACAGAAATCCATAATGGAATGAGATCTAAAAATCAGTGACAGCAGCAGACATGTCAAACATGCAAACCCATCTTGATAACATTAGGGATCATTTTATTTTGATGCGTTTATTCAACTATTTGTTGTGATCAGGATTTGTGAATCTAGAGTTCAAAGTGTCTTGCTTTAAGTATTTTGTTTCTCAATCTTCACGCGACTTTTATCCACATAGTAGAACAAATTTGTCCAGAAATAAATGTGTTCTACAAGCTTTGTGAACCTTCATGTTCTACAGCCACAGGAGCTGTTTGACCAGTGACTGTGGGACGCAACAAATACAAAATACAAAACCTTACGTAACGTACACTAACTTACAATGTAACCTATATAATAACTTTACGTCATTACTTAGCAGTCTACTTTAAAGTATTAAACGTTGACTTACGTTTAGACAAAATGCCTTGTTGAACGAGGCTCTGACATTTAATGACGAGGCGGTTTATTTCATACAAAGTAATATTTTCAGTGCACGCTGCATTATGCTATCTGATGTAGCACAGAGCAGCAAAACACGACCACTTCCGGTCGCTACTTCAAAATAAATGTGGCACGTGATTTACTTTTCCAATAATAATAATAATAATAATAATAATAATAATAATAATAATAATAATAGTACTATTTATTCGTCTTACGGTAATCAAATAGGCTACTATTATTTTTAAGTTATTAGTAATTTCAAGTAAACTATAAACAATGGAATATTGACTGTTTGAAAATGTAAAATAAACAAATGAAAGGATCGATGAAAAATGAGAGGACAAAATGTCTGAAGAAAACTTCACATTTTTCTCTTAAATTCACTTTTTTATGTCATGTGGTAACCTGACACATTCCAGTGAAATTGATGATAAGAGGGACTGTACGATAAACTCAGTCAAATACAGTAATCGCACAGTGTGACAACATAGTGAATTAAAGTACAGTTGTAGAAATGAACTAACCTGCGCACAGCCTCCTGTCGATGTAGAGACCTGGATCACCTGTGAACAATAATTCCCCTCTAAAGTCCACAATTTATTACTAAGACATGAACACGTGTGTGTGTGTGTGTGTGTCAGAAAAAAAGTGAGAGAGAGAGAGAGAGAGAGAGAGAGAGAGAGAGAGAGAGAGAGAGAGAGAGAGAGAGAGAGAAAGTCAGCCAGAAAGTTCTACATTAATTTTCTTTGTATGTTATGTGCTTCCCTATGTTTTGTTTGATTTTGATGTATCCAGATGTTCTAACTACAACCAGCTCCTACCTTTGACACTCTTTCTTTCTTCATTCTTTGTGCATTTTATTCAGAAACTTGAGTAAATCGGTCACAGTCATTTATTCTCTGTATGGATTATAATTTCTTTATTATTATTGTACATTAGCTGTGTAGTTACAGGTTGCATATACACAAAGTAATGGTTCGCACTCCTCAGACCAACATCACTCAGCTTATTGCTTCATATTTTACACAGCATGTTAATAAAGGACATGACGATTTGTGTCAAACCCTTCCTGTACACTGGGTGGCAGCAGTGAGTGGCGCCAGCATTGACACATAAAGAAACGAGCAAATGTGTCTAATAATAGTAATAATAATAATGATGATAATAATAATAATAATAATAACAACAATTATAATAATAGAAAAACAATTTCCAAAGCTTTGTTTTAAATAAAACAACAAACCAGGAGAATAATACATTTCATACAACTACTGAAATATGTAAATTTGAAGAAAAAATAAAATCAGAGATGACACTTCATTCACTCTCGGCTAATTTAGCCCCATTCCAACACTAAAGCAGTTAGCCCAGGGATGATGTATACAACTATATTCTCAGCCTTTGTTCAAAATGTGGCAGGGTGAGGCTGGGTTTGCTATGACGATGTTTGTCTCGACTTTGAAGACAACACACAGTAACCACAGGAGTGTTAATGTGATATATTTAAGAGGACTGATGAATATAAAATCCTTTAACACTGAGCTTCTGGTAGATGAGAATCACTGCTTCATTATACTGTTAGTTTTAGAGCCTGGTACCGATACTGACCCAGTATGAAGACCAACATGTGCCAGGTCTTAGTGTGGACTAAGTGTTAATGGGTAAAAACTGGCAGAAGTTTTATTTCAAATTAAAATATTGTCACTTTCTCCTTCACCCCTAAACCCATTTTCTGGGTATTTTGGTTTCACAAATTCACTTCTCACATTCTTGTTTTCCTTCTTTTCCTCCTTTCTTACCAGCAGCAACCATTTTGCTGAACAGATGTTGATATGACAACATGCATCAGTGCTGAGTCAACATAAATAGAGAATAGTAGAATGCTGAGACATCCATAATGATTCACAGATGCCTCTTACAGCATTTTGTGAAATCAAAATGTTTTTCTGATATCAGTTCAAACCTTTTTTTTGTTTTTTTAACCATGCCATAAAATGATATTATCATCATTGTTGCTTGTGTGGGTTGATGTGGACCTCAGCCACCATGCATCAAAAGCTTGCTGGATTCTGCTTCTTTAGTCTTCTGGTTGCAGTTTTCTGTGTTATTTCTGACTAACGCTGCTAATCGCTGCTCCCTCAACAACCTAACTAAACCTGAGTTCTTTTTTGAAGCAGGGCAATATGACTTATCAGCAGTCAGTGTGTTACCTACAGGAGATGCCGGTATGCACACCCCCAGTTTGGAAAGCCAGCCATGTACTACTGTGGACAACTAAATGTAGTTTAGCCACATAAAAAAGGTCCACTGAAAAAAAACAAAAAACAAAAAACAACAAATCCATTTAATTGTACCCTAGACTTGTGAATATTTTTTTTCACCACTTTACTTTGCTGTCAAACAGCCTTTTTTGAAAACTACTGTTATATAAACCAAATATCAATATTAGGCAAGTCAGAAATTTTTCCTTGCAGAACACAGGAGCTGCTGATCTACTGCTGCCTCCATCTGTTAGTTTGTTCAAGTAACTGCGTGACTTCGGTGCTTTAAAATGAGTTTAGATTCACCAAAGTCACACGTTAACACAAATAAATGATTAGATCCAGGCAGCGGTAGAACAGGAACTTCTGGTCCTTTTTGTTTTGGCAGCGGTTTCCTGCCAGAAAAGGCTGTCTGATGGCAAAGTAAATCCATGAAAATATTCTAAATACAGAGTACACTTAAGCTGACATTGATCATTTTTAACGAGGACATTTTTAATGGCTGAAATATCTTTTGTTGCTGACCCTTCCAACAAACACTGCTTCTCCAAACTGGGGCCTCATTAGGGCTGGGTATTGTTTAAAAAAATGATGGCACCAGTACCAATACAAGTAAAAAGTGATACCAATACCAGTGGAGTACTTCATTTGATACCTTTTTCTTCATCATGAAGAATTTTTGGTGTAGTTGGCTGCAAGCAAAACCATATAAAAATGTTTATATGGAGGACTGAATACAGGTATTGTTTGAGTTGAAGTTCCAATACTACACGGTACTGACTTATTTAAATCAATACCTTAAAGGTATTAAGTACTAATAAGAGCCCTATACCTCATACAACCCCACTTCAAAAAATCAGCACTATCCCTTAAACAGTCATTCAGAGTTACACTGTCTGTTCCCTCTTGTCACTTTCCTCTGTCCAACTTCACATCTCACACATACTTTGACCTGATCTGTCCTATATATTTACTGCATTTAAATCTTCACATCACAGTGTGAAGGTGTTTTCAGACAACATACTATGTTCACTGCCATTGAGAATCATTTTGCTGTTGATGAACTTGGTTTTATGAAGATCCATCTGGGTGTTTTCTTAATTAATATCCTACAAAAATAAAGTGGCATTCAAAGATTGAGATTATTTGGGTAAATGTCAGATAAATCTTTATAATTCCAAGCTTTCATGTTCTGAGCTGGAAGAACTCAAAGCTGCATCCAAATTATGGAATAAATTTCTTTTTTTTTTTTTCTGTTCAGCTTCTTTCATGCGGCTGAACTGGTGTGAAGTTGCCAAGCTACTGTTGCTCAAAATTAGATTCAGGCAATTTCTTTTAACTGCAGCAACTCAGTGAAAATATATTATGACTCTACCATAAAGTGGCTCTGTGATTCCAGCATTACATCCAAACAAACGGATAAAAAAAAAGTTGCTTCATCAGAGTTGTGAGCTCCATCTATGTTTCCTTCTTCCTTCAGCCTCCCAACTACCTCCATCCTTTGTTCTTTTTTTCTTGGCTAATGCCTCCGCCCACGTGCCGCTGCTCCTTTTGTGCGTGCACGCGCCCTCTGCGAGCGTGCACGTGGCTCCTGATCTGGGCTTCATGCCAGTGAGCGTTGTCTGGGTTTGATCCTTGGATACAGCTGGAGAGAGAGCAACAGAGAAAGAAAGAGGGCAGGGTCACTACATCATGTTAACATTGTTCTCAAGGTGCCTGAACATCATGGAGGCAGACCGTAAGACACTGTGCGCGGATAAATCTGCTGTTTCCTCTGCTATATCACAGCTAATGTACTGAATGAACAGGGCGAGTTTTGGTGTTTAGTGTTTAGGGGGTGTGGCTTAGTGGTGTGATAAATGATTAACACAGTGATGTATTAAGTGTGTCATCGAAGTTGTCCAACTTTTCTATGGGTCATTAGAGTGGACTGAACTGTGTGCACACATTTTTGGAGAGGTGTTAGTTGTTGTAATGTCTGGTGTTCTCTCACCCCCAGCAGGTTTCTGGGCACGTATCCCTCGCGGTCGTTAAGCCGTGCCCACCACCACTCTGTCTCTGTGTCGTCACGCCGACGCAGGATGGTGAGGGCGTCCCCCTCGCTGAAGGACAGCTCGTCGGCCTGCTGGGCCGTGTAGTCCCAGAGAGCGTAGACCAAACCTTTGTTCATCACACCCAACTTTTCTTGCACACCTTGGACAGACACAGAAGATTCATACTAAAAACTATGGTCTTGAAAAATTATAGAAATAATTATATATTTTATATATAATTATATATATTTCTCTCTCTATATATATATATATATATATATATAGAGAGAGAGAGAAAATTTCTATATTTGGTATTTTCTTCCATAGGTTTGATCAAATTTTAAATGCTGACTCTGTCTGTATTTACATACCATAGAGGAACTGTGAACACTGTGTGTAGCCCTCCTCCATTTCTTCACATTTGTCTGCCGCTGTTTCGACATCACTAATCGTTGTAGCGAAAATGGCGGCCCCGGACTCCACCAGCATCTTACAGAGGTGGACGCTGTTACATGAAGCTGCACAGTGCAGGGGAGTCCTAGGAGGGACAACAGCAAATGTGACTTTAAACATTCCTCAGCTGGACAAGGTTCATTCACCTCTGATACAGAAAGGACAAGGATGTTCCAGTAGTGCAGTTAATATCGAATATCTAATAGGCTAAACACAATTAACATCATCACGAAACAGGCTTAGACATTAACTAAACAGGAATAAATCATTTAACTTCTGAATGCAGATCCTCATTAGACTTGGTAATCTCTTTCTTCAATACTGCTACGGCAGCTGAGTCAAAACTGAATTTAGAAATGCAATTATCTCTGTCATTGTTGCCTCTGAGCTGAGCTGCAGTATCACTGCCACAGAGTGTGTTCATTTCCCAAAACACCCTCTGGTCCTTCAGCAGCCACTGTGCTGTTATTAGACTGCACTATTACATGATTGAATTGAAGGTACTGACCATCCGTCACTGTCAGCTGCGTTCACATTAACTCCAAAGTCCAGCAGGAACTTAACAATATGGTGATGACCAGCGCAGACAGCGTTATGAAGAGGAGTAATGCCTTCATCATTAGGCATACTGGGATTTTCCACCTTAAAGATAGATAAAATGAGAAAAAATACAGCGAGACATTAGACTAGTTAGCTGTTAGACTGATTGGCTACCCACAGCAACAACGGAAAAAAAACGCAAAATACCCACATTGGTTCACTGAGAAACCTTTAACTTAAAGGGATAGTTCTGATTATTTGAAGTGGGGTTGTATGAGGCACTTAATCGATAGTCAATGTGTTACCTATAGTAGATGGTGGTCGACATGTTCCCAGTTAGAAGAAGCTATGCACTTAGCACAGAAGCTAAGCAATGTACCGCTGTGGGCAGGGTCAGCAACAAAATATATCTTAGCCACCTAAAAAAGAAAAACATTAATATCAATTTCAGTGATTGCTATATTTAGAATATTTTCATCACTTTACTTTGCTATCAGACAGCCTTTTCTGATGGGAAACTGCTGTTATACAAGCCAAATATCACTCTCTCCAAACCAACCAAATTCCACAGGTGAAATCAGTCATTTTGTCTTGCAGAACACAGGAGTTGCTGGACTACTGCTGCCTCAATCGGTTAGTTTGTTTGAGTTATTGTGTGACTTTGTGTGTGTGAAGCCAAACAATCCTGTTAAAACACCAAAGTCGTTCACATATGCAGTTTGGTTGGTTTGGAGAGAGTGCTATCTGACCTATATAATGTCAGTTTCCCGTCAGCAAATCCTGTCTGATGGCAAAGTAAAGCAGTGAAAATATTCTGAATATAGCAAACACTTTTCTTTTTTGGTGGACAACTTTAAGTGGCTAAAATACCTTTTGATACTGACCCTGTCCACAGCAGTGTTCCTCTCTGCTTCTAATACAACTCCACTTTACAAACTATCCCTTTAAGCCCCGGTGGAGAGCAGTATAGAGGAGCCAAGTTCCTGAATTCACTGTAAAACTCAGGATAGTGCAACACTTTTTTGAACAGCTTGGAAGTTGTTGAGTTGTTGAGTCTTACTGCCTCGGGGTATGAGAACGTCAAACTGAGCTTTGTTCTGGATGTGAAGCAGCTGAATGTTTCCTTGAGAGTATCAGCAAGAGTTTGCAGTTTGGAGTGTCAGTAAGCACTTTTGTCCAGTCTCCGAGTGAAAGATGTCAGGGATACATGAGGGTTTGTCTTAAAAGATTTAAGGCTTTGTTCTCGGTAGCTCTGTGCTGGTGTAGAAACGCTTTGATATGGAGTGTGAGTGTTCAACAATAACTTTCCACACCTGACAACTGAGACCACCTCTCCCCTGATAGAGCTGCTGAGGATCAAAGATATTAAACTTTGTAAGAATTGTCATGAAGGTATTGAAACGCTTCAAAAATCTTCCAGTTATTGGCAGATCTGTTGAGGCAATCTGTGCGGGGGTGTACGGCATGGTTGGCATGTATATCCTTCTGTTGCATAAGGTAATGTCTTTTTCATTCAACACTGGAACGTATCAAAAGCACAGAGTTTTAGAAGTGTAACCAAACTGGAACCATTCGAATTGATGATGTTCAGCTCTTTTTGACAGACTGCTCAAAAACTTTAAGGGCTCAACAGAAGATTCTCTGGTGAGATTACACTCACATCGCTATATTTTTACATTATCATTTTGATACTATTCTGTCAGGGTTTAGACTGCACCATAACACTGAAAAGGAACTAACCACCTGGTGGACACAGGTGTTAATTTATGGTAACAACTAGTCTCTCCATACAGTAAGTTATGGTCAGGGCTGCACCGTATTTTGATATTATATTGATATGACAACTTTCAGTTCATATCTTTGTACGTAATTGCCATTTTCCAACCAATTGGTCTTACTGCACTCCCAGAAGTTTGAGAGGTTCTCTCTCTTTGAATTGGCTCTCCATGGGTATCTCCATAGGATTTCTGGAGTGTAGTTTTTCATGTTTTCTTGCAAAGCATAAGATGAGTATGGAACCATTATTGATGCCGGGTTTTAAAGCCCTTTGAGTCACTGTAATATAGAGCTATAAAAATAAACCTGGCTTGATTTGATTTTAAATCCGCAGACAGTTAATGAGCATTACAAATTAGAAATATGAAAATTATTAGAAAACAAATACTGTAACAGCATCATCTTCTGTTACCTCATATATAATCCTCTGCACCAGATCAAACTCTCCCTCCAATGATGCATCCAGCAGCAGAGCGAGAGGGTTAAACTTGACTCTCAGGCCGTGGCCTGTTCGCTCTGATGATGGCTTCTTCAGGTTGGTTCGCTTCACCTGCAGCACACAGGGAAAGAAACAGAAAAGCATTGATGGTGCAGAATTTACTGCTTAATATGGCACATTAGCTTTCATTGAGAACAATTACTCTGTTTAGGTTAGCAGCAATATATTTCAAAGGAAAACGCAAAACAGTAGAAGACTTGCTAACAAAAGAAAGAAATGTTATTAGTGTCAATTCTAGCAAACAAAAGTTCTAATTTTAATGCGTGTTTCCCATATCAGGTGTAATTATAATCTATGCCTACCTTTGGCAGTGAAGGTGGAGCAGGAGGTGATGGAGAAGGGGAGGCGTGGCCTGCAGAGTTCTGCGAGGGACTAGAACCTCTCTGGTTGTTGTTGTTCTGGTCCTCTGGCCTCTCAGGTGCAGGAGATGGGCTGGGTTGGGCTGTTGGAGACGCATTATTGGGAGTTTCTGCTTTTGTCATTTCTTTCGATGTTTCTATGGCAACGGAAGGAGGGGACAAGCGGCGGGAGCCCGAGTTCAGGTTTTGAACTTCGCCCTCCGTGGCTGCCACACTGATGTTCTTGTCACCAAGGTCTACATTTCCATTTGCTGAATGGATGTTGTCCATGTCGCCCATGATGCAGTCAGGCTGGTAGAAAGTGTTGCCTGGAATTAAGAGAGAAACAGCTGATCTGAGCATCATCAAACCAAGAACATCCATGGGAAATACTATTAACATCAACATCCTGAGGCAAGGTCATATCATCATATAACAGTGTCTTACCTGAGCCTCCTTCCATGCCTCCTGCCAATGTATTGAACCTGCACACCACAACAGAAATCAGTTTTAACAAAGCTGTCACAACCTTGAGTCATTATTTACTTTTTTATTATATTTAATTAAGTTGTTTTCATGGTGGAGTACAGTTTACAATAGCGCAGACCTCTGGTACAGTAGTTTTTGGATGTTTGGCCCCTGTGGGCCCTCAGGCTCAGTGATCGAGCTCCGTTTCTTCAGGGGTCGTGGGGCATTGCTGAGGCGTCGGCGGAGAACCTCCAGGTCCGCATCACTCTGGTAACGTAGCTGGGAGTGGGCTGTGGAGGGATGAGTGGGGAAGTCTGTGATGTTTACAACTTAACACTTCCTCTTCTATTGAAGAAACTGTTTGATTTATTCTCTGGTACCTACCAACTGGGGTGAGTTTAGTGGGACTTAGGGGACGAGGGATGTTGTCCACGCTGGGTGGAGGGACGATTTGCCCGTCACTGCTCTCAGTTACTGCTTTCCCTCCTTCTTTATCTGTAACATCCTCTCCCCCTGCTTTTACTCCTCCTCCTTGAAGGAAAGGAACGGGGGACGGAGAGGTGGAGGAGGTGGGGAGGATGGGTTTACCGTAGACTATGGAAAAAAGTAAACAGGACAGCGTTATACATTCTCTATATTAGGTCTATGAATGCAGAACAGTGTGTAAAAATCTGTTTTATTCTGCTGTTTTATTACCTGCTTTGACAGTCGTTCTGTTGCTGAGAGATCCATAGTTTTTGGCCTGCGGGTGTTGGAGGTACATGCTGTAGATGGAGCTGCTGTTCATAGTGGCGGGGCCCTTCCTTGGGGACTGAGGCCTGGATGGGTGGTCCGGGACATAGGGACGAACTGCCACCGCTGGTGGGGGTTCTGTTCGCTCTGTTTGTGGGGACAAGGGAGAGGGTTGGGAGGTGGTGGCAGGGCCTAACATTAAAGACAGAGCAGGGAAAATATACAATTAAAGGGTACGTTTGGTATTTTTCAACCTGGACGCGATTTTCCCATGTGTTTGTGTAAATGGAAACTTTTGAAATTGATCCAGCACTGATGGAGAGTGCAGCAGGTGCCACACATGACACTAAGCTACAACGCAATCCCTGTGTACAAGTGTGCAAGTGTGGACCTTCATCATTCCCTAAAATAAGGAAGCTTGTAATCTTTTGTAAGAATTTTATTGAAATCAAATTTTAAAAAGTTGAATACTCATGTCCCTTCATCTTTAACTAAACCCAACCACATCCATCAATAATGTTGGACAAGGTCAGAAGTGAAACAGATTCAAAACTTTCAACCAGAGAGGGCAGCAAAATGCTATTTTATATTACCTTGGCTAGAATTTGGAGGGACAGAGATCCGTTGCTGTATTTGCTGTGAAGAGGAGGATGATGAAGAGGAGGATGAGGTGGCATTGGTGGCACTGGATCTGGGCCAGCCCAGTGTACCAGGGGCAGAACGGGGCAGGGAGCTGGTGGCAGAGTGGTGCCCTGCCGCCTGGTGGGTGGCACTGGGGTAAGTACCATAACCAGAGGGATGCTGAGGGGAGGGAGAGACAGTGAAATGAAAAGAGAGAATCTGTAAAAAGATTTTTCTAAATCCTGACTGAATAACCTCATTTTTTTCCCCCAAGATATTTTTTTCATGAGTTGAAAAGTTCACACAGTCAGAGCTATGCCCTAAAACAGCCTCAAGGAGGTCCTTAGCAAAATGAACCTAAAATAAATGTCTAATCTGGTAGTGAATGTATGATAGTGCTAACTTTCACTATTATCTCTCTATGTGTGGTGTAGAAAGAGCAGAGTACCTGTTCTGGACTGTTGGTCCTCCGATCTGACACACTCTTACTGATGCTAGGCCATGACGCTTCATTAGCTGAACAGACAGAAACAGACGGAGAGAGAGGGGAGGGGGAGCGTTGAGAATGGGACAAAGGTTACAACAGGAAAGGCAATTAAGGAGAGGAAGAGGCAAACATGACACAAACATGAAGGAAAATGACACAGTACAATGTATGTTAAAGGGGGTTAAAGTGGGTGAAAGGTGAGACAGAGTTAGAGAGGAGGAGCAACGCTGATATGAAGTTCTTTATGACAGAGGCTCGCAAGTAAATTTCAACATTCTCCATAGTTTAATGAATAATATCCAAAACAAAAAACTGAAATATTTCACGTCACCCAATGATGATGAAAAAATTTACCACTCGCTTTTTCACTGGCTCCAGTTCTGGAAGTGAGTTTCCCATTCATTCACTCCATTTATGTTTCAGAAAATCCCAAATAAAGAGTTTTAAGCCTGGAACCAAGCCGAGCAACTATGACCGCAAAACATCTGGGACAAGATGAAGATTGGAAATTGGATAAAAAAAAAAAAAGACAAAGGTACAAAATGTGTACACAATTATTTTAAGAGTGAAGGAATTTCTCATCTCATAAACCACTATGAATAATACTGCCTCTTCTTAAATTTAAACTTTGTCGTTATTATAGTGTTTATACTCTTAATAACAGCGTTGCACTTTGTTGTAGTTTGTGATATGTGTGTATATAAATTGTATTCACTGCTGCGTAACGGCATTATTAGCACAACCCATGTTAGCTACCTAGATAGCCACACTGCCAGCAGAACTACCTGTTATATTTTCTATTTTGTAAGGGGTCTGAGAAAAAAACTGATGATTCAGAGATTGCTAAATAGTGACCTAAATATTTTTACAGTAGCTGTCATTTACAGTTTTCCACTCCACTGACGCAATACAAACACACAAGGCAAAACAAATGACTAAAATATATATTATTAGTCATATAAAGGTACTTTACTCGAAGCACAACATAAAATCAGTGCAGTTCATTGTGTTAGATTGTGGTCTGAAGAGAACTACAAGGTCCATTATTTAGTCCCACATAACAATTATGTAATATTTGGAACAGACTCTGAGTCATCAAGTTATTTTTAATTTGATCTGACAAGTGTGGCTTTGAATTGTTTCTCCTCAACATAACAAAAACTGTAATGTAACAAGACAAGCGCTGAATTGCTTAACAACTACTCTACATGTTAGTGATTACAGTGTACACTCCACTGCAAACATGTGTTTAGCATCTTGTAAGTAGAACAGCAACGCCACTAAAGCCCCTGATCACGAGCTTTGGCTGCAAAATTTATGGGTAGTGAAGTTGCTGTCATGGTAACACCTGTATCTGATAATAAAAAAACAAACAAACAAACTGACAATTGCAGTCATAAAACTGAATTTTGGGTGCCGTTTTGCTATTTTTACCAGAATAATTACACTGAGTTGCTGGTTAACATGGGAAAAACTCATAAACACAAAGCTGCTGCCTTGAAGGTTTAAAACGGACTTGACCGACAAAGCTCTTTGAAAATGAAGCCTGCTATGTATGAAAAGTAGCAGTTTTAACGCAGCTTCTGTCTCCATAGAGGTGGTGTTACATAACTGATTGGCACAGTTCAATGCTGCACTAAGGTCACAGTACTGGTCAGTCACTTAATCTTGATCCACTGTTGCCTATTAACCAGTGACAATCCTGGAGGTCAGAGGCCGACCTTAATGCTTCACAGTTTCACTGCAGCTTGACCTCACCTCACTTCCCTATAAAGTAAAGACGAGCTTAAAGGACATGGGAACGACATACCACTGTAGGGTGCTGGCAGGCTTTTTAAGACTGATACTCATACCATAATTAACTCTTCCTAAGTCCCACAGTTTTTTCAAGATTGGTACTTTGGTCAACTTTCCTGTTTCCTGTACTTATATATGCTGTGTGCTAGGCTCCTCTGCCTTAAAAAGAAAACCAAATTTTATGGATTGTTAAAAGACGTTGATGGGGAGTCAGTAAACATAACATATATTTTCATCTTAAGTTAACTAATGTTAGCAAAATGCTATTTAACTGGCTAATCAGTCAAATAAAAATTCCACTACATGTCACAGTTGGCTACAAGTCATCATTCTTTGTCAAAGTATAATTTTAAATGGTTACCTAACCGTTTGGCCTAGCTCTCGGTGGTGCAGCCACGTCACAGTTTTGTTTTGGCACATACCAGACTAATACTGATTAACTACTGAACCTGGGAGTCCTAGAGTCAGTAAGCTGTGCTGTGTAACCGTCGACCGTAACCTGCTGACCTCAGGAAGCAAACAGTCACGACAGGAAACAAACAGTCAGCTCTGTGCGAGGTGGAAACTTGGCAATCTGCCTGAGAGTCCAGATTAGAAGGAGTCACTCGGTATTGTAGAGGAAAGACAGTACAGTTTAGAGCACGGGCACCGTCACAGTACGTCCTGATGCAAAAGACAAAAGCGGTGGCTCAGATTCAAGTTAAAGACTGTAAGAATTCTATCTTCATGATTCAAGCCTCTTGGCAGCATGTCTGAAATATCACTAAATTCAAAAAAACAAAAACTCAACTGTGAGCCTATAAACTATAAGCAGAAAACACACTGAAACACATTATGCTGAATTATATGTGGAATATCTGATGAACATGTCTCTTTATATTTGTTTAGGATTAAAGCAGTAGGTCACCATTTTGGGAAATATGCTTGTTCGCTTCCTGGACAAGAGACAGATGAGAAAAAGAGTACCACTGTCCGATAAATATAAAACTACTGCCAGCAGCTGGCAAGCATAGCTTAGCATAAGAGAGTAAGGAGGGGGAAAGAGCTACCTTGGCTCTGTCTGAGGGTAATTTCTATTAGCACCTCTAAATCTTACTAAATAAAAAGACCCCACGAAGATGCTAAACATGATTTAAAAAACAAAATGGCAAATTCTTGTTTTTACACTTTGCTGTTTGTAAGAATTAAACAAACAAGGTATAACATGTTAATTAGCAGGCTTGGGAGGTGCTGATAGGTGATTATCATCACCTTTCAACAGAGCCACACTAGCTGTTTCCAGGTTTTATGCTAAGCTAAGCTAACTAAACATTTAGCACAGAGACATGTCATCTAACTCCACAATGATGAGAGGGACTGTAAATCTTCAGAAGGAGCAGCGTATATTTATTTTGCTGCTGAATTCAAATATCAACTGTCTTTTTCTGGAATTGCATGAAAACAATGGGCTGTAATCAATCAAGCTGCACCATCATGTCACTGGTAGAAAACACCCACTGGACCAAAAACGTATCTGTCTTGCCAAAAAAAAAGAAGCATCCAGACTTTTAAAGTCTTTCCTATTGACCATTTGTATGGGACATTCAAAAGTAAAGCTTTTGTTTCAGAGGCTCTTGGGTCCTGTTACCACTTTGTAGCAAATATTAGTTTAAGTCAGCAGAATATGAAACCAAGTCCCCCGATCCTGAGGATTTTCAGTGAATAAATAAATTATTCGCTTGTATTCTAATGCTACTGGGAATGCATGGAATTCCTTGCAGTGATTTTTGTTTGCTCTAAGATTACTGCAGACTGTGCTGTGCTTATAGTGCATTAGCATTCATACAGTATAATAGATATTCAGCGGCAGCATTTGTTAGAGAGCCTTAATCTCTCTGATGACAGCAACAACAGCTGTCATGACCCCAAAATCCCCCTTACCAAAAATCTCCTGTTATCTGACTCACCCAGACACACACGCAGAATACAGGCTGTATATAGTTAGAAGTCAGCGTACCTCAGACTTCCTTTCATTCATTTGTTGTGCTTGCCTGTCCAGTACACTGTTGACATGATTTACAACTATGTGTTTTTCCACATTACATAAGCTGGGGGCAATAAATAGAGCTGTGGCATTTGCTTTGGCATTCAAGAACACAATGGGATTTGTATCAGTGCTGGTTCAAGACACTTCACTTACACCCAGTACTTAGCGAGTAGAAATGTTGTGCTACTTTGAGCCTGAGTGTGCTGATGTATTAGTATGTGTCTGACTGGCATACTGCAGAATGACAGTGGCCTGATACAACATGGTCAGTGGTTAATAAGACAAGACTATGTTATGTTCACAAAGCTGATTCTAGCTTGGATTCTAGATGGATGTTGACAGTAATGAGTAAAGCTATTGTGATTATTAACTAAATTCAACAACGTGCCGTGTTAAAGTCCCCATGAAGTCAAATCAGTGTTTAAGTGTTACGCTGTATGTCACCTATACAACAGTATCTAGCCAATTTTGTAGGTATTCTTGGGTATTTTTAATGGTTATTCAGAGTTTGTCTTTTCCTGGAAAGCGATTAAAAATTGTTGATGACTCATCCTGCCCTCAGGGGTGTTACTAAATTTGTGTCCAGTGAAGCATGGAAGGAGAATACATCCATTCACCAGGGCAGACAGGAGTGTTTGTGGGGGCTGGACCTCACTGGACAAAAGCCCAACTTTATAACTTTATTTACTGCTTTGGGTAACACTGGATCATATTTTACGGATTTCCCCTCTGACATCCTCTGCTCAGCTTCAGCTTTCAGTACGCTAATTTATCCACAGAGTTTCCTGATGGACATATAGCTTTAGCAGCTTACTTGTTGCTAAAATAGCTAACCGTGACCGTCAGCAGATGACGGAACTGGCCTCAGCAGCAGCAGTGAACATGGCTGAACCGAGACGAACACAGCCTCAGAGACTGACAGGGAATACAGTACCGAGGTCATTTAGAGAGTTTCCCGATGGAAAGATAACCTCACTTGTTTCTAAAGTAACTTAGCTTAGCACTAACTGCTGTTAGCTCAGTTAGCCGTGACTTAGCCCCAGGATTCCAGGAGCCAATCCTGACCTTGGTATTGACCTATTTCCTGTTGTCAAACTGGCCTCCGTTCATTTCTGAGGCTGTTGTGGTCCTGGTCCGCCCATCTTCACTGGGAGCTTTTATTTCGGGAACAGTCATCTGTTAGGACCACTTTCCTTGCTACATCCATGGACAACAATTTACCTTTACGTCAGTGGTAGGATGGGATAGGAGTTCTCGGACTGTGATTGCAGAAATCATGCTTCTTTGTATCTTATTTTGCTTTTTATCTTTCCTGTTATTATTTTGGTCCATATCATCAAATTAACAACTACTCTACTTATGAGACAGATACCAGAAATTTAGCACCAAAATTATTATTCTAACTTCAGAACTGTAATTGAAGCTGATGATTTTTTTTTGACTGCAACTGACCTTCTCACACTGGCCAGAAAGACGTGAAGGAATAATTGAATATGAGTCTCAGTCCAGACTGTGGTTTGGTTTATTTTCTTATGCCGGGCTCCGTAACCGCAAACAGCTGCTGGCTATCAGATGTCATGTCTGCGTCCTCATACATACGACCCGTACATTTTGAGGTCATTTTCTGTTGCTGATTCAATTATGTTCTCCAGACCATCTGTTCTGTAGAGTTAGAGAAACACACTGCATGGCGGTTTGAATGCACCCTTTGATTTTCCAGCTCAGGACTCAAACTAAGAAAATGTCTGTTTTGGGATTAAGGAGAAATAAAGCACACTTGTGTTGGAATCATGTAGGAAACACTATTAATAGACGCGCTACACCTTAAGGTGCAGATGAAGGAGTGAGGAAGCAGGTGTTGCTAATCTACCACCAATGGAACTAGTTGTGAGTAAGTTTCTCTCGCACCCTCCAGGGACTCACTGTTGTTACTGTCGCCCCCCTGAGGGGACCGAGGTCCCTCCCATGTCTCAGTGGGCTGTGACAGGACGATGTCTAAATCTGACACTTTCCATTGGCTGGGAGGCTTCCTGATGCCACTCCTGTCCTCCTCTGTATGGCCACACCCACCACGACAAGACACCAACCACAACAGTGACAACCACCGACAACAACATCAACACGAACATCATCACAATGACATCAGAACGGTGTCACAAAACAGTCACAACCACCACAACATCAATAAGGGGTCAAAATAATAATCACAAAACCACCAAGGACATGAACACATCACATTTACGATAACAACAACAAATAAGGGAAAGGAATAGGATCCAACAGACAGGAAAAGGAAATGGACAGAAAGTTAGACAGAGAAACAAGACAGTGCAGCTCTGAAGTGAAAGACAGAGAACTAACTGATCTAACTCTTGTACAGTGTTAAAAGATATCTACCAAAACAAAAATGTCCACTGACCTGAGAGGGAACGGATGTGGCTGAGAGGGGTGGGTTTGGGTGGTGGGTCAGCTGGCATGGGGTATCCCGCCTCCTGCCTCCCCTCCGCTGGAACCTGGATGTAGGGACAGACGGCCGCTACTCGACCCGAAACTCCCCCGCCTGGATGGGAAGAGGTCTGAGGGGAGGACAGGCCTCCTCCGTTCATACGACTCAACTGAAGGGGTGCAGAGATAGATGGACAGAATTAGACCTAAAGTATCCTTCAAGAGAAATGAAAACAATGTGCACTGTAACTTTTAATGTTTCAACTTAAAATGTAAGTTAGCTGATTATATGTTGAATAATTGATTTAAAGTCATATTTGATTTTTATTAAACAAATGTTCAGTAAACTTTAAATATAAATTTGAACCAAGAACTGTGCAGTCAGACTTGTGGACATTACAAAAAAAAAGATTTCCTGTGTCTTCACTCTAAAAAACATTGCCGCTTTGACTTGTTTTTACTTCATTGTGTGTACAAGACAGTTAGTTGGCAAAAATACAGGGAACTGCTGCAGTTTCAGTGTAAGAAAGCAAAATATTTTTGTATTCAGCATAAAAGCACAACCCTTGTTGTAATAATGTGCTTTTGTTTCGTTAAGTGAGCACAAAATATTTGTTTTACTGAGCATAATTAACATAAAGTACATATTTTTACAATATTTTTTTGTTCTTTCAGCTTTCATAATATATGCTAAGTGCACAGTGTATGTACTGTGAACTGGTCTTGAACTAACAGAACCTTCTTTAGTCCTGCCCCCTTTAGAACCATGGTGAACTCTTTCCTTGCTAGGGACCTCTAAAAGTGCCGTATAGTCACATGTTAAGTTTTGCAAACATTAGCTATCAGACATATTTAGTGAGCTAACGACTGATATAGTTTAGCTACCTAGTTAGCTAGTGTTTAGCTAACATTAGTAACTTAAGATGGAACTACTGGCTTTATTGCTTTTACAGTGTTTGTGTTAAGCGAACATTAAGTTTTCATATCATTTGTGTGGACTAAGAGTTAATGTCATGGATGAATTGGGCTTTACAGTGACAAACAAACTATAATAAGAGTTATGTTGTGTACTTCTGCTCTCTTCTTATGCAGTCGTTCTCTCAGGTCTCCGATGCGCTGATCCATCACCGTCACCTGGGCGTTCCTCTTGTTCAGCAGCTCTTTGCTCTGGGCCAACTTGCTACTCTGCTCCAGGTTATGACGGTTACGAGCCTGAAACACAGAGTTACGAGTCTTGTACACTCCATTCTGTGACCATTTCCATCCAAAAGAACTTTAATGTGATCATTTCTCGAACAAAGGAGATTATGAAGACGTATAATTTACCTGCAGCTCTTGGTAGAGTTTCCTCAGTTCAAGGGCTGCAGGACCAGACAGTGGTGATCCTTTCTGACCCGTGGGTGCACCCTGGGACCCAGTGAGTGTTCCTTGAGCTGGTGCAGAGTGTAGCTGAAGGCGTCCTCTCCTCAAATCTTCCAATTGCTGGGTCAACTGGTAAACCACGTAGAAAGAACGTATATTAACAGCTCTTTTGCTTGATTTCGACTGTTATAGCGTAACCTCACTCAGCCCTCCATGTTACCTGGTCGACCCGGACCACAGCAGACTGCAGCTCCGCCTGCTTCTCCTGAAACAGGCTGCTGACATGGTCGATCTCTGCAGCTGGAGACACAAACCAGGAGAGGGTGGAGGAATGATGCTGTACATCAAAATTTACCAAAATTAAAAAAGACATATGGTCTATGTCAGATATTATATTTTCTTAGCTTCTCAGTCCTACTACTTTTGGAAAGGACACAGTGACCATGACATTTAAGTTCAAATGGTCACCTTTAACCTTAACACAGATCACAAGGAGTCCCACAAGTCTCTGTTATGGGTCCACTGTTATTTTGCTGCTGCTGCTGCTGGTCAAATCATCAGGAAATATGGACTAGGATCTCAATTCTCTGCTTATGATTTACACAAATTTCAGTATCAACAAAGCCTAATGTGACTCACTGGCTCCTCCTGTCTGCATGCTTGAGCACAACTTTTTAAAACTCAACTACTCTAAAACAAAGACCATTCTGTTAGGACCTGTCTCTACAATAAATAAAGTAAGCAATCTAAACTTAACTACTGATATCACTCCAGTCTCTCCATCCTCTCTTGTCTGAAACTTCTGGCGTCTCATTTGACAGCCTCTCGTGTCACATATGAATAATATCACCAAAACTTAATGCTTTCACTGTCACAGTATCGCAAAAATAAGATCGTTCTTGTCACCATCTGTTGCTGAAAACCATTGCCTGTAGATTACTGTAATGCTCTGTTTTATGGTCTCTCATCATCTCACGTTAACATACAAAGTTCATTTATCATTGTCTGTCAGCACTTTTCAAGCACGCTTTAAACATAAAATATATATATATATATTTTATAATTAAGCTAAATGCATTTTTGCACAGGCTTCCCCGTGTTGTAGCAACACGACTTTGTCACTATTTACTAATATACTATTAATATGTAGTCATAAGTTGCAGTGCCTGTAATCCACAGTCATCATCGGCAGTGTGCTAAGCATGTTCAGGCTTACAGAGGTTCCCGTTGATCAGTTTACTGTAGTCCACTTGTCCTCTCATAGCTCGGATCTTCTTCAGCTTGGCTTCCTGAGTCTCCACCCGCTCCTTCAGCCGCTGCAGCTTCTCAGCTTCTGACTAAACAAGAGAGACAGAAGAGAAGACACAGGCTAAACAACCATTCGCATTTTCATCTAATTTTCAGCCAGCTTTTGAAAGCTGATGAAAGTAAATTAACTGTGTTTCCATAACTTGAGTTGAATAAACAGGTTATATTTTAAAGTTATCTTCCTGTACTCAAATTATACAGATTCACTTAACAGATGGCAATTAGTGAACTTTATAGATTATAGCAGAGACATTTTTTAGTTGGGTTTTCACCAATAAATCTAGGCGAAGCTAACTTCTGGGTTGACCTGCAAAAAAGAGTGGTGACTGACCACCCGACAGTATGTAACCTGAAAGGTGAAGGGTTTCAACCTTAAATATGTTCTTGTGCCTCCTACTGAAGATTTTTTAAAGACTGATAGAAGACAGACAGACAGTCATATGGACCCCACCTGTGTCTGTGCCTGGTTAGCTCTGCCTCCCTGGTGAAGATACCGCAGTCTCTGCTCCTACAAGGGAAAAAATGTGAGGAGATTTTTTTTGCACAGTTGCTAAAAGCATTTCTCTCAGCATAAAACACTTTATTTTTGTGCGTTTGTTTGTTACAACCCATAATAACTAGCTCCTTACTCAAAAATGGAAAAGGCCACCTCCTTCTCCTCTCATCCTCTAACATGTTATGTGTAGGAATACAGATGGAAATTTGTGTTTCGCCAAATCTGGTGCAACCATGTTTTCATTTCTTGTAAATGATCAAAGTCATTACACATTGTCCTTTTATAAATCAAATAAACTAAACAAATGGTGCCTCTCACTTAAAGACAGTGAAAACCTATTTTCTCAGTCAACTCTTTACTAGAGTGATGGATGTAGTCAACTTCAACTGCTTCACATTCATCAAGCTGACAAGGGTGCTGCTATTGTGCTTGTTAGTTTGCTGGAAAATGCTCTGCTCCACTAAATGGTACAGGACCTGAATTATTATCATTGGTAACACCTGTGTTTACTCATGTCATGTCATGTCAATATGGCTGCTGTGAAAAATGTCTATTATGTTTTAAAAGCATTATCACTTAGGCCTATTTCTTCATGATTTAACACCATGCTGAAGCAATGATATTTAAGGCAATACAGTGATGACAGACTAGCTCTGAGGTGAATAGCGTGCAGTATTGTCCTAATGAGCCCTTATTAGCACCTTGACTTCCATACATAACACTGAAAATGTCAAATTTTATCATACAGCATCACCCCGCCACCTTTTCACCATGTAATGTAAAAGTTAAAAGAAATTACTAATATAGTTATGAAATAGCAAAAATAATATAGCAAAAATCCTGGAGAGGAGCAATAAACAGACAGAGAGAGAGAGAGAGAGAGAGAAGAGAGGGCTGTCGTGTGTGATGCTGACGAAGGCAGTTTACACCTCTCTCTGTATCGTGCTGGCACGTAGTACAGCTGACCTGTGTGTCTCTCTGAATACACACACACACACACACACACACACACACACACACACACAGAGAGGAAGAGCGAAATGGAATGTTGGCAAGAAGCCTCCCATCATTCACTGGAAACACACACACACACACACACACACACACACACACACACACACACACACACACACACACACACACACATACACACACACACACACACATACACATTCACACATGCACACTAATAACACATTACATAACAGTAGCTTGTTTCAAGTGCGTGTAGTAGGTGCCAGTAGCTGTGTTTAGGACTCTCTCTGTCCAGGAAGTCATCAATCCATGTTGTATTATATTAATGTAAAGAGGATGGAAACTGCAAGATAAGGAAATACTTCAACACTTGCACACTGGAAGGAAACACTTCATCCCTGTCATGTAGCAGGGAAATTGCTGCTTTTAAAAGTGCTGAATATCAGCAGAAAGTTGCCAGATAAAAACATCAGAGCCACAGTCAGCCTTGAAAAAACCCAAATTGGCCAAATCAAAGTCGGTGGTTGAAAACTGTTCCCTGCTGAAAGCATTTTTAGTCACTTTAGACTAAACAGACATTTTATCAAATATACGGAGAGACTTAAACAAATTAAAAGAATCTGATTTTTTTTTTTTTTTTTTGGCTCGCCTTTCAGACTCTTTCCTGGAGTACAACTCTGCTTCAGCTTCCCAGCAGCTGCGGCTCCCTGATGACCTCATTTCCTCTCAACTCAAAGGACACTTCCTACTGTGGGAACAACCAGGATGTGTGTGTCTCTCTCTGTCACACACACACACACACACACACACAGTGTTGAAACAAGAGCCGAACCGAAAATTCCAATATCTAAATATTTGCTGATTTTCATTATACAGAATATAACACACAGAATCTAAGGCAGGCAGGATATTTTATAGTTTAACTTACAGTTGCAGATTTTGTGCATTTTCCTTAACTCTCATTCTAAGTGTAAGTTTAAGTTTTCCTACTTAACAAATGGCTCCTTGAGACAAAACAACGTCAAATGAGATGCAGTCTAGGCCATTGATTATCAGCAAATACATTTTTGATTGATTAAACTCTTAAGGGCGATTAATTGATTAATGACTGACTTTCATATCTGTTTCACTTGAGCCTGACTGATATATTGGCCAACTGATATTATTGGTCCAGTATCGGTTTCTGTATCATTGTTTATATCGACATAAATGTTGTTCTATATAAGCCAATGTGAAGCTTTTAATGCAGCATTTTCTGATTTTTCTGATCATTTTTCAAGATATATACACATAGACGCATATATTTCCTGCCTCCTTTGCATTCTGAATAGTATATTCTGTATGAAGAATATTGGCTGATATTGATAAACTGACATTAGCCATAAAAATCAAGTATCAGTCAGGCTCTAATGTGATACTGATATAGATCGATAACTGTGATAAGCCAATATTGGGCCGATAATATGAGTAAGCTGACATATCAGTCAAGCTCTAGTTGTTACACACAAAACGTGGAAGTGAATGGTGCTCTACTGGCTCACAGTTGCAGTTGTTCTTTCCTGCCTGTCCTTAAACCCTGACCTGGATCACATGTCCTGTTTCCAAGGAAGACGTATGAGCCCTTGATCCTTACACGCACACACGCACACACACACACACACACACACACACACACACACACACACACACACACACACACACACACACACACACACACACACACACACAAGAATTCCTCCAAGGCCGTAGCTCCTGGGGCCTCAAAGCCGACCTTTTCAGACAGACTCTAATGTAGATAACCTTACACTAACTGACAGGCAATCCATCCAACAGCTCCGTGTGAGTGTGTGTGTGTGTGTGTGTGTGTGTGTGCGTGAGTTACCTTGGCGACCAACATCTGTTGCTGAGCCTCTATTTGTTGTTGTTGTCTTGTGGCCATTTCCTGGAGCTCAGAGAGGGTCAGCTCCACACGGGGAACCTGCACACACACAAGAACACGCACATAAAGTTACATATATTATTACAGTGTGTTTTCCCCTGTGCATCTCTCATCACTGTTTCCATCCATTACACACCACTGAGTTCAGGACTGACAAGATGAAAACAGTGACAGGAGATAAATGCTAGGCTACAGCGCACAGCTGCACACATATCACCTCACACTTTAGGTCATAGAGCACCTTCAGCGGGCTACAGAAATGTTATTAGGCTAGCAGCTGGTGGCCTTGGCAGAGTGACAGAATTATAGGATTGGTTCAGGGGGAAATAGTCAGAATCCTCTCTTCTCATACAAACATCAACATCAGCTGGAAAAAAAACCTCATCACGCTGATCATTTGTCCCGTATTTTATTGTTTTATCGACCCAGGCACACACCAGAACAACTTGTCATGTGTTAGTGGATGTTCTTCAGAACAAACATTTCAATGATTGTAATGTGTGTAAAGGGGGGTGGCTTTGGGTGGGGTGAGGGGATAGAAATGGCTTTAGCAGACAACAGTGGAAGATTTCTGCCCAGCCACATCCTGCTATTGTGTATGTTCATTCATGGACACACACACACACACACACACACACACACACACACACACACACACACACACACACACACACACAGTCTGCACCTGGTCTGGTACATTGACTTTCAGTATGCAGCAAAGCCAGACAATGCAAAAAAAAAGTGACCCTCCCTCAAAATATGCTTGGGTTACTTTCTAAACGAGTGACTACAAAGTTACACCATAAACATGCTGTTAACATGCAGCTCTACACTGCTCTCTCTACTCTTTACTCTTATTTTCATTACTGATTAATTTTACCATTTTTCACGATTAATCGATTAATCATTTGGTCTGAAAAATGCCAAAAAATTGTTAGAACTGTTAGAATTTTCCTGAGCCCAAAGTAACATCTTCCAATGTCTTTTTTTGTCCAAACAAAAGTTCAAAACCCAAAGACTCTTCATTTACTATCACAAATGACAGAAAAGCAGAAAATCCTGATTGATGAACGATTAATCCATTATTGATCAACTAATTGTTGTAGGTCTAAATGTAGAGTAGAATACAATACAGTGCATAATAGACTATCACACCATGCCTTAAATGTCAGCAAAAATGTGTGAATGACAAAGTATGATGTAAAATTATCAGAATAGCTTATTGGATGATGTGTTAATTCACTACAGTTCAGGCCAACTCAGCTGAGACCAATGCTAAAAAAACGTAGTTGCTAAATGGGATTAAAACATATTACTACACAACCAAATGACCTCAAACAGGCTCACAGTTTCATTTGACTCACAATCCAGACTGACACCTAGAATACAAGTATCTGCCATTTTAGGAGTCATTATGAGACGAATTATTAGGACTGTTATGTGTATTTTATATGAATCACAGTGAAAACTGTTGTAGAATAATGTCGCTGTGTGACTGTAAAAGCTTTTTCATCTGTCTTTAAACACTAAAATTATATAAATGAACAAAAATATGGATTTCGGGATAAAAAGGTCCATCGCCTAAAGTGTACTACAGTGTACTATGTTTGGCTGTCAAACACTGGCTGATCAAACGTCATCAGACATGTAAAGCCAGCAGCTCCGACTACAGGTCTTCTTATTGATGCTGTTGTATTGGACGGCCTGTGCTGTTGAGTAGAGCTGCAACATTTGGTCGATTAATTGATTAATTATCAACTATTCTGATAACTGATTGACAGTTTTGAGTCACGTTTTAAGAAATAATGCCAAAATTGCATTGATTTCAAAAGTGAATATTTTCTGGTTTCATTAGTCTTCTCTGACAGTCTTTGAGTTGTGGACAAAATAAGACATTTAAGGACATCACAAGAAACAGTGATCACTGTTTTTCACTATTTTTTAATAATAATAATAATACATAGAGTATCTTATTTATTTTTGTATGTTTTGAGATCTCTGTAACAGTTCACTGGCAACCCTCAATACACTGGAATTTGGTATACCGTGCAATGAAAAAATCCATTTGAAAATCACATAAAAACTTCAAAAATAACGCCCCAGAAATAAGACTCACACATTGTCAAAATATTTTATTTTGCACTAAAAGTAAAACTGTTTTCTGTAAAAAACAGAACTTTCATCAAAACCTTGATAAACTTGGTTAGTTACTTCAGCTTTCTGTACTGAGCTCTCACACAGTTTAAGATGGAAGCTGGAGATATTTATAGAGGCCTGTAGTCACTGGGACTTAAGGGGTCTAGACCTTAAAGTTTAAGGGCTTGAACAACATCAGGGGGACTTCATTCAAAACTCAATTTCTTCCAGAGATGAGAGATAAATGGTCTCAAAGCGACCAAGGATTGCAAGTTTCAATTTGGTTAAATGTTGGAAAAAAAAAACCTTCTCATATCTCGAGGGGGGACTTTAGTGCCATGGCTCAGGGAGGAGCTGATGAAAAAGTCCATTACCCTCAACTGAGCCCCGACGGTTATGGCAATTCTTAGATATGACATCAGTGAAATAAATTAAACCCATCGTCCATATAGCGACTCAGGGAGTGGAAGCTCTAACTCTGGCACCATTAGCTCTATGCTATCAGTACCAGTGATTAATGACACTGATAGCCACACTGTGCTATAGACGGCATCACTGCCTTCAGGCCGACTTACATAATTCTTAAAAACATAATGCAGACACGCAGTTTTTCAACATAATGTAGACTACATCATGTTTGAGACGGTGACATTATGCACATTACCCTGGTTTTCCAGTCAGTGGTGCCATATGTCATCAGCTAACTGCTGACCTGCTGGGATTCTGCAGATCCTCATTCTGATGTGCATTATGAAGAGTCTGCAGATACAAACTGATCTCCTGCTAATGCACTCAGGTCCAGTAGTGTCACCTTAAAGGAGCCCACACAGTGCCAGGATGATTATGATCCTTGTACGCAGCGATGCAGAAATAGAGATTAGTAGAACAGGAACTCCTGACAGTGATCATTAGAGGGCAGTTTTCAAAGTGGGAGGCAGGCCTTCCCAGGGGGGAGAACAGATTCAGGGGATGGAAATGAAAAATACTGCATTAGTTATTAGTTATCTAAGGGAGATCACATCATTGGATTTTACAATTTTTCCCACTCTCGCATGGTGCAAAAATGATTAAATGCCATCGGACAGACCTTTTTGATGCATGTGGTGTCTCCTGAACTTACATCAAACAGCCATAGGCTATCTCAACTAAATTTTTGAGGGTCTCTGGGATCAAATAACATAATCATGATCCCATACGCATCCAGGAATACAGCAAAACTAAGCAAGTAAACCAAGGGGGGGCACCTCGTTCCTTTGTAGATGTAGCTGTATTGAAGCAAAGAACAGCCACAATATTTTGAATTCTGTAAGCAGCTAAACAACGGTTCTTATTTTCAGGTGTTTATGCACAAATGCAAACATACTTATGAACATTATATTCCTAATTCTTACACACTGGACCTTTAATGTTAAGATTTTAACTGAATTTATGGCATATTAGTGTCCGTGTTTTGTGTTAACTCATCTTAATTTCTTTTTTTTAGCTCACATGACTGGCAGTGTAACCTGATCGGACAAAGGTCTGAGCCCTCCTCGGTAGCCCAGATGTTTTAAAGTTTTATTTACATCTTGAATTTTGGGTTCTGGTGTCCAATTTCATTCCTATTTCAGCAAACTCATTTTTTTCAACCAACTTGATTTTTTGATCCAAAAATGAAATTTTGAGCAACTTAAATACAGTTCTTCTTTGATATTGGAATCAATTTCCTGTCATTTGTGTCACATCTTTAAATTTGCAAAGCCTAAAAAACACATTTAAAATCAAGCTCCTGAAGTTGCAACGCTTGAAATGACCATGAGAGAATAACAGAAGGGAATTCAGACTATTTAAATTTGGACAGATGTTTTTCCAGATTAAGTCTTTAAGAGATATGAATTCATTGCTTTTTTGCTTCTATAAACTTGAGTTAAAAAGATTAATTAAAAAAGTGAGTAAACACATTTTAGAGGAACCCTCCACTGAACCTGAGTCTCAAACTCCAACTAATGAATCCTTGATTCTTGGAGCTTTAAAAACTACATTACTGGCCACCAGAAACAGCTTCGTCATCAACCTAAAAAGATAACATTTATACATATATGTGGCTTTGTGAAGCTGATACACACTATTTTCATTGTAAATATCCTCGACAATCTTACTGGCTTGCTTGCTTAAAAGCCTTAATGTGGAAGATTTCCATCAGTTGGACTGAAGATCACTTATCAGTCAAAACAGTGTAGCCAGTGATGAGACATTGCTGTCCTGGAATTATCTGTCAATAAAGTTTAAATCCCCTAGCTCCTGTCTATCTTTTTAATGATGACATGCATCCTACAGCTACTGAAAAGTTACTAGTTCGCCTAACACTTCAAATCAGCGTCATGTATTCTGCTGCTCACGCTGTTAAACACTCTGTACAACATCCTGCAGCCTGCGCCGCTGCTGTTTGCCCCCCAGCTTACATTAACATGCAGTTTCTATCAGCCTCCCGCTGTGCTGTATTTACCTGCAGGCTGTCCCATGTGATCCTGCAGGAGCGGACTTTAATTTTGCTGCATTGTCCTTCAACAGTGAATTCCTGCACCAAATCCACCTCATTCCACTCCATCCTCACAGCCGCTCAGTGAAAACAGCGGAACCTTTAATGGTTTCAGATAGGAAAATGCTGCCAGAGGCTTGAAAGAGGAAAGCTTGAGGAAACGAGAGCGATCCTTATCACAACTTTCTCTCTCGTCCGCCCCGGTGATGTGCTGTGATTTACGGCACTCTCTTCCCTCTATCGCTCTGCCCACGCTCCCTCCCTCCACCCCCCACCCCCCCCGCACCTCTTTCTCTCTCATACACTCTCTCCAGTATTGGTGTGTTCTCATATGACGTGTAAAGCCCACTAATGTGGCACTGCATTCAATTACTACAGTAAACAAACATGGAAACCTCTAAAATCATCACCTCCATCCTTTTTTATTACTTTCCCCTTTTTTCCATCCTTCCATCTTTCTTTATCAGAATGATTCTCTTCTTACACCTCTCTTCATCTCTCTAGATCTCCCTCTACCCTTTTGTTTCCATCTTTCTTAATCCTCCGTCTCTTTCTCTATCTGCATCCCTTCATCTCTCTTCCTCTCCTTCCTTGTCATCCCTCTCTGCAGCTGGCTTTTTGCTGCAGCGACATCCCCTCTTCTCCCCCCTCACGCCTCCCTCTTTCTTTCTCCCACTTTCTCTCAGAAGGGAAATCACTGCACCACAGCCTGATGGGGCACTATAACCGCTCTCAATCAACCTCTGTCTCCGGCTCCAGATGTGTGTGTTATGAGGAAGATGATGATGATGATGGCGATGATGATGGCAGATTAACAGCCGGGGCAGCATGCACAGCGGTCTCGTGGCACACATTCCTGCCAGACGCGCCCAGCAACACACACACGTGCACACGACGTGCATGTGCGCGCACAGACACAAACACTAGAGTAACAGCTGACTCCTGGTGCAACATATCGTCCTCCTCTTTTTCCTCTGGTTCTCTCTTTTTCACTCTCTGCAACACACACACACATGTGACTTAACTGCTGCGTCACAGATTTTCCCAACACACATCTGTCTCACACAGATAAAGACACACACACGCACACACACACACACACACACACTGGTTTCTGCCAGTGCTGCTGTTCTGCGTGAAGGCATCTGTGACTGAGTGGGCTTTGTGTGTGTGTTGGCTGAACATTTACAAACAGAAAATACAGGACTATTAAAAGTGGTATTCTTAGTATTAAATATAATGTATTAATAGTAGCAGTAGTATTGAAATTTTGTGACATTTCAGTAATACTCATTAAGCTTTTAAAGCTGAAGCTGATGTTCGAACTAATCAAGTTTTCAAGTTCCCTTTAGATTTGGACTCAGGCCCTTAATACAATATTTACAGCACAAAAGGACATCAATATTCATTAAAATTTTGACTTTTGGGGAAATTTGGCAGCTCATCAAAGGAAAAACATTCAAATTGAGCAGGAACTGTTGTATTTATTCGGACAACAGCTCTAAGATGAATCAAACACATCAAAATCATCATTGCTTTCCCTGCACATCATGGATGAAATTTGAGTGATTTATCACTTTGCACAATCGCTATTCACTGTTAGTATTTCCTCTCCTTCCAGTGTTCTCCATTAGTCCTTTTCCACCAACATGGAACCAGCAGCATTCTGGTTTGCAAACCTAATTTTGAACAATAAATTGGTTTGAAACCCCAAACGCTGATTCAGAGTTGGAACAAAAAGAATGCAGGTTCTTCTTGGGAACCATGGTGGTACAGAGAGGAGGTGAAAATGACTATGGGTTCTATCTTCTGTGGCGCACAGCGCAGTTATCAGTGCTATTTTCTGACTGACGCAGCTGTCATTTTCTCCAGTGTCCATGTTGTGTAAGAAGCAAATGTACTTGTGCCCATCTGTGCGCCCACGGGTGTGTTGGTCTTAAAATGAGACGTTGTCAGGCGCATCTTAAGGCAGTAAGACAGTAAGATGAGACTACAAAGGTGGGTTCACAACACACATACTCTGCTTCTAAGGCACTGCAGTTAAACCATGGGTCATAAAAAATCATATTCTGATATATAGTGGATGAAATTAAATTATTAATATATTAAATTATTAAATTATTATTTTGATCAGAGCTGTCTAAAAAATGATTTCCTCTGGAGAGATTCTTCTGTCCTGACTGTCTATATCTACAGATTAGTTATTATTATTATTTGCTGCACTGTCCTTTTGTGCACATAGAAACAAAACTGAGGCCTCTGATTGTTAAACCATCGCTTAAATGATGTTGATGTGATTTCTTTATTGTGTGATATATTGTCCTTAATAATTGACTTTAATGATCAGAGAAGCTTTTCAATAATTAATGTACAACAGTAGGGTTTCCATGTGCGCTGTAATGTCACAGCAGTCATCCTTCTGTGCACACTCACTGTTAGAACAGGGAACATGTTCCATCTTATCTCATCCACCTGCATCCCAGCCGTTATTAATCACAATGTTAATTTTATATAAATTTTATGAACCGGCCTGCCTGACCAGCTCATTAAACACAGTGCATCACAAGTGGCTCATTTCAGCTTCTCCAACTTGCTGAGTCCATCATTCAAGTGCACCTGGCTCTCTTAAAGGGAATGGGAGACGATGTTCTGATTGCTTTCATTCATGTTACACCCAAAACACATTTATAATTAATAAAAAGTTAAACTAAAAACAATCCCTCGGCACCTTACTTTGCACCCAGATTATGTGCTGTTCAAACAGCAAAGTGAAGCTGGACATGCCTTTGTGCCTAAATATCGTCTAAATAGGACAAGTCTGAATATGCTGAGCAACTTTCTTGACTTACAAACATATCTTTTGAATGGACAAACATCATATGTGTAATTCATGGCACAATTCAATATTATTATATTACCATTTTTTCTGGAGGTCCTGTGATGGTCCACCAGAAGGAGAGGAACTAACCCTCTACTTTCTAAGTTTTTTAGTTCACAACTCACTTCACAACAGGATGTAACCATTACAGTAATCTAATTGATCAAAATCTGGACCTTAGCCATGTTATTAAGATTAACTGTATTCTGAGATTCACAGGGCACTGAGTTGGATAGACTCGACCACACAACATTCACTCATGTCATTTCATTTTTTTCCGTCCCATTAAAATAGCTCTGATGAAAGCCTTATGAAAGCTTCCCTTTGTTCATCTAAAAAGAAGACTTTATTGTGCTGAATAAAACTGTGACAAGGTAAGCATGGTTTTGGGTTCGTCTAAACACTGAAGCCTACTAATAAAACAGAAGACCCGAGGCACACGTCTCATGAACACTTTTCCGACACCCATATTCAGCCAAATTCCTTCGTAGAACCACCTTGTATAACCAGTAGTGGTCATGAAGGTGTTTTCTAACAGAATATCATTCTATCTCACTTCACAATGGACAAAGAAAATCCTCCAAACCAAAGCAAAAAATAGAAAATAAAAATGAACAAATAAAAAATTGGCCTACTTTTTTGACAACTGGGGCATATTCCTATTTGTTGAAGTCAAATTTGGCAACACTGTTAGAGCTGCTTACGGGCTTTTCGGTAGCAAATTCTCAGTACCATCAGTGCTGGTTAAACACATAACAGTTCACAGAAAACTCTCTCCAATTCTCCTTAAACACAGTTAAAATGCCAGACTTGAGTTTTTTAACACGAGGCTGTGTTTCACTTGAAAGGATTCCAACACTGGGCGGGCCGTGGACCAGCTGTTTAAAAACAGTTGCGTGTAAATGGGTGGGGCATCTGGTGACGTATGGGGATACACTTGAAACCGGGGGGGGGGGTGCATGCTCAACTGCTTGTGTGACCCCGTGCCAAGCACATCTGCTGGCAGTGTGCCAACATTTATGTCTATGATGGGAAGATCACTGATGATGATGATGACTGCAGCCTTTTCTCAGGTTGGCAAAAGAATTGCTGAAATTTGAAACTGAACTTTTGCAGCATACCAAGAATACAATATTTATTTTGCTGTTATTAGTACTGCAACTGTTATTTAGTCATACTGAATTATTATAGTTTGGTTAGGTTTTATTTATTATGCAAGTGTTTTGATATGTTTAAGTATACTTAAACTGCTGATAGTTAGGCCTCAGAAATGGATAAGCCTTTCTTTAATGTCATCAATCATCATTTTGTACTTCAGTTCAGGCACTGTTTTGGCACTTTAAAAGTTCAAGTAACTTTAATAGAACTATAAAAAGTGAGAAAAGTGCTAACAAGCAGTCATTCAGAACAACTACATTATAATGCGAACCACAGCCATCTCATGTTGTTGCTGCTTGCTGGTCTTTGTGGCTCTTTCACATATGTTCTGATCATGGTTATAATCTGAAGCACATGGGGGATATTTGACCTTCTCAGTGTGCGAGTATTACATTTCCCAACAGTGTGTATGTTCTCAGAGTTATGCACACATATGCTAGCACACACACATAGACACGTTGTTCTGATCATAGGTCTCATCAGCAGTGAAACCCATCCCCTTCCCATCTGCTGTACGCCTCCAGTAAAAATATTCCTCCTAATCTACAATAACAACCTTCAGACATTCCTGCAGCCCTGGCCGGACCGAAGGGGAAACCTGTGTTATCAGAACCGCTCCGGCGACTAGCGTTCACACAGCAGGGTGGCCTGCTGGATACAGCAACCATCCCGCAGCTGAAAGGTCACATCTCTGAACCCCACCACAGACAGCTTGTCCATCAACGGACATGTGTCCTGAGTCCTGAGAGTGTCCTTTGGCAAAACAATGAACAGCAACAGCAGAATTTAGCACCAAAAAAAGACAAAGACAAAGATTTTACCATAGCATCAACTTCTATTATTGTCCCTAAAGACTATCATATAACCCCCAGAGGGATTTCTGGTGATTATATACAGTGAAAATATTCATCTTAATTTATGTCAACACAACCCCTGACATGTGTGCTTGGTCAAGAGCACACAAACACACACGCAAATACACACCTAACTTCTTAATATATCCCTCAGCAGTGCTTGCGTGCACAGCTGGGAGGGTTGGTTGACGCAGTTGGATCAACAATAATGTGTGTGCGCGTGCGTGTGTTAACTCGAAACGTGTGACAGTCCCTGTGGTCGGCCTGAGCTTAGGGGCGAGGTTTATAGGACGCCGACTTGGGGAGGAGAAGGAGGGAATGTTGGGAGAGGACTGCTGTTTGACTGGTCCAGCCCACACACACCAGAGGAAAACAGAGCTCCTCTTCACTGTCTGAAACACAACAGTGTGGAGCAACAAGAGGTGTGTAAAATCCCTCTGTAATTTTACTGTACAGATATCAAGTCATATGAAAACCCACCTCGGCTTCTTTCGTTTGCTTGTTTCAAGAAAGAATATCATTAATATGAAGATATGAGATTATTAAACAAGGCTAGGAGTCGACAGTCATGCTAAGAGTAGCAGTACGCCACTGGTCCGAAAAATGCTACCTTGGATCAAAGGCCCATTTGTCCAACTGCCTGCTATCCCCCCAAAAGCGCCCATTGCTCCAAACTTGCGCACATAAGTCAACTGACATAACTAACACACTTAACCCGAACCACTGCTCCAAAGGCCTATTGCTCTGAAAATACACTCTCCCTGAAGTTGTTAGGTCAGTGACTGCTGGCTCTGTCCATGGTGCTGAATCCACAGGGACTTTGCCCTTAATAGGCTGTCTGTTGCAGACAAACTTCCGCAATGGGCTTTCGGAGCAACGGATGCTTGTTTTTTGCATAACGGGCTTCCAGACAACCTAGCTTTTGATCCAGCAAGACTTTCTTAGTCTTTTGGGGTTTCGAACAACATGTAACAAGACAATGCTAACATGCTGAGTGTTAGCAGGTATACTATTGACCATCTTGGTTGCCATCTTAGTTTAGTGTTGGAAATGTCCCAGACAAGTTTCCCTTTCACAAACAATTTGCTGGAAACCACTAAAATAACTTTTTAGAGGTAGATTTGTAAGTGGCAAAACTTCGAAGTTCTAGCTAGCTACATGGCACGTCGCATTGCACTACGAAATGGCAAAGTGAGAAAATTAACTATGAGTGGGGCCCTGACACAGATGATGTCAGAACATAAATATGTAGCACAGGTTAAGAGCAAAGAAGCCCCCCTCATACAGGCAATGTTAGCATTTTTTATTGTCAGCATGTATGAAATTATGAAACTCGTGCTGTTTGTCTGCACAAATTAAGAGCATAGAAGTCGCCCTCATCCTGGATATTCATCCAAAACCACCAGTCTGCCACCTCTATTGATCAGCTGTCACAGAGAAACTATAAAGAGGTCAAAATTATCATGGAAGCATCAATCATGGAGCTTGTGTAAATTCTGCATAAATCATTATTAGAAATCATAACCATAAACACACAGCAACTTTGTGAGCTGTACTTTAAAATGAGCTTTTATTCCTCACAAATGTATGAGCAAAATCAAAGGGGCTCTGACTAGATCAGAAGATGCTAATAGATAATTATGCAATGGTGTTTCTGTCTTGGCAAATTGAAAAATTTCCATGAAATATTTTTACAATTTGAGCAGTTTAAAGCACAAAAATAACAACTCATGTTCATTTCCTCATAAGCTATCAGTTATTCTGAGTCTCATATGCCCATGTTCACATGTATTTCACAATGACCTGGCTCTAAAATCTGTCAGCTGGAAAAATTTGAAATTTTATTTAAAGGTAATGTAGATGATAACATGATGACCACATAACTGGGATTCATCCTTTAGGGATCATTAATACCTGTGTAAAAAGCCAAGCCAATCCATTAAGATATTTCACTCTGAACTGGAATTGTACAGCTATAAAAAGTGTAAAGTATAGCTTCTACTTTTTCTGAGTAAAAGAATGACATCAACACAGTCTGGTTTCATGTTTAAAGCCGAGCAGGAAGACTGGCTTATCCTGAATTTCTTAGTCATTTAAGTTAGATTAAAAATACATTTTTCAGCAGTGAGTAATGACATTAGTATTGAGAAGAGGAATGAACAACAAATTGCTGTACACTAAAAAATCTCCTCTCTCTCACAAACACACACACACACACAACTGTCAGCCCTGTCATGTTTACATCATTCTGTGGGAAGAAACATCATCTTGTGGGTGTGTCTGTGTGTGTGAGTGTGAGTGAGAGGTTTTGGATATGATTATATAGAGGCCAGAGTCACACCCTGACTTGCAGTCATGCATCCCTAAAGGTAACACACACACACTCACACACACATAGACAAAATAACACTGTCAGGGCCAAACACACATGGACAATGAGGACACACCTTGCTTGCACACAGTGTCCAGTTTTCAAAAGATGCAGCAGACCACACTGACCTAAACTCACTCTGCGCTCTGATTCTCTGACACCAACACGCACACACTCTGAAACACATGGCAAGAGACCCACCCTGACACATGACACAGACAACGTGCTTGTCATGCAGTTTGTGTGTGTGTGTGTGAGTGTGTGTGTGTGTGTGAGTGTGTGTGTGTGTAGCTTGGATCGTGAATAAAGTCAAAGAACATCTTTGAGAAACTTAAAGGGAAAAGAAAGTAAAGCACACTTAGACACGGTGAAAAACACATTTCAAAGTCACCTCTACTTTCACTCTTATTCCCAGTTTTTCAGGTGTTCTCTTATGTATGAGAAGCTGATGTGAGGAGAAGCCAAAAAAAGTGTAAGGTGGATAGAAAGTGTAAAGCAGAAACACACTTTTTTGAGCTTCTTCTGCTTTGCTCATGTGCTCATGCACACACTCATACAAACACCCACAGAAAAGAAGATTTCCAGAACTCACCCCCACGCTCCTGCCTTGCCTCAAACTCTTTGTTTCTGCTCAAAACGGAGTGCAAAAGGTAGAGGACGAAGAAAGACGAACACCTCAAGACAACTGTGAAGGAGTGCGTGAGGTGAGAGGAAGAGAAGAGGAAGGAGGAGGAGGAGGAGGAGCTGTTTGGCTAGCTAACAATCCTCTTAGCCTGGTTATGTCATGGGACCAAGCTAATCCTACCTTCACTGACTGACCAACACAGGCAGGCACACACACACACACACACACCCCTACATACACATAGACAGTGGCTGACTAACCAGCAGACTGACCATCACAAATACACTCACACAAACATGGCTGCTGACTGGCTAACCGAGGCCTAGCCAACATGTATAAAGCTGGTGTCTAGTCTGGGATCAAATACAAAAGCCAACATGGTTGAAAATAGCTGTTAGTGACAAATAAAACGCTGCTAGCATGAGATCAGCTGCTCTTTTTACAATGTGACTCATTATTTTGGAGGGAACATAACAGGATAGAATTAGCTAGCTAAACAAAACATGGTTAGCTAACGGCAGTCATAGTCAGCATAGTAACAAAAGGCTGAATCCCAATGTATGTCTTTTTCTCTCTGTCTTTAAAAACATGTACAGTAAATACTACAGTACATATGGGGTATATACGTGACTCTGTGTGTGTGCGTGTGCGTGTGTGTGTGTGTTTTCACATGGTTCTTACTGGTAGAGAACTATAATCATCACTGTCACTAATCCGTGGGCTAATCCTCTAGACTACACACAGACAAATACACACTAATGTGCACACACTTTTTTATAGTAAATGTGAATACTCACACACACACAACAAAACACGCGTAATGTTTAATTTGACTTCTGTAAATTAAATGAGCCTCGTTCAAGGATATTTAAAGATCCAAACACCATTGTCTGATGGGGGTCTGGGCTGATTTTTTATTAGTGACAAACAATCCAACACTTTATATTTAGTCTGCCAAATGTCACAACTTAAAAGGAAAATTTTTATATTTTGGGAAATGGGGGGAAAAGGTTAAAAAAAATCATCCACCCAGCACCTCTTAACACATTATATCTAGTCAAGTCAAGTGAATTTTATGTCTATAGCACCAAATCATAACAGAAGGTATCTCACCAATTCAATTCCCACCATGAGCAAGCACTTGGCAATAGTAGCAAAGAAAAACTCCTCTGTTTGTTTCGTCCGTACAAAAACTGAGATGTAACATCAACAGGCTGTGTATTAAATGGGGGTTACTTTGAAGGCAGGTGTTTTTCACCTTTAAACAGAGGCAGGCTAGCTGTTTCCCTTAGTTTTCAGTCTTTATGCTAAGCTAGGCTAACCATATCTTTGTTGTAGCTTCACATTTAAAGAACAGGTATGAATGCGGAATCCGTCCTCTTATCCAACTCCAGCAAGGAAAGCAAAAAAGCGTATTTTACCAGAATTTTGATTAATATTGTTTTTTCAGGGGCTAGAATATGCTGGAATTTGTATCTGATCTTTCTCATGCTCTAAAACACGTGACAAAAAAAAAAAACATTCAACATTGTCCTGCCATGAAATTGTGTTTGTGCAGAGGTTTTTATACCCAGACGTTAATGCAAACAAACACTGGGATTGGTTCTATGCACACATTGTCCAGTCGTGTGCAATCAGTCCCACCTTCACCACAGACCACTGAAGAATTCTGTAGGTGTTGGAAATGAACCGAAGCTTTAAACAATGTCATTATGTGCTGTAGTGTCAAGATTTTATATGCACCATGCACAGTAGATCCTGGATGTTGAGACGGAGCTAATTAGAGATGCATAACACAGCCTGTCCTGTACCCTGAGCCCAGCCCAGCTCCAATGTGTGTGCGTGTGTGTGTGTGTGTGTGTGTGTGTGTGTGTGTGTGTCCACCTACCCTGTCATTAGCACCCTCTGTTGCTTCTGTGGTCCAGCTCTGCTCCAAAGGCTGCTGACTTCCTGCATATAAATGAACAATGAAAAGAGATCTGAGCAGAGATATTGAAGGAAAGAAAAATGAAAGGGACAGGGAGGAGATGAGTTTTTTTTGGCCAGGTAGACTGCTTAACATGTGACTAACACACACACTGATGTACAGGGAGAGTGGGCCTTGGCCTTAATTATCACTAATTTGTGTGTGTGTGTGTAATATCAAAGATAAATGAACAGGCATTAGGGTGTGAAAATTCACTTTCTCTACCATTATACTGCAAATAAATCACTATTACCATCACATTTTCATATTTTCGTGTGGTATGAAAATATAATATTATGATGGATACCTTTTGCTATTTTTCATAACATTCATGTTCTTGTTTCAGTATTTTACTCCGTTTTCTGGTGTTTAAAGTGTGTGTGTATCCTTGTTAGCACTGTCCTTATTTACACTCAGTTGTTCCTACATAAGGACACCAAAGATGTTGTTGGCACCTTTCCTGTTATAACAGCACTAAAATACAGAGGACACGGTGTTGCAGCAAGACTGATTCTGCACCGGCTATATGTAACACAAGATCAAAAATATCTAAAAGAACATTTAAAAGAAATGCCAACACATTAAATTATAAGTGGATAAAGAGGAATCTCCCCCCATCATATCTATTTCTTGCTCCATCTTTTGCTCTGTCTATAATCTATAAATAGCATCACTGGTTTTAATTCTACTAAGACCAGACAGGTCCAATCTGGGCTAATCCTAGCCAGCTCTGAGTCTCACCTCCAGTCAATAGAGCAGTTAATGCAGTGCTTAACATCCAGTTGAGCAGATGAAACGGTGTCTTACAATCAACAGAGAACTTTAAACAGTACTTATATTCAATTTAGCACTTATGTAATTACATACCGGGAATCTGCCACACTATGACAGTTAAAACAGTGTGCTAAAATAATCAACATTAATTTATGGATGCAGGGAGAAAATAGATCATAATTAGCTATGGTGAGCCAGGATTCACTTATGACTAATTAATTACCTCTGCTCCATCCCAATAAGAACATTTCACTCTCCATTACAGGGCTGATTATTTGGTGGTGGAGGAGAGCGGTGCAAGTTTTTTAAGAGGAAGGTGATGTTTGCAAACTCAAAAAGGCACCTTCAATAAACCACAGAGGGCAGATGAGGTCAAGTCATTGTTTTGTGTGAAAACTTAAAAATAAATACAATAAAATAGAGTCACAGTCTAATTTAAAAATACAGCAAATTCATGATCTTTTTACTTCCTTCTTGATTGTTTAATTTAAGATTTAACAGTGTTAACCAGTGATCTACAGAGTAGTCTTAATCTGATCTGATGCTTCTACCAGGAGAAATCACTGTATCTTCCTCATTACAGTAACATTCTCTCCCATGAATATTTCCCATTTTTCAGGTACGTTGTGGACTTTATGTTGAGAATGTTAGGACATTATGACATTTTGATGAAGTTAGATTTATGTTTTGTCAAGAGTAACAAAACCCTGTACCTTTGCAGAGTGCAGCCACCACATATTTACATGTGCACATTTTGAAACATATTTTGCACTGTTATCTCTATAGTATGTTTCATGCACATTAGTAGTAAGTTTTGTGAGACTTTAACTCAATTTAAACTGCTTTTGCTTTTATATTTTTCATGGTAATGTGAGAGAAAATATGTCAAGACCGACCATCCAGAGTCTCTTCACCAAATTACTGACATTTAAATAAAAGAGCCTCGACTTACTCCAAATGTCAAATATGGAAGTTGGTGTTTTCTCTGATTGACATTTTGCATTATGCAAATCTTTTTTTCTTTTTTTTTTTTTTTTGAACGCAAACAAAATCATTTTCAGTATCATTTTTTCCAGCTGGAGGCCAGTAACATAACATTGGTTCTTCATGAGTCTCTCCAGAAACTTGATTGGATGATGCTGGATTGGTTAAAATAGTGGATATGGGGAATTAAGTGTCGACTAGCTGGGAATGAATATCGTTAACATTCGCTGACCAGGAAATGAAGGGAAAACTTTTTAAACATAGGAGGAGAGTATCAAGTCTTTTCAAGTGAAAAGGCTCAGGACTGATTGACGTCACGGGTCATTGGTGTTACGGTCCAATCCAATTTGCAAGTCTTTTTTGATTTTATCAAGTCGAGCCTAAACTCATCAAATCTGTGACACAAGTCTGACTCGAGTCCAAGTCATGTGACTCGTGTCCACACCATTGTAAATTAGCCTGGGAGACGCTAATCCATTAGGATGATGTGCTGCGCTGTTGGCTACTTTAAGAAGCTGCTTTATGAGAACAGGTGAAGAGCCAAAAACAAGCTGGCAGCAAACCAGCCAGTCCCTCATAACCACTGATGATGTGACCACCTCTAAATTCAAATGTATTGACAGCTGTATGCAGGCTGGCAATTATTCCTATCAAAGCCACATCTGTATTACATTCTGCTGCTGGAAACAGGAAGAACAGGGGAAAAGCAGTCTCCTCTCTCCACAGCAGGTGGCTGCCTGCAGGAACCGCTGCTCTTTTTCTCTTTATCTTCCTCTAGATCTTATCCTGCTGCTCCTAAACCTATTACAGATCTGCTGCCATATGAACTGTGACTGGATGGAAAATGACAGGAATAGAAACTAAAATCTGTTCATTGCTGCCAGAACATTTGACAGAAATGAGAACAGATGTAACATAAAGGCCTAAATAAATGTTTAGATACAGATACTAAAGCTCAGATATTATAATAAACAATCAAAACACACACATAGGGAAGCATTTATGGCTTCTATGACTCAGCCAAGTTGAAAAAAATCTGGCTAAAAAAGTGTTATGATTAATTTATTATTCAGAATAATCTTCACAGTTCACAAGCATACGATAATAATGAGATTCTAATGAATGGTAATGATGTTTTTAATGAATGGGGGCAGAAAAGGGAACGCACCAGCAGGTGGTGAGGTTGTCCTGTCCCTGCAGGGAGCACACACACACACACACACAAAAACACACCAGTGCTACAATGCAGGGACAGTATTAAAGCAGAAACCCTGCTGCTGTACACTGTGGGCAGTAATATGCACAAATATTACACAATCATGCAATCATTCTTCTTTGAACAGAGGAAAGACGACCATTTGCCATGGCTGTTTTGGTTTAGCTGTGAACTGGTACATGCATATTTTAATGTTGATGAACTCAGTTCACAGTTGAATTCTCTGAAGCGCCGAGGAATTCAAACAGCTATTTTGGCAGAAAATCATCTGACATTTGTGCAGCAGACCGCACATTTTTCTGTCCTTGTCTCTGCCCCCCCCCCCCCCTCCCCTTCACATTTGCTCTGTCCATGTTATGTAACTCTAATCATCTTATCTGGCTAATTACTGACCAAGCCCCTGACCTCACCTCTAAACCTCACACACACCACTGGCTCTCTGTGTTTCTGTGTTTTCGGCATGTGTATGGTGCTCAGAAACAAAAATGTTATATATGTCAATCTGATAGAAGTTGTTTGGGTGGATTCAACGTGTATGCGTGCTTGTTTTGCTGTACCTTGTGTCCAGGAGGGGCAGTGTCTGAGGTAGAAGCTGACCTCTGGCCTCCTGGCTCCCCACTGCTGGAGAAGATCCAACAGTAACAACTCTAGAGGGAGAACTCGCTCTGAGGAGGGACAGAGAGGAGGAAACGTTAGCCAGGACATTACAGGGTGAGACAATTTATCCAGAGAAACCAGGAGGAAATGGTTCATAAATGAGATCATTATATACATTCGGTTACCACTGCATACATTATGATGGAGTCCTATTTTACTGCACATTTGAACAATTACAGTTAATAACAGTCTGACATGATCATTTCGGATTCCTCCTTTTCCTGCCATTGAATTCTATTAGTATCATATTGTAATAAAATATTATAATATTCAGTGTAAAATTTTAGTCAGAGTTTGGTGCGTGAGCTCCGACCTCATTACTCCCTGCAGATATGTTTACATAGAGATATTGGATATTATGAGCCAATATCTTAAACCCTGGCCACAGCCTGCAGGTGGATGATAGACTGGTGGTGGGGCTGAAAGCACAGGCAGCACAGAGAGGCAGAGGCAGGGATGGGAAATTTTACAGGGTGCGTTTGGCATATTATTATGGAGACAGCAGTGCAGCTCAAGTTGATTACGTCAACTAGCTTGCAGAATTTTTCATTTAAATTTATATCAGTATTGTAGCTAGTAAGAAATCAATAAGTTAATAACAATAAGTTAATAAAAATGTGCATAAAAGAATACACAAGAGAACCAGGATGTTTTCATGTGATGTAATAAAGCAGCAATAACAAACACAGAGCCTTGATTTGAATACTTCACCCAGTGCAAACATCACATACTGTAGTTTTAAAAGGGGAAATAAAAAAAAAATATGTGTGGTTTATTAAACCCTGCAATGCTTAAAATGCTTAAAATTATGATTTATTCTGTTTCATAGACATAATGCATAATCAAAAAGTAGACAACAAAGCATTAACCCAGCCCACAAGAAAAACTAAAACAAAATTGGACACCAAAAATTGTGCTCAAGTTTTTGAAATGATGTTTTTTAATACAAAAACTGACAACTTGATCTAAGTGTGAAATGTTTTTTTAAAGGCTAAAAATGTATTTGGTTTATGAATACTTTGTATCACCAGCTAAAACACATCGCTTATGCGTGTAAATATTTGCACATTTATATGATTAAAGCAGAAAAACTGAAAGGAAAGAAAGGTCGGGGAATTACAGTGTTTACAAAAACCCAGCAGCAATATTCTCCCAGTAAAATCAATCAATCCATAGCTAATACTAACACACACACAGACAAGAGCTTAGAGGCCATACACACACCAGTCATGAGGCCAGTTGTGGCCTTGAGGCACGGCCTCTCGTCACACAGCAACACTTTAACACAACACCATTTATTATGTGCCGCCTCACAGTGTCACCCTCGAAGAAACAGTATAGTATTAGAGCCATTTATAGCCTGTCTGACCGCTCAGTCACACCGCAGCGCTACACAAACACTCTGTGCGGTTATGTGGATCACTATGATTGAATGAATGTAGGACATGCTTTAATGGACACAGCAGCTCTCAGTGTCTGGATGTGATGGACTGGTCCATTCAAGTTTACAATGGCATACGGCAGGCACTCAGCACTCTATTGATTTCACACACTGTAAGTGTGATATAGGTCTTACTTTGTTTACAATTAGCTTCACAGCAAACGATGTAGGCCAAAGTCTCACCGTGATTATCCTGTCAGATAATTCCAGATTATAATCATGTAAATACTCTAATGCTCAAAGGGCTGTCAAGAGGGTTTCAATAGCAATTATATTAGTGTCGGACACAGTGATGATTAATGTCTGTGTGCATGTGTGTATAGAAATACAGGTCTGACAACTATATATAAAAAACTGTACAAACCCAAATAGTGAACACAATAACTGCAGAAAGTTTGTCTTAAATTTAACAACTTGGATATTGAGCAGATTATGTCCTGTGGATATTGTATCAGAGATGAGTTTTCCTAATATTTTTAGGAACTTCACATACAATTCTCTGTGTTTATTACATAATTAAAGGGTGTCTTTTTTGACAAATGCAGTGTTCTCTTCTCCCTGATGCCTGACCACTGTTCTATTAACTCTTTGGTTATTCTAACTGCATAGTTTTCTAATGCAGAGTGTGTGTTCTTGTGTGTCACCCATGCCCTTATCTTGTGAGATTAAAACTTTAACAACAACAATTTCATTTAGTTTCGTTCACAGAAATGAATGAAATGCTGAGAAATCTCTTTTTCTTACATCAAAGAAGACCCTCCACCTCCCATAAAGCTCTGGCAACCCTGTAGTTGGGATCCGGACCCCAGTGTTGATGCTTTAGATGAACTGTTCCAGAGAGCTGATGCTACAAGGCAGATGTTCATGGAACACCATGTAATTTATTATATTATACAGTATATATAATAGTTGATCGTCTGCATAGATGGACACTTTTTAAAAGGTCTCTCTCTAATGGTCTTACTTTACCTCTCTTAATTATTCTAGTCCTAATTTCACAAACTAAGAAAAACAGCCATGTTTAGGATAATGCATTTTACAGATGATCCAGTGCCCTTGTAAATGGTTTGTTTGGAGAATTGTCTCAACTCATAAAGGAGCGCTCCTTTCTTCAGTTTTATGGAAAAATTCAAATTCATCCAGTTTGGAGATTAGTGGTTGGGATGGACGGATGGATGGACGGATGGATCGATGGACTCACCATGGCCATTCCATACTTCAGATAGGTGACACTCCCCCTCACCGGCTTCTTTGCAGTATTCGACCACGTCAACCACTCTGGTTGCTGGAGTAACTGGGACCTCAGTTAGCATCTGCTGGGTGTCATTGAGGTAAACTGTCAGGATCACCTGTAACCATAGAAAAAAACATGCAAAATGTCATAAAAATGTCTTAACATTTACCACCTTACTTGCCTGATACCAGACAGCCTGACATGGCGTCCACTCAAACGGATTTCTGTGGGGGAAGGGGATTTGATTTTTCTTAACCAATCGCTAGAGACCAGTGTATACAGCACACAGCAAGACAACACTGGACAACAGCTTGACATTGTCGCTGACCGGTTAATCATTAGTACTGCTCATTGGATCGATTGCCTTTTAAGCAAGAAACCAGTTTTGTGTCATGATGCTGGATGAATCAGTCATTTTGGTAGAGTGGGTGGATTGAAAGGTGTGTACACAGGCAACAACCTCACCATTTCAGGAACATGGATGGATGAAGTATTTCTCACTAATTACTGACTGGAATCCAATAACTTAGCTAACCATCACTTAACCAATCAATTAACACATTGTCAATAACAACCCCTGTTGAATTACTCGGTCCTGCTCCTTTCTCGGCAGGAGCGGGACTGAGCAATTCAACAGAGAAGAACAAGAAGCAACCCGGATCAAAAGAAACTGAATAAAATCCAATCAGGAACAGGCCATTTAATTCCAGCAGGTTTAAGGCAACTTGGCCTGGATAACATCATATAAATGAGCTGCAGATTGTAAATTTAATCTAATTAGATCAGAGCTTTCAGGATACAGCATATGTTAATGTCAGGTGATAAGAGACCCACTGAGATGTCTGGGAGGGGAAAAGAAGCACTCTGTTTAACAGCCACTGATGACAGCAGCTTGTAACGTGATCGAGCCACCCATCTCACTGGACAACACATTCATCACGGCTTTAATCTCCTATCAATACCACACAGACACAAACATGCAATTCCCTCTGGACTCACAACAAAGGTTTAACCTAATCTAGATCTAACCAAATAAAAACTGAATTGATCTTGTCTTCGCATATTTAGTCTGAAAGCTTCAGAAATCAAGTTTATCTAAATCTTCGGTAAGATTAGTTTAGACCAGTAGAATAAAATACAGTAGAATACTACCAATATTGTTACGATAAAGATTTTAGTTTGGTTCAAAATATCGGAAAAAAGAAAATACATGACTTCAGCGTATCAGCTGGCCAGCAGTGATCCCCCCTGAAATCACTTTGTTATCAAATCCTCCAAATTCTGCAGCCAAAAGATTAAAATAGCAATCAGAAAAGGACATCCTGTGTTATCGCCCGTGATGTCACTGGCAATGTCACTGGTGATGATGTCATGTCAGATAGTCAGTCGGCAGTTGAAAGATAAATTTAGGGTAATCTGGGATAGGAACACACAGACACACAGAGGCACACACACATACAGATACACTTTTAATCTCAATGTTGCCTTGTCTCTCTGTCTCTATTGCACACACACACACACAGTACATTGTCCACTGTCCACACACACACAGAGACATACACTCAAAATATATACTGTACACTAATCCACAGTACTCTATACACCTGTCCCAGATCATGTGAAGTAATCTCTGGCTGCATGCAGACAGACTGAGCAGGGACACATTCTCTAAATCTTGGATTAGACACACACAAACACACATATACAAACACACACACACATGCAAGCCCTGCAAACACAGTAGGGGTTTTACTAGTCCACAAACCATTAAAAGTAGGCTAATCGTGGCCTCACAAGGATAAGTAATGTTTCTGTTTCACATGTTAAAACACATCATTTGTCACACTGACGGACTGTTGGCAGAGTTGAAAGGGTGTTTTATATAATCAAATCATTCAGAGTGGTTTTTCTCATCAACAAAATACTCATAATTCCCTGAAGACACTAACACAAAATGTTGACTGTAAATGCAGCACACACATACACTCATTTGGCACGGATGAGAACTTGATCAAGCATGAAGCCACAAATGGTTTAATATCTGGCACCATTATGGAGGTCAACTGCAGTATCAGCTGTTCAACAGACCCTTTTCACCGCAGCCATTTTGACATTAATATTAGTGCAAACACAGGTGTTACCAATGATACTAATTAAGGTCCTGTTATATTCAGATCAAACAGTCAGGGTGCTGCTACACTAAATGGTACAGAACCTTCATTAGTATCATTGGTAACACCTGTGTTTACACTACTATTTCAAATCAATATGGCTGCTGTTAGGAACGTCCATTATCAATGAAAAACAAAATCAGTGTTTCCCAACCGTGTACAACCTGCTCCGGAGCTGCATCTACTATGGCTCAGTGCGTTTTCCTCTAAACGCTGCTGGTGGAGTTTTAAAGGTAGAGGCAGTAGCATTTGACCGAGCTGTTCATAAATGCATCAGGACATCATGTACCAACGTTTTGGGTTGTTATATGTAAAACAATGAGAAAAAATAAGGAAACACAGACAGAGGGCAGGGTTTCTGCAGACAGAGCCACCACTACACACTTCTAGTGGGTCATAAGTGATGACTGAAAGGGATTATGTCTATACATTTTTAGGAAAATGTTGCAGATTATACCTTTAAATCTCGTTTGGCTAGCTATGGATTCCAAATCCAAAAAATTGAATTTAATAGTTGTGACAGTTTTTTTTTTCCTTTCATGGCAAAAAATGGTCCTTTTGACAGCACAGGTTGCCAACCCCTGCCCTGCTCCAACACATCTGACTCAAATGAACAGGTCGTTATCAGATTTCTGCGGAGGCTTGATGATGAGCCGATCATTTCAGTCGGGTGTGTTGGAAGAAGAAGACATCTGATACACGCAAGTCATTGTACCCCCAAGATCACGGTTGCGTGGGGAAAGACTGTCGTCGCGTGGGTGTAGCTTCATTCAGTAAAATTAGGAAGTCATTTGTCATTTTCAACATGCATCTTACTGTGACGCAAGAACCTATTTTCTGTTTCCTCTCTTGGGAAGAAACAGCACAAAAGTAACATTCTTCATTTTAACCTCAATAGAAACACTAATTTTAGTGACCAACAACTCACAAAGTAATCTTCTACCAAACACCTGTGTTGAACATACTGGGATTTCTTCACTAAGAACAAAACAAATAGTGTTTTATACATCTCTGGTAGAATCCTGCATTAAGGCCCAAACATACTGAAAGCATCATTTTTAAGTAAATCTACTGTTTTAAACGGGCGGATGAGCACCAAAAGCATTATGAGGCACATCAAACTGCCTTGATGCCCCTGCTCTGACCTTGCTGAGATTTTGGAATTTTTTTCTGCAGCTGCAGTACCTGTTTGGAGAAAGCTAAAAGGAATGAAAAGATGAAATCAGATGGCTGGTCCAGAGTGGCTTTTCCAGTTTTCTACTGCCAGCAAACTCATGAAAGCAGCAGCACGTACCCAATTGCCCTCCTTCCTTATGTAACATTATAGGCTACTCAAATAGAAATGTAATGGAATAGAAAATTAACCAGAGGTATCACTAAAGCATACAAATCGTGCTTGCACTATATTTAAATAGCGACCTTTTCCCAAAGTACTGCTGGTTCTGTGGTTCGAATGTGTCCGTCTACACATTTTCCAAACGTGATTATTTGCATCGGGGGGGGGGGGGGGGATAAAACGGGTACGCTGGACTCTTCATCATTCATGCCTTCTTGTAAATTTGGCATTTAATGCAAAACAGTGAATCTCTACACAGTCAGGAAAGGTAAAGTGTGTGTCATGCCCATAGTTCAGTTATAAAATCCCAGTGTACCACAGAGCTCTTGTGCTGGGATGCTGACAGAGCTGGCTGGCTTCACAGCGCAGGAAAAATATGAGGGTCATGTAGGCTGATGTAGGGGTTCAGTGTGGTGCTTAACTAAAATAAAGGAATAAACAGATGTGCAAATGGACAGTACTGGACGTTTACATACATACAGAGCAGGGAAGTGGGATCCGATCATAAGAAGCATCTGGAGAGACACTGTACTGCCACGTGTGGACTCAGATACTCAGAACTGTCTTGTGATTGGACACATGACGGGTTTTAAAACCAGGTCTGAAAAGGCTCTAAATGAACTACTAGATGGTCAACACAGCGTAGAACACAAACGCAACTTGACACTCGTACAATACTGTTTCTAACACGCAACACTGGAAGCAACAGATCGATGTGGCCAGCCGAACTCCACCATCCGCAAAAAGCAACGATTCAAGCCTGAGGTCACTGAACTGGACACCCACTGACTTTTTCATTTCACTGGTGAATGGTAAATGGATTTATACAGCCTTTTACCCAAAGCACTTGACATTTTGCCTCTCATTCATCCATGCACTTATACACACTCTCACACACACACTCACACACACACACACACACACACACCAATAGCAGCAGAGCTATCATGCAAGGCACTGGCCTAATTATTGTAAGCATTTTTTCAGTAACCTGCTCAAAGACACTTCAACATCTGGACAGGAGAACCGGGGTTTTACTTTCCACTGTAGATGAGATTCACTGCTTTTTAGTATCTGACTTATATATTACACTGTTTCCTCTTAGCAATCATTAAAGAAGTTTATCACTAATTACATCAGCTACTTAATTCCTGATTCCTGAGTTTCCTGTCAAAAACAACATGTTGGTAAACCGTGAACATGTATACGGGCCTTTTTCACAGCAGATATTTTGACTTGTCATAGAAGGAAAAGCACAGGTGTTACTAATAATATTAGCGATGGCTCTGTTCTATTCAAGCGTCCCAGTGAGTCATGAGTCTGACTGTGAGCCAGCAGGCACAATACCACGACCCTGACACTAAAGCAGCTGAATGGAATCCTTCCCACCTCATTTTATTATTTACACCTGTGCCTTTCATGCTGTAACATGTCAACATGTCTTCTGTGAAAAGGGCCTGTCTTGATATGGATAAATGATGTGTTTAGAAACCCAATCGGCTGTTTACACCCTCTGTGGACTTTCAGTATGGCCGCTACAGTGTTGGTTACAGTATATATCCGAAAACCCTCCATAGATAGACCAGACTATATAGGTCAAACACAGGCCAGATTCATAGTAGCAGTGAAACGTTAATCATTGAAAAGCTTTGATAAGCGTATTGGAATTCTCCTCAAAAACTACTCACAGTATTACTTTTGTAACCACTAATGTTTACAGCATTATCAGTAGCAGGCATTCAATTTTGAGTTTTTCATTGGTTCGTTTGAATTGGACAGCCTGCAAAAATGCACATGAAACTTTTTGACAATAAATCAAATTTTAAGCCTAATCGGTAGTGAAATATGATTTTAGATGTAGTAGATTACACAGTGATGCATACTTAAAGGCAGAATCAGTAGGTTTTGTCTGAACTGTTCATAGACGCACCAGAGAGACAGCTGATTGTTGGCTTACGTTCCCACACTGTAAAAAAAAAAAAGAGTTGAGAAAACAAGGAACCAGCCTTCACCAGATTTCTGAGTTTTGAATCAAACTCAAACTCTGAAATAAACTAAAGAAAGTTTTGCCAGCCTATAATCTTTTGTTAAGATCATTTATGTTTCGTCTTTAGATAAACTTGAATCTTTGAATTTTAGTAAATGCTAAAAAATTTGTTTCAGATTTGTTCATAGTGAACTGTGGACCTGATATGTCAGCAGTTGGATGCTTGAAAATTAAATTGTTGCAATTTCACATAAGAAGAAAAGTAAATAAAACGTAATTCATTAGTAAAACTTTTTCAAAAATTAGGTGTGTAAGTTGGGCTCAAAACTAAAAACTCTTTTTCAGAAAGTGGTCTTAAATTTTGGGTTTTCTCAAATTTTTCGTTTTTACAGCGCACTACGTGAAATATCAAAGTTTTGAATTAGTAAAGCATCCGGACAAAAATAAAATAAATAAGATAATGAGAAAATAAGGAAATACAGGCAGGGGAGTCTTTGCAGATACGTTAAGGCCACAATTACAGTCTTAAAAAAATACTCACAAAAGTACCTCAAAAAATTACTTTATTAAAGTAATGTAAGTTGTAATTTGTTACTTCCACCCCTCGTTACGAGCGCATGCTTCTTCTGATCATTGAAAATTTAACATGATGAACTCATTGGAGGGACATGAACAGGACTCAAAAAATCACACACACACACACACACACACACACACACACTCAGATACACAGAGGCAGATTGAGTTGTGGTTTCTAAATTGCCTCTGGTGCTGAATGGAGCGACTCTGGCTATTTTAGGCATTAGAGAGGCAGAAAGAGATAGCCAGATAGTGCGACTCTGTGCAGCAGGCGAGAGTGACAAACAGCCCTGTCTTCTCTTAGTTAGTCTGCTGCAAAAACACATCAATGCTCATTTTATTAGCTGCTCCAAGGCATTTCTAAACACAATGTCTTAATTGTAGTCGGGTGGAGGGATGCCACAGTGGCTGGCTTGGACTGTCTGAACTGAAACCCCAACCTGGTGCCATCTATTCCAGCCTGATACCAAACAACACCAAACTCCCCTAAAATCTGTGCTTTCCTAACACACAGCGGCCTCACCGTTAGGTTAGTTTGACCAGCTGTGGTGGTAAAAGTATTTATATACAAGAAAACAAAAAACATGCTAGTGCAGGCACCAATCTTTTACTAAAGCTCTTCTGTCTGTCACTCACCGCTGGTTTGGTTTTCCTGCTTTTCTTCCTCTCCTGTTTCCTGCATTTACTCAGTTTGAGGTTCTTTGACAGACACACCAGTCGCTCCAACACCAGCCTGAAGAAACGCTTCATTGGAAAACCATCGACTGAAAACACACACAGAAGTGTGTGGATGCACGTCTGTGTGCATGTGTGTGTGTGTGTGTAATGTATAGATAGGTAATTAGTGGTGTCAGGTGGAGAAAGTGGTGGGAGAGAGTGTTTGATGTGTCAGTGTCAGTGTGAGCGTGTGAGGGTAGGAAATACAAATATAAGAGTGTGTGTCAGTGAGGGAGGAGGAGGGGGGAAGGGAGGGGAGGGAGTCGGCTTTCAGTAAATTTGAGGAGAGGGTGAGGAGGAGAGGATGATGGGAGATAAAAAAGAGAATCTGGACACTTTTTTATGCCTGTTAGTGGGAGTAGACCGGGATATTGAGTTTTTATTACAAATCTGATATGGTCTAGTCAACATCTCTGATATGATTGAGCTGCTACTATTTTTATTGTTTACAGTTAAGTAAGAGATGTGACCTGAAAAATCATTTGAGACTTTACTCATCAGCCTCAAATGTAATTTTCAACAGGTCTGATGTACCTGTACAAGCTGAATGTGGCAAATAATCTTGCTGGAAAAGTTAAGGTTCTCATCATGGTATTTTCATACTAAACACTCTATGGGTAACATTAAATAACTGAAATTTTCAGGAATTTACAAGCATGAAATTGTGATAAAAGAGTGAATGCTACAATGATCAAATGTGCTTCAAACCAAATGTTATTGGCCATGAAAAGCTTGTCAGTCTGTCGCGCAGTACGTGTTGTCATCATTAGAAAACAGTAAAATCTTTTATTGTTTTGCATTGGCAAGGGTTTACAGGAACAAATCAGCTCAAAATCAAAAATACATATTTTCCCTCTTACTAGCAGCACTACAATCCATCTAGATAGTTTTGGCGTGAGTTACAGAGTTTAGAGGTATCAGCCGTCTGTCCTCTCAAAAAATATACTAGAAGGAACTAGATGGCGCTCAGCTCGTGGTGCTTAAAAATATATTTGAAAAGCTAAGTTAAGTGCATTAACTCATGGATGAGAGGCTTGTGCTCACGACAACTCAGGATGTAAACATTAATGCCGCTCTCCTGAGCGTCCTCCACAGAGCTTTAACTTTGTGTCCGTGTATGTATTTTTGAATTTGGGGTGAACTGTCCCTTTATTCAGCTGATCTAACGCACACAATACACACTTTACATATTGTCTGTATACTCTGTGATGATCTTGTACTTAATATGCGAATACCATGATAACATATATATATATTACCTATTTTGTGTGCATTGGACTATTTTTTATTTTTGTTTTTGTCTTGGTATCAAAAGAGCTACTGTATTGTTTTTATATATGTGTACATGTATATATATGTATATACACACACACATATATATATATACACACACACACACACACACTAGTATTGTATCAAAGTTTAAAATTCTGGTATTGTGACATTATTCCAGTCACAGTCTATATGTGGATTATTACACTACTAACCTCTTGAAACTTCTTGATTAGTTCTAGCATGTGACAACTGAATTGTGAAGTCTTAAAAAAGTCCCAGACGTTGATGCCAAAACCCTTTTTTTTTTAGCTCAGTGTCCAGCAGAGCTGGAGCCGGCCAGGTCACTCAGGGTCAAGACTGAGACCTTCACTTACAAAGTCATTTAATGGCACAATACCGACACATACCGTATTAAGACACTTTGTTTAACTGCTACTTATACACTTATTTAAAAAGCTTTTTTTTATTTAAATGTGACTATTATAATTCTGATTAGAGTAGAAAAAATCTTCACATTAATCTTAATGACAGACATGACCACCAGCGATGGGTCTAGACTTGAGGAATGTACCTAAAAATAACCATAAACATTACTCCTTCATACACAAAATATTAGCACAAGTATCTGCATTAATACTGGCTGAATATATCTGTATATGTTAGATGTATTGGCTGGTCAATGTGGTGTGGAGTGAAGCTGTCCAGAAGCAGCAGTGGTAATGCTGGAGGGGGAGAGATTACAGAGGCCACACTGATATACTGCAGCATGACTGCACTCTTACACACACACACACAAACACACACACACACACACACACACACACACACACACACACACACACACACACACACACACACACACACACACACACACACAGAAAGGACACAGAAGGTACATTGGCAAAGGAGCGGTCTCTCTCTCTCCCTCTCTGTGTCTCACACAAGGTCACATGTTTGGTGCATGTGCGCAAAACAGTGCATCTATTGGAATTGACAGAAAATCAGTAGACAGCGCAGAGGAAACACGACAGACACGAGATGAGATCCAGAAAACAAGCTACTACACCAGTGTTGTCATCACATTAATACTCCCTGTACTTACTAAATAAATTCATTGACACACTATAAATAAGAAACAAAATCTGTTAATCTCTTTTTTTCTGTTTCGGCCTCCCCTCGTCCCTTTACTCCTGACCTCTATGTTGCTCCTGCTCACACAGATAATAAATCTTCAGTCACAGATTAGTTCTGCGTGGATCTGACTGATATTTATGTCCCACAATCCTTTGCAACCACTGACTGGAGATGCCATACTAAACTATGAACCTTAACCTGAAGCATTTCGCTTATCAGGATGAACTCAAAATGAGAAAAAAAAGAATTTTGAGAAAAGACAGAAGTACTTTCTGTAAGAAACTTCAGATGCACTGCCTTGTAAGAATGTGTGTGTGTGTGTGTGTGTGTGTGTGTGTGTGTGTGTGTGTGTGTGTGTGTCTCCACAGGAACCGGAATTTTTATAAACAAAATGTTCTTCCAAGTTGTTCAAAAGGAACCTTTCTGCACTTCCACCCACTACAGACAATACAACCACACACTGCAACAGAGATGGTCAAGATTCACACACACAAACACACGCAGGCACACAAACACGCATGGACTTCAAACAATAAAATAGGTGTAGAAATAAAAAAAAAACAGCATTTATACAATTTTACAACTGATTAAAACATTTAAGACATTGTTTTTATTCTAACCAGAGTGAATGAGAGTCTTGCTCAGGCATACCAAGACTGGTGAAAAAGTCACATGGGGCATGACATCATGTCACCAGCTGCCCACTGAAAGGACAAATGTATGGAGAGCTGCAGTCAAACCAAACTTCAGGTTCCTGCTACAGAAACGAAGAGAACCTCATTAACATTTGTAACAACGTTAATAACATAATAGAGCCTTTCTCACCCGTGTGTCTTGTGTTACATCCATATTTCAGATAAGGACAGTCTCATACAGCTGTGTATTCAATATTTCTGTTTTAGCTGCCCTTAACAAACACCATTTCCCATGAGCCCTAGAGCTGAAGTACAAGAGCGAGTCGAGGGGTTGTGGATAGTTGAGACGTGTTTGTGATAACAGTGGGATATGGAGGACTGACCACTGTGACGTTTCAGACATCAGAGATTACAACTAGAAAGGTGATCTTATGTATTTGAATAAACCAAGTTATGATTGAATAAGTTGGTAAATTGCATTGACAGAAACTTTTCATAAGAGGTGTAGTTTTTTTTTACATGCTTACACAGTGACCATTATTCAACTGTGTTAAAATCATAAATGTTTCAGTTTCTTATAGCAGCTGCTGAGGATGAGAGAATGGACAGATCACAATGTGACATCAGGACTTCAGCTCTCTGTCGAATACGATCTAAAACAACACTAATCATAAAGTCTTTGAATATGTAGAATTTGTTTTGTTTATCTTCAGAAGTCACGACTGTATGTTGGGACTAAAGGCTGGATTATACTGCTGAATGGACGGCTGCAGACACCATGGACAGCTATTAGTTTTGTCTATGCAATACTTTTTGGGGGGATTTTTATATATATATATGTATATTTCTAGAGTCCACTTGGAAGATACGTTCCCTTGTAGACGGTGTGTGTTCAGTCTAGTCATTCTATAAGCAGGAAACTTACAGAACTTATGCAGGGTGAGGACATTTCCACATGTTAAAATGTTATCCCTTCTCTTTTTTGGTTTTATTCACAGCAGGTGACTTCACTACAGTCATGATCAAATTTCATTTTTGCAGGCAGCTGAGTCTTTTTTGTGAACGTGAACTATGTAATGGTTATGCTTGGCTTATCTTTGCTTATCTTTTTGTAGGTGCTAAATCATTTTAAATGATGATGGACTCTGCAGGGATCTGGGGGTGTAGTGTGCTTATACCTGCTGTGCAAACCATTCAAGGAGAGTGGTCCTCCTGGGAGTGAAATGGTTTTCAGGCTGTTCCATCTGTCACACTGTTGTTATGTCTGCCCAGTGGCTTTATTTCCAAATCCAGTCCATTGTCCTGGCTCTTCCCATGTGTTTCATTACATCTCCTAAAATAAACCCCTCTCCTCACAAGATCTAGGGCTACACCTGAACTCTTTTTTTTGTCTTAAGTGAAATAAGGAATCAGATTATTAAAGAGCAGCTGGTGGAAGCCCACACGGTTTTAATTTAATTTCTGTGACATTTGCAATCGACGGTCTGCTGCTCACTGGTTAATGATGAATCATGGGAGGGTAGAGCAGCTAGTGTGGGAGTGGAGAAAAGCACTGCCTTTTAAATATCACAGAAGAAGACACCCGCTTTAGTCAGTACAGCAACCAAAATTAGGAAAGTATTACACACAGGAGAAAATAGCCGTGCCATACTGTCCCTCCAGTGAGGCAGCTTCAAGTAACACCTGCTAACAAACTGCAGGGATTTACAAGCTTAAATTTAAAGTAGGACTCATTGTAGACTGACTGATGATATGCACGAGTCTGTATTACATTACCACTGCACTTTAGGAACTGGGTTGTCACGTTTATCTAAAGCCATGTGCAATGAATGAACAGTCACGTTCTGTGGTAAATTAGCTTCTTAAGTCACAGTAAGTACAAACAAATTGATATTTCTGTGTGGACTGGTCCAACAGCCCGTTATTACGAAGCCAGAATAGTCCAAAAGTCCCTGGGGAGTTTTGCCTTCAATATCTGAGTGTACTTTGATGTACAAATGTCAGGTGACCTCTGTCAGCATTATACCATAACAATAATAAACACATGATTAATCTTGGTTTGGTTAGGTTAAGGCACCAAAAACAGTTAAGTGTGTTAGTTATTGTCAGTTAAGTTACATATGTAAGTTCGGAATAAACGGCATTTGTTGTCTAGATTGTCAGACAAATGGGCTTTTGGTCCAACGGGACATTTTTCAGACTGAATAACAGGCCGTCAGATCGATGTCATGGCACCACTCCTGTGGTAGATATTTCTGACAACAGAGTGACTGTATCAGAGTAAAGCCCTGCCAAAACAAATATCTAAAGACCAAGATAATCAAGACGCTAAAGTAAAGTAAAGCTTATGAATGAAAACAAGAAAGAGTGGAAAGAAAGAAATCCCAGTGTAGCAAGTAGCTTCGCTGTTGGCAGTTGTTGAGTTGTCTTTTTATGTGTGTGTGAGTGAGACACACCACAGTGTGGAACACAGTGACAGCTGAAAGTGATTTGTGTTTCAGACGCCCCAGCTCCCACTGCCCACACCCAAACACACACTCACACACATCAGTCAGTAGTGTCTCTATAGGAACTGCATGTGACCGGTGAAACACGAGCTTCCAGCTCATTGAGAAAGAAACAATCTTCTCACTTCTGAACTACCACAGTGTCTCCTACTGTGTGTGTGTGTGTGTGTGTGTGTGTGTGTGTCTCTGTATTGCTTATGTTCTGAACTTTGTTGAAAGTTTTCTACATCAACCAGAACGAGTCAATACATCGGCCAATCAATTATTGAAACTACTTTCATGTTCAGAATAAATTTATTCAACCCTGCAAAAGAGAAACCTGCTTCATTATTTTTGCAACATTTCTAGTTTGCTGAAAAGTTTTTCCAATAAAGATGTGATTCTTTAGAAATATATGGCAGACTAGCAGACCACAGGATCAATATATTCATTGTATCTCCCTCTGTAGTATATACTATACTTTGTTGTACTTAATTTTAACATGCTATTTAGTGTTGAAAACCTACGCTAGAATCGAAAAATGACTATTTGCAGTAGCTACGATGTTAATTGTAATTTTAAAATGCAATGTGACCAAGTGTTGTTAAATGTCTGTACCAGAGTTTATGGTAATTCATCAAGTAGTTAGTTAGGTGAGAGAGTTCAGATAGTTTAGATAGTTGAGATGTTTCAGTCTGGACCAGGTGAATGGCTGACAGAATCAAAGTTGTTAGCATGGCTAATAAATAGCATATTATGATTGAGTGGAGTATTCTCATTCTTGATGGGAAATGAAGCGGTAGCAGCAACATTGCCAGCTCTCTACCCAGGAAAATATGTGTTGGCTACTCGACATTTCAGAAGAAGTTGCCAGATGATATCATGCTCTGTTTTGCATTTGCTGTATCAGTCATGTGAGCTGCCGGCTGTTTGCAGAAGTGAGGGCAAAGCTGTGAGAAGAGCCATATGGAATGTGATTTAAGGGTCAATACAGTTTCCCCAGCAGTCTGAATAATTTAAGCAGACTTGTTGCAGCTTTAGGAAAATACTTTCAGTCAGGACTGAGAGTGTCAAAATGTGTGAAAACTGAGTGGACAGTTATAGAGACTAAAACTCACTCTATTCCTGGAAAAAGGATGAAGAAAAGGCCTGAACCAGGAAGGACATTTAGGGTGAGGTCAAAGGTCAAGGAAGAAACGTTCTCTGTGTTTTTCTCCCTCTTTCTGCAGTAAACACATCTCTATATCTTCAGTGTATTGTTTGGAGCTGACAGCAGCCCAACCCAGCCACAAAGTGTAGTGCTCTCAGTGTGTGTGTGTGTGTGTGTGTGTATGTGTGTGTGTGTGTGTGTGAGAGAGAGAGAGAGAGAGAGAGACAGAGAGAGACAGAGCAATAGAGAGAGGAAGACTGAGAGAGGAAGGGTTGGAAGGAAACAGGAATAGTCATGGTTTACTGATTTTAGTGTTAGTTTTCAGGTAGGAACTCTATTATGATTTTGAGAGATTTTTACAAAACAATTTTTACAGCCTCACTCTGTACTGTTTGCAAACTTTAGACTGTGTACAAATCTCTAACATCCACTAACTTAGCATACATCAATAAAACACCTTTAGGTGTTTGAAAACTTCATCAAATGCAACCCTTGGAAGCAGAGGATAATATAGCGGATAAAAGTGTCAAAACAGCCAAAAGAAAAGCAAGACTTTTGACTGAAACCTTCAAAATAAAAGCCAGATTGATGAACTTGATGGTATAAGTTTTGAGTCTTGCAAAAAACAAAGGGGGGTGGGGGGGTGGGGGTTTGGTCACAACTACATATATTTAATGCCACATACAGTAGATATATTGAGATACATGTATATGTAGGGTATAGATATATGGCATAGATCTGCCAAAACTTCCTAAACAAAAGTACTTGACAACTCCAAACGACTTCTAGCATCCAAATATCAAGTTTTACAACATTCAGCTTAAAAGACTACAGATTTCATAACCATCTTTACGAGCCAGAATAATACGAAACTGTTGATATTTGTAGATTACTAACAACTTTCTGATTAAGGGGAATTTATTTTAAAATAATTTTATCACACTGGGGCTGCAACTCATGATTATTTTTACATTCGATTAATGTGTTGATTTTTTTTCTCTATAATGGATAAATAGTTGTTTAGTTGTTAATAGTTGACATAGAGATTTTGGACTTAAATAATATTCAACCCACTCAGGCGACTATCAAAGTAGTTGGCGATTAATTAAATAATTGATTAATAGTCAATTAATCTTTGCAGCTCTGTATCAGACATTAAAATTTCTCATCCTTTAAACACTGAAGACACACACTGTATTAAATATGCACTTGCACTTGAAAATGCACTGCTTCCTTTCATTTACTGTTGAAAATACCCTCTTGGAGATGATTTATGAAAGGCTGAAAACAAACTCCATAAGATAGGCAAGTTTTCATTTTGAAAGAGCCAGCTTCCTGTTTTGCTCTTGTTAAATTCTGTAAATTGATACAGCTCAGACACTGAACACGGATTTTTAATTCTGTTTAAACGTTTTTCATTTCTCTAAAGTCATTTAACACGGCATCTTAAAGCTCCTTGCCTCAATGACCTTTATTTTGAAAATATAATTCTTTGATAAAAGTTTTTCCTTTTCTTTCCTGTCATCATTTTGGGAATAGCTGACGTGAAAATACGTAAACATGACGACAAGCAATAAAAAGTTGCATTTGTTTTTTTTTTAAATATAAATGTATGAAAATATTTTCATAATGAATATTTCAAAATCATAATTTTAATTAAGTAAGCTAACGATGTGCCGTTTAGCTCCAGTTTTAACTACATTCACCGGTCCGGTTTTTACCGGTTTTTCCTTCAAACTGTCGCTATCTCTGAAGTTATATAGTACTAACAATGCCGCATATGTTGACCAAGACCATACATTTTCTACAAACCACATCCTGTTTGATAAATTTCATCAATGAAAACTCACCGGCAACATTGCTGCTGGTCCGTCAGTCCTCCTGTCCCGTTAGAAAAATAACTTTCTCCTTATTGTCCTCCTCCCTGTCCTCCACTCTTCTTCTTCTTCTTCTTTTTCTTCTTCTTCTTCTGTGCTTTTTTCGGTCACTTCCTCTGATTTCAGGTAATTTCCCACACATCCAGATTCTTCTTCTACTCTCCCTGCTGTGTGTCCAGCCAGATATCCAGATGCTGAGAAAACTAAAACTCCAGCACTTTCAATCCCTCCCTTTTCCTTCCTCTCTCTCTCTCTCACACACACACACACACACACTGACTTACACACACACACACACACAAACACAAACACACACTGAATCTTTCTCCTCTGTTTTGCACTCGGGGAGGAAACACAACTGCCTGTGAGAAACCTGGGAACAGCAGCAGTAGTTTCATTATCAGAGTTTCAGTGATTTCGTCCTGTGGTCATCAGCAGGCGGTCCTCCGGGTCTGTCTGCCGGGTGAACTGGGTCACCGTCCCGCTCATCCCTCCCATCAGCCCCCGCTCTCCTCCTCCCCCTCCTCCTCCTCCTCTCGATAAATAGCCTACAGGCAAAAACTACTGACAGAAATAGCTGGTGGAACAATCACTAATATATAAATCTATACTATTTTCCAGAGGTTAGTTTGAGTGAGAGCGCCCTCTCCTGGCTGTGTGAGCAGCAACAGTGTTTTCCTACCGTATTAAAGCAAACTTGAACTTGTGACAGTTCACATATACTTACAGTGTGGACCTGCAGTATAACATATATGCTTTAAACACATACATTTCTGCTGCCAGGGGTCTCTCAGTGGTGGGAAGTAAAGTTCAAATACTTAGTCACTGTCTTAAGTTTTCAGGTATCTGTGTTTATTTTTCTGACACCTTTTTAGTTTTGCTCTCTACATTTGAACACAAATATCTGTACTTTGTACTCCTTACATTTCCAAAGTGGCTTGTTACTTTACTTTGAAAGCCTTTGAGTGGAATTATTGATTACTTTTATTTTGCATTATTGCGCGTTTCCCTCCCAACATCAAGACTGATTTTAACCTCAAAACTAAAAAGATGTAGCAAGACAAAATATTAATCTTGGTGTCTATCTTACCTCTCAATCATACTTATGTTCCACTTAAAGCCCACAAAAATGCACATGCACCTTTGGATGGCAGAGGGTTAGAGGGTGATACCATGCAGCAGAGGGGGGGGGGGGGGGGGGGGGGGGGGTTCATGTATGTTCAGAAATCATGTACAGCCGCTTTAATGTTATTGGAAAATGCTGTTTTGACAAATTAAAAAAGAGGAGTGATTTTGACTATTGACTATTGCATACTGAGCACACACACACACACACACACACACACACACGGTCGTGTAGCTTACAGCGAGCTTAGAGATGTTCAGCTGTCATATATTGAGCAGATTATCACAGAGCTGTCCTCTCCCGCCAAGGACGCTGTAGGCCTCTGCCTCAGTGTGTGTGTGTGTGTGTGTGTGTGTGTGTGTGTGTGTGTGTTCTGACTGATCATTTTAAAGTCACACTGTACAAACCATAATGATAGAGCACATTACAGAAGACTCTTAACTTTGCTGACATTTCTTTAGTATTGTTCCGACACACTGCACTGAACCGACAAGAGCTTTTGTTGTGATGTTTCCAACCTTGTGAACAGAAATAGACGATTCCTTCTTGCCTCTGAAAAACATTATAAAACACTAAGAAAGTGTTCTTTTAAATTTCAACCTGAGTGTTAATGACTTTAATGTAAAGTTCATTACTGCCATCTATTGCCCACAAGAGCAAACAACACTAAACATGGAGACATTTGAACTTGACCTCTTTGTACTGACTGCTGTGGAGAAGTAACTATTTTCATGTCTGCATATCAGTACATTAAGATGATCAGTGTAACGTCTGTTGCATTTACTCCTTACACCTAGTTGCCAGTTTATTAGCTATATGTAGCTCAAACTAATGCAGACTAACACATCAGCCCTGCAATAAAACCTCCCATCATTCAGGTTGTAATGTTGAAATGGTGTCGGAGAGGTGTTGATTCAACTCTATGTCCATTCTGGGTGTATTTTAATTTGTTGTTGAACTGTGTTAAGTTGTACGAAGGTGTTTCTGTTATTCAGACTACTTATTCAGAACTTAAATTGTAACAGTTCAACAGGCCATTTTTCATTTTTCTATGGCCTGCAAGAGGCTACAAATCAGGCTTACATGTGTGTGATATAATAATAAAACTGAGGGACAAACATCTGAGCTACCTAGAGACATCTGAGCCAATAGCTTTTTAAAGCACCTGTGTGCTCTGATTGGCTACAATAGGATTACACCTGCTCTGCACCTGCCATTAGCTGTCAAACCTCATGTTGTTGTCTGAGCCGGTGGACAACAGACAAACTTAAAGTTAAGTTAAATGTAAAGAGGCACTATGTGTCAAACCACGACTCCTTTTCTGGTGGTTTTCCTGACGACTCAGGAATAAATTAATGAACATCTTACTATATGAGTTACTTGAATCCTTTCCCTCCAGGAAGTTGCAGTGTTGCAACATTAAACCAATCCCCATCCCAATCCTGCATGAATTTGCAATTTTGTTTAACCGCTACAACTTAACACAAATCTGACCAATCATCGTAGCTTCCCGTGAGTTCCACCAATCATAGCACGCAAACGTCATACATGTACGTCTCAAAGAACTGACTTAATGTTATTAACTTTTTTGTTTGCATTTTTATTTCTTTTTATTCTGTCACAGGTACTGAAAAGAACTCAAGATTTATCATTCCTATGTTTCCAATGCTCTGTGCAGTTTTACATTTTATAATTTTGTGTTTGCTCTTTTGACCGAGATTAAACTCCAAAAAGATTTTTGGACTTCTTCATGTACAAATAGAGCATATTTTGTTAAAATCATTGTAATACTGAGTGCAGAACAGAGTGGTTTTATTGTCTTTGATTTTTATGAATTATCCCCCAAAAAACTCAACATTTGCTCCTGCAGTTTCATTGCAAAAGACACTGAAAAACATTGCATCATGCATCACATTTTTTTTTAGAAAAGCTGCCGTGAAATCAGGTATTTAAGCCTGCAACAATCCCCCAAAAAGCCTTGAAATCCTGGAGGGACTGATTAATTGAAAAAGTTTTTCTCTGTGGGCCATGAAACCCCAGTGTGGCCCACTTGTTATTGAAGCTGAAAAGCCCTGCTGTATGATTGTGCTCTACAAATAAACCTGAATCAAAAGAGGGAAATAAAGTATTGTACTCTACTCCGACTAAGAAGCTCTTCTTCTCAGTTCACTGATCTGACATTTTTATAAAACCTGTTCCAGGATGTAATGTGACATTCAGTCAGTTTTCTCTTTGGGTGGACATGAAAGAAGGCTGTGATGAAAAGTAACATTTCCTCGGATACGTTTTCCAGAACTGAGTCTCAAAACCAATTTGTGGACATTTATTGTGATCATCCACTGTGGCTCTTTTGTTCAAGGTTAGTTCATGTGCGTGCGTGTCGTCAGGTCACTCAATAAAACCAATCAACCTTGAATCATCCATTGGCTCTGTGGGATGCTATCAGTCCAGCGTGACAGCAGCATTCACACAGCATCACCACGGCCAGAGGCAATCTCTCACTGTCACACACGCACACACAGATACAGAGTTCAGCGAGGTCGGGTCGGGCTCAGCCTCACGTTGGTCAGCTGCCATGATGCAGCTACAGACCTACATGCAGTCCAATCACTGTGGCCTGGAACTGTTGGAGAAGCAGCCTGGCTGCCTCTAAAGCTTCATTTATAAATATTATTATAGATGTGACTTTGGAAATATGAAACGTTTCCACTGATACAATGATCCTGACCTTTCAAAGTGAAATGATTGACAGCCTCTGATCATACAGATATATGTCTCTTTCCAGAAATCATGACCCAGCCGTTTCATGTAGGAACTACTTTCTTCCTGCAGTAGAATCTACCAGAGCTACTTTTGAATCTACATGAACTACTTTCTTTATAATAGAAAAAGTATGGTTCCTACATGAAACTCACAACAAGATCTGCAGGTTATCTTGAGTAATGATGACTGATTGAGTCATGAACACTGGTTTTGAATTTTTAAATATATTTTTTGGTACTCTGAGTGCCATTTAGTTCCACTATATTAGAGAAAAGACGGGCATTTCTATGACCGATTTGTCCAAAACTCTGCAACTCACACCAAAACAATCTAGAGGAAGAAAAAAACTGCAGACCAGGGAAAAAATACATATTTTTGATTTTGTGGTGACCTGTTCCTTTGAGTGTGACAAGTCCATGTTTTCTTTGCTCATGATACAGATCCCATATGGTCTAGCGGTGAGGATTCCTGGTTTTCACCCAGGCGGCCCAGGTTCGACTCCCGGTATGGGAACTAGCTTTTCAGTGACACACAGCAAGAAAGTACAAGGTCAAAATCACAGCTGGGTCAGTTCCTGTTTGTGTGTTCTCCCCATGTTTGCATGAGGCTTCAGTCATGGTTACATTAGAACTAATCCTGCATTCAGGTGGTGAAATGAATTCCCAGATAGGAAAATTCACTTAAATGCTCCCTCTTGTCAGAGTAACAACTTGGACTGTTGGGGAAAATTTGCTACATGAGTTGTTGTCTGTTGACATTTCCATACTGCCTATCAAATTTTTGCTCATGTAATTTGTTGGCTGTAACCATTAGTTATCCAGATAGAGTGACCTTTATTCGTTTGAAAAGTGATTTATTAACATTAACCCTGATAACAAGTCAGGTAAAGCAATATTTGAGTCTTTTAACTGAATGTACTGATGCAGCGTCCATATTGTTTCCACATTATGACCTACAAGTATGAACACACCGAAGTCAGAAGAATGACTTCCTGACTTGGGAAACTGGACTGTTCAAGGAGCACATGAATGCAGCATCATTCTCTTGTCAGTGCCGTGTACGTAGGCAGTGCTTGAGAGCTGGAGTTGGTCCATTGGCGCTGCACAGTAGCTATCTACTGCTCCTTAGGTGCAGAAATTTAATTCACACAACACTGTACTGTGTAGGATGGTGTTAATGACCAATAAAGTTGATTATTATTAGATGGACACATTAAACTAGAAATAGGATGGTTATCAAAATAGTTGCAACAGACACACAAGTTCCAGTACTAAACACTTTAATTTTCTCAGAAGACTAATAGAGTTTTTTTTTTTTTTTTCCAAGCAGACAGACATTTCACAAAGAAACACTGTGGAATCAATAAATAAATAACAAGTACAAATAGATAAAAGGTACAGGGAAAGAAAATAAAACCTATAGAAAAAAAATAACATCACAAAGACCAACAGCATCTTACAAACACAGCAGCTGACCAGACAGCTAGGTAAGTACAGAGCCGGAGATTGACGAGAACTATGGTCACAGAGGTTTCAGTGGCAGCCATGTTGGCTCCACAGTCCTGCTGTTCCACAGGGGTTGTGATAGGAACACAGAAGATATTCAGGAGATTGTCCCATTAGTAAATTTAAGTGTTGGGTGATGGGGCACCAATATAATCTACGTTTGTGTAACTAAAATCTCACTCATCCTGCTACTTACCATCTTAATTAGTATGCAATCATGTGTTTGCATGGAGCCTACTATCACTCAACAGCACATTCTGGACTGTTACTAAGACTAAAGTTGCGTTTCCACGACAGGAACTTTCCTTATGGTCAAGGGGCCTTTAGAGGTGTTTCTATAGCAGGAACCAGGGTCTAAGTTAAGTCCCTGGGGAAGGTAGTACTTTCCAGAAGTAAAGGAACTTTGGGCATGGGGCTGCTAAACATTTCTGATTAGTCGAGTACTTGCAGCATTTCACTTCAGTCACCATTTTTTTTTTTTAAATCTGCAGCTGCAAACCAGTTTTTTGTTTTGTTGAGTTTTGTTTTGTGTTGATTGTGGCAGGTAGTTCAACGTGGAGTTGTGGAAAAAAGCATCAGACACATGGACCGAAAAACAAAGTAGTAAATCATGATCAGCAGCTTGAATCCCCACCATGCTTACTGTTGTTGCAGTGTTGCAACACTAATGATACCTGATATAGTTGCATGCAAAAATAATTCAAACAGCTGTCACTTCCACCCCCCCCCCACAGGTCTTTAGACCCAGGTGGAAGCACTGATGACTATAGGATGAAGGAATCTTTTAGCTCCTTGAAAAGTAGTTCCTGGGACTGTACGTATGAGGTACCGTGGGTGGAAACATGGCTTAATATGACACACTGTTTTATTCCACTCCATCTTACAGTATGCATAGCTATAGAGCACTGGGGCAAGAGAATACCTTGGGACATATTGATCATTTTACTTGTGTTTTTAACACTTGACAGCTAACAGGACAATCTACCAAAACCTTTAAGTGTTCATTAATGAATACATTCACCAACTGACCTCTTAACATGTTGGCCTCTTGCCATCTTGATGACATTATGAAGGACAGTGTCAAACACTTACAGCCAACACAAGTTTGTTCTAGAGAAGCAGACTGTGCACCTATGACTCTGACTTGGGACATACAATAGGTAGATTGTAGTGTTGTTTAATACAGCATACATCACATTTGCATCAAACTTAAGAGTACGTTTTCAGAAATCATCTAAACTTTTAATCTTTAAGCAAATTCTTTAAATAATAAATTATCATGTGTGCCACATTCCGGCAGCAGGACATTGATTTGGTCAGTGAGGAAAGATTGGAATAAATTAATCAGCCTGATGTGCAATAAACCAGCAAGCCTCTGCAAGCACATACGGCCAACTATTTATTTAGCATTTGTAGTGTTGTGGCTTACAACAAATATCAAGCTCCAGACCAGTTTAGCATCACAAGAATGAATCAACTCTCAAACACCTCCCTACTAACACAGAATTGTCTACAGAGTCTCATCCCACTGTCAAAGTTTAACTTGGAACATGCCTGTTATCATTAACAGCATTTATTGTAGCTGCCAGTTGTTACACCTTTGGAATAAATATATTTAACTGTTTGATTTCACAGTGATTGTGCTGACAGTTAAAATTAACCTATTAACTGTGGTATTTCCTTTTAATTCATTAAGTATTTTTGCTACATTTTAAGGTGAGGTTACAGACTAAGGGAGCAGAAATAAAACCTTTTAACACCAATTCCTAGGTTCATTTTTGCTGTAAAGCTGTTTATGTTTTGAGAAGATTTTCAGAACTGTGCCGTGAGGTCCTTGAATATTTAGAAGTACATTAAGTGCTTTGAGTAATTTTCACGTGCTTTAATGTTTCCAAAAATTTTCACCCAAACATGTCAACTTTCCATTTAACATCAACAGATGAAAGTCTCCTGTGAAGCTGCAGTGAAAATGTATGGGGGCTGTGGATTCCTACTGTATACAGCAGCTCTGTCCATTGGCATCTTTGGAGCGCAGACATAGTTTAGCTTTGTAGTTTTCCAGGTAGAGCAGCTGCTTGGAGTTGAACGCACCACGACGCTTCCTGACAACACGAAAGAAACACTTTGCTTAAAATAGGTAAAAAAATATTTAGAAAAAGAATGACAGGTGTGTGAGCAATTACAGGAATGATTCTGAATGTGGTGCGTGAAAAGACAGCAGCTGTTTAACTGGGAACAGTAGAGTCACTGTTTTGTACTCACAGTCTTATGAAGTGCACAGCATCTTCATATTCCATCCCACACTCAATTAGAGCCAGGGCCACCAACACAGGAGCTCTGAGGACAAACAAAAGATTCAAATGTACGAAAAGCACAAACTTCAACTCAGTTTCTGTGGCCAGCTTTCCTCAGTGGCTGGTATCATACCATCTTGTAAATCTGGTACAACAGAGCTTAATACTGTGCAAAATTACTACAACTGGCAGTAAATGCTGGGTTTAAACAACAGATTTGGTGCAACTGAAAAAACCCAAAACCAAACTGACGTGAGTGGACATCTAATCTATCTTAGTAGACCGTTCATATGTAATAAATGCAACATGTTATGTTCCTGTGAGCACTAACCGTCCTAGTCCAGCTACACAGTGCACAGCCACACAGCTCCCAGGCTCTTCTTTAAACTTGGTCTGCAGCAGGTTCAGCCAATCATCAACCACCTGCTCTGGGGGGGCAGAACCATCATCAAATGGCCAATCCTGGAAGAGAGATCGAGTTGTTACTTGATTTTGCCAATTTGTTGCAACAAACGTAAACATCTTCGTTTCATGTGCAAAGACATTATTGGAAATTTATCATAAGCAAAATTCTCTGCAGGGATTTATGACACTGGATCAGGTTTTAACCATTTGAAAGGGATATGCAGCCAGCTGCGACCACAAACAGGATAACCCTCTTTCTGAGATAACTTGTGATTGGCCAAATTCTAATGGTTAAGATTTAAACTTTTACAGAGGAGACAAGAATAATCCTGACTGGAAACATCACAAACTGTTGTGGTATGTGTACGGCCCAGAACAGCAGGACTTTGCAGCGGGTGATTAAAACCACCCAGAACATCACTGGTACTCATCTGCCGAGCATCAGTGTTATCAGGGAGGGGAAGTGAACTGCACAAATGATATTAAAAGACAATACCCACAATGGCTTATCTTACTTAATTCATCCTCAGTACTCCTCCACGTAAATAAATATATTTTTTTAATTTTATTTCTTCAGCCGATCCACTGTATATAATTTTATGGGTTGTCTGTTTTTTTTTAATGAGTAGCAATAAGGGAACTCCAAATCTTGCTATACGAGCCTGTTGTGTAATGATAAGCAATTCTCTTGTATCTTGTAGTTTGTGAAGCCTGAAAACAGACGAGAGGATGTGCAGAGGTCTTCTTTTATCACAGAATTACAATACGCTGAAAGATTATACATTTTTAGCCAATGGCAAAAAAAAATGAATGTTCCAGGGAAGTCTATAATATTTTCATGTTGTCATTGTTCAGTTGTTAAGCTGACAAATTCCAAGATTGTAACCTTGTAGCAATTTTCACCCTCTATAATTTGAACTTCCGGAAGCGGTTGGATATCTTGCAGACCATTTGTGCTTGAATTACCAGCAGATAAAGTTTATGATCTTTAGATTAGATACATTTTATTAATGTACATTATTGCATTGTGTAATGCAATGTGTGTCTCTGTAACTTACCAGGACCTGTATGCCTTCTTGTTCCACTGGTGCCTTGTCATATGTAGCAGCACACACTCTCACCAGGGTGTTAACTCCATAAGCCTTCAGATCCTACACATCAAAAGACATTTTAACACAACATTTCACTGTTGCTCCCCCTAAAAATAAAATAAAATGAATGAAATAAATAAATGAATGATTAAAATATGTTCTACCTCTATAAACTTTCCCAGTTGTGCATTGGTGGGGTTGTGCGTGATGAGGAATCTCAGACAGTCATAAGTGATCTCCACTGGAGCCGGTCGGTTCATTTTTAGACTCACAAACGTTTGTTAAGTAAGATAAAAAGATCAGAAAAGTACTGTGCTTCAAAGAATGGAGTAACAGACAAAGTCTTCACAGGAATTTAAGTAAAAGACTTCTAATTGTTCAAAAAAATTGTTTCATTAAAAGAAAAGCCAATTATGAACCAAAAGTTAAAAAAACACAACACAAGACCAATTTCTTGAAAAAGAATGGGAGGAAAATCAAAACTTTTCTTGGCAATAAACGAAAAACTAAAATTGGCGTGGTTAATAACTTATTAAAATCTAGCAGAGTGGCATCAAAAAGACTAGAGAGAAGACACCCAAAGTCCAGAAGAAAAATTGAAGACAGATAAAAGATCTGTCCTTCCTTTCCTTCAAATCTATTAGCCCATTCAGAGAAGACTCGTACGAATCAGAGTAGAAGAGAAAAGGAAAAGCAGGAGAGAAGAAGAGCTGCGAAGAAAGTCCCGGGATAAAACCGAATCCTCCCCTACTCCCAAGGACAGGTGACAGGCTGAAGGTTGGCTTGTCTTCATATGGGTTGAACAGGATGGCAGTAAGGACCTGTGAGGACATGGAGACTGTTATTGACTTTTTACACTGCTTTAAGAAAGCCGAATAATAGTATACTTGATGTACATTTAATCTTTTTTCTTATAATTATTAAAAATACCAGTAAAACTTTTCTATTTCACTGCCTTAGTGTTATTTAGGATTTTATTTATATAAATTAAGACAATCAACTGAATCAAACAGTATTTTTTTTTCTGTTTTTTTTTTTCAGCCCCGAAAATCCAGCATTGTTCATCCTCTACCAAATATAATTATATACCGAGAACAAGATTTTCTGTTCTGTCACACATTTTACCTCTATTAAACAAATGCAGCTTCTGCACCATGCGCAATCAATAATGCTAAAAGTGCCATGAGGATCGATAATTTTACTATTTTGGGATGCTTACAGATAGTAGCTGGTGTTTGTTTGAACTGGATGAAAACAAAACACAAAAGTGGCTCATGCATGTGTGTGTTCAAACACTATGCTGCACTCCTTGACAACATCAAACCTCTACTATTAAAGGACTGCCCCATCAACACCTGGCACACCAGTAGAGGAGGTAGCAGCCACATACAGCGACTCGGAGGTGGAGCTTGAACTTGCTCACAAATGTATGCTGTGTTTAATCAAGTTGTTTTGAATGCACCACAAAGCCGAGTATTTTTATAATTAGCTTAGTTTACTGCCTTAACTATTTTCAGGCACAACATGAACACACTTATGGATGTACTGTGTTGTAGTTTGATTTTGTAATGGTAGGTTATTACAAAAATTGTTGCACTGATGGATATATGGACATATATCCCTTCCCAGGCATCAGCTTGCTTAAAAGAATAATTAAAAACTACACAGGTAGATTTGTAGACATGTCAAACAATCATATTTTGTAAAATTGCACATTTAAACAAATTCGTTCTCATGGTTACAACTTGTCCCATAATTTTGCTCAAAATACAATCATTTTAATCCTTTGGAACAAAGGTTAAACATTTCCCTTGAGGCAATGCTGCACCACAAGCATTTATACTACATACCTGTGTGCGTGAATGGCAGTGTTTGCGCCTAGCTGGTCTCTCCTGTTCACTTGTCCACAATAAGCAGCAGGTGCTGGGCTTGGCAGAACTCCCCTCCAAGCCTCGCAAACGCCATACATGTGCAGCCTGACAGAGAGAGACAATAAATATCAAATCGCAAGTGTGATGTGTTGCCACTTATTTGCACTGTCTCTAGAGATAGGACAGTGTTGCAGTGACTCGCATTGATATACTCACTGTGATGAGAGCTGAGGAGATAGTTCATTGAGCGGACACAGGAAAATGTGACGGCTCCGGGATGTAGACACACCATTGATGATGATGCTGCTTTTCTGGGTCCTGGCTGACAACGGCCCGCTAGCTTGCTGCTAACCTGCAGCATAAAGGAAAGCATGTTAATGTTGCTCAGTCACAGGAGGCACAAAATTTGTTAGAAATGTATGGCGAAATACCATTTTAAAATCGCATCATATTCTACAGACTTGGAAAAAAAACATGCTTGTTTGGTACATATCCCACAAAGAAGAGAAAAGTCACAACATAATCATTTAAATGTGTTTTTCAATGAAAATGGGAAGGTAAAAAAGATCATTTCCTCTAACTAGGGCTGCAATGAATTATTCTTCTGCATGATAAATTGATTAGTCTATTGATTATTTTCTTGATTAATTGATTTGTTGTTTGGTCTATAAAATAAAATATTTTGATCAGTATTTCCCAAAACCCATGATGACATCTTCAAATGTCTTGTTTGTCCCCAAACCCAAAGATATTCAGTTTAGTGTCATACAGGAGTAAAGGAACCAGACGATATTAACACTTAAAAATTTAAATCAGAGAATTTTGACCGTTTTTCCTTATTTGACTAGATTATCAAAATAGTCGGCGATTAATTTAATAATTGATGTGTAATCAGTTAATCGTTGCAGCTCTACCTCTAATATCGCAAATCATACCGGAAGTGTTATATCAATCAAAGTTACAACAACTATATTTTTTAAAAATCATTCAGCCCTAGTGTGTATAACGGTTAACTTATGTAGCCTGACTAAAAGTATGTAGGTGCCTCTCTTTGTTTAATGGAAAAACAAAAGCTATGATTTTACATGGAGTTTGGCGTGGCGCCCACTGGAGAATAAGGGAACCTATCAAAGCTACAGTGACCTGATTTTACATCCGCAAGTTGCCGACAGTAATTTATAAATAGTTAACGGTACAGTACAATAGACAACTTGTTAGAAGCTTAAAAAATAGCTTACTAAACCTTATATACCTGTACAGTAACCTAATAATATTATGTTACAGAGACAACCCCTTTGGCTGTTAACGTTAGCTACCCTGGGCGATGTTCTAACGTTAAATTACCCAAAGCCAGCTAGCGAAACGTTAGCTTTATGATACTGGTAGCTCTTTTTAAAGATACATAAATTACAGTATTATACGACACAGATTATAACCTAGTTTAAGACCGAATGTTAACATATGATTTAGAAACTACCTCAAAAGACAAATGAACAACGCCATCTGTCATTAGAGGCTCCGCCGCCAGCCAGGTCATATAAAAACAGGTCAACAACCATGTAGCTAATGTAAGCTAAGCTAAGCTAGCTGCAAGGCTAACGGACAGCACTCGCCGGTTTTCAATAACAACTAAATGACAGCGTGTACAGTGACCTTGTTAACACATTAGCTACAAAGTAATAACAGTTCTTACATCGACATTAAACACACAGGACTGACATAACATCGCTACTCACAAAACGCAGTAGTTTCACGAAAAATCCAGACGCTTCTAGTGACAGAGAAGAGTCTGCGAAGGAGACATGTTGAACAGAAATGTCGAGTTAGCCACAATAATCACAGCAAGTTCCGGCTGCGAGCTTTCAAAAATACAACTGATTTTAAAAAAGCACTCACACACTCATTTCATTGTACGAGTCTTCCTTTTACTTTGTAAAGAAAAGTACACTTCCGGTAAATCAGCCTGTCTTCCGCCAACTTAACGAGTTTAAAAACAAAATCACTGTTGCTGCCGGAGCACCCTTGGCAGTAACTTCATATTATGTTGCATATTTATTTTGTAAAATTATTATTATTATTATTATTATTATTATTATTCTTATTATTATTATTATTATTATTATTATTATTGTTATTATTATTATTATTATTATTATTATTATTATTATTATTATTATACAGAAGTAATTAAGTTTGAGGAAATAAATGAGGGTGTTCAAAAGGGAGAATATGACATATAAAACATAAAACAAGATGTCCATGTTCTCTGCCCTCTAAATCACATTTTATCTATCCAGGCGGACTTGAAAATTCTAACTCGCTTAGTAATATCCCATTTGTTCAATGTACTTTATATTATAAGGCAATTAAGCAGGCAAATTGTCATCTGAGATGTAGGCTGATGTCGACGTCATTGCTGCCATCTGCTGGTTGAACACAACATAGAGCATCTACCAATATACAGCTGGGTGATGCACTATCTGAATGTTTTTTAAAGTTCTTTAATGCTGGTGTTTACCTAAATTCCACAAAGAAACACACACACACACACACACACACACACACACACACACACACACACACACACACACACACACACACACACACACAAAATAATAATAAAAAGACAGACTGACACTTTAAAATGAGCTTCCTGTCTGTTCAGAAAGTTTTCAAACCTTTTTCCTGCTGGTATGACATTTTCTACAGTGTTTTAGACCATTAACCTACACACATTGTTATAAGGGTGTGATGTTAACATCACTGCCAATAGGAGCTGGAGCCATTAAATACCCACGACTACTACGAAGTCATTTAACCCAGGACTGAATGCCGATTTTACACTTTCCCACTGAAGACAAAAGCTAGGTGTTAGTGCTTTTTTGTTCTGTGTATAAGGGGATTAAGATGGGCAGGGGCCAACTTTAAATGGTGTGTTTACAAACAACAAAAAACAAATCTTACGTAACGTACCTTTAACCACTGTGGGGTGGTTATCAAAGTCATTGATAACACTTGATTCATTAAGGCTCCTGGCTTTTCTAACAGCAGTCGTTAGAGCTGCACAATTTGGTAAAAAAAAAAAGAAGTCATATTGTGATTATTTTGAGTGAAATAGTGACTGCAATATGCAATGAGTAATGCAATGAGTAAAAATGAGCAGTTTTGCATTACAATTTTCATGTTCACTGAAAAAACAACCAATTAAAATTGTGATGATATGATATTTACCAAACAATCATGTTTTCTTCCATCTGGAGAAGAAGGTTTTTAGGCTAGCTCATCTATGCTACAGTCTGTCTTTACTACAGTACCTCATTATGATGCTGTTTTCTCATACATTTTTCCGTTTGCAAAACATTGCAACTTGGCTCTGGTTCTGCAATTTGGATATTGCACTCAGCCGTATTGCAGTTTTCTTGTGACAAATTGTGCAGCCCTAGTTACGGTCACTGGAGTCACCTGAGGCAGTCATTTAAGCCTGCAGAGGTTAAATTCCTGGATCTCCAGAACTGAAGGAGCCTCTGGATGAGATGTGAAAAGTTTTCAAGGATCTACATCCATGTCCAGCTGCTGTCGATTCAACCCTTCTTGGATAACCATTATCTGAGAATCTTCACAGATACTCTCATACAATTAAATATTCACAGCTTGTGAACACTTTTCACATTTACATTTTGTCATTATCTCTCTCTATGTTGCTGAAAGTTACTGAAACTCTACAATACATTAAATCTGTTTAATTCTGTTACACTGTCGCCATGTGAACACATCTGTAAAAACACATTTGCATTGCTTTCTAATCCCTGAGTAACAACACTGAGGGTGTGGCATCTGCCTCTTTCTGTCTTACTCTTTTTCTCCTACACACACACACACACACACACACACACACACACACACACACACACACACACACAGACCACAGGCATTCTGGCTGGCAGGGATGGATGTTCTGTCTCCCTGCTTGCGCCACAAAGCATATGTGTCTGTTTCTTTACCTATTTATGAGGGCTTAGGTTACATGGTTCTCGTAGGGAGTGGTGTCTTCCTGTATCCTGCAAACTGACAAGACAGAGCATGCAAAGTGTGTGTGTGTGGTGACGTAGCAGCTGCTGAATCTGGTTTGGCAGGATTTCTGAGGGAAGGGCGAGAGAGCAGAGACAGACACAGAGAGAAGAGAAAAAGGAGCTGGAACTAGTTTTTCTTTCACTACATTTAACTTAACTGTTGTATATTCATCTTTTCCTGTTGGTGCGGACATACTGAGGTTTGGTGTTTGAGCCAGGTTTCAGCACGAGGTAAGTTTCCTTTTGTTTCGTTTTCATTAACTTCAGTGTATCACATGGTGAGAGTGAGTATGGTAAAGAAAAGAGAGGAACCAGAGTGTTTTGAATTCAACACAAATAGTTACAGTGATGTTATCTTCCTTATTTACCCCAAAACAATACAGATACAAGTTCATTGTGCCCACACAGGGGAGAAACCACCATCATTCCACCTAATAAGAAAAAAAGGAAAGGGAGTAACTTTCCTATTGCGGTGACTAAGACACTAGAATTTAAGTGGCTATTTATTGAGCAATCAATATGAAGAGGCACTTACAAAAAGTAAAATGTGGTGTAGATTCAACACAAAAATAGTGGCGTTGTGGAATGCAGCCCATGAAAAAGTTAAAGATTTCCATATGCTGACTTTCACGATATATTGAGTAAATGTACAGTGGTGGTTTAATGAAATTAAAATAGTTTGCTGAACGTCACAGTCATTTTCAACTGATCATAGACATATTTTGGTTCAGTGGTTAAAACATACAAATACTTTTGTAGAATCCGAAATGGTTTTTTGATAGTTAAGGAAGGGTACTATGTGGGTCAAGGCAGCTGGATGGCACTTCCTGGACCAGATTTGATATCTAATAAAGTCTTTTTTACTTATCCTGTATGACAGAGACAAACTAAGTGGCACTAGAGTTAATCCAGAGTTTAAAGTGTTAACACTGAAAAGTTCTCAGTGCTGAGCCTCCCCTGTTTTGTGAAATCTAAATATTTTACCCTTTTCTAAACATTGTGTGATCCTACACTGCTCCAGAAACCATACAGGCATAAGGATGGTGTCCACCATATGGATTTTATTTCTACCCTTTATGGCCTCTAATGTGGTCGGACATGAAAAGAAAAACACTGCCCTCACATAACTTTTATTCTATGTTATGGTTAACACTTTCGACACTGAAAAGGACAGCTCATCCCAAAATCAAAAAAATGTGTTTTCCTCTGGCTTGTAGTGCTGTTTATACATTCCGGTTTTGTTTTAGTGTGAGTTGCCGTGTTTTGGAGAAATCAGCAGTATGTCCTGCCTTCTCTCAAATGTAATGGAACTATTCGGCTTGTGGGGCTCAGAAAAAGAAAAAAAAAGTTTTAAAAACTCATTGCTAGTGTCTCCACCATGAATGTTTACTTCCTGTACTGTCACAAGCCTCTCCTCCATGAGTAAGTGCACGCTCTGTACGCCTATCTGAATGGGTTGAGAGCAGTGAATAGACTGCTCACAAGCTCTGTGGATTGTCTTGTCATGATTTCTGGAAAGAGACATTACTGTTGAGTTTTTCAAATGTATTTTTGGCCCTTTGAGCACCACAAGCTGAGGGCCATTAATAAAAAAAAAATAACAAAAACGGAGAAAAAAAGAAATAAAGTAAAAATAAATACATAAAAAAATTATAAAGGGGAAAAAGTATATATATTGTATATGAAGAAATTAAAAGTTTGTGCAAATGGACAACCATTCATACTTAAAACCACTACGTCAACCTGTACATGTATATATCTATATATTGTTTTATCTGCGCACAATCTACGATCTGTGCATTATCATGCTTATATGCATATGCTTACATAGACCATTACTGGACAGTCCACAGTTATTTGCATCATGATCATTTAATCCAGCTGGATAGATTGCATGGATTCAAAGTGAGAAATTAGAGGCTGCCAATGTTTAGAAATTTGTTTTAGCTGAACCGTGTATGCTACATTGGGTGAACTGTCCCTTTAATTCCAGGTTTGACGTTTGACTACAGCAAATAGGAACATATGTGCTCTGCTAATACTGGATCAGATTCTATTAGGAAGTTGTACAATAGAAGAAGAAGCACAAACCCGGTCTTGTGTAACCATAGAAACCATGAGAGCTCAGTAGAAAACTCTGCGCTGATTGTGTACATTAGATTTTCTTTCAAGCACATAGACATATTCTTTAAACACACACACACATGACCCAGTATCCAGGAAACATAAACTCTGAAACCTCACACATCTGCCAGGAGGTTCATGATTGAGGTTATATTTATATTAGACTAATGACATGGGGCCGTTTCATTCACGAACCTCATTACTTTTGTGCACATGCTGGCGTTTCCACTGTGTTCATTCAGCAGCAGCAGAAAAGCACACACACACACACACACACACACACACACACACACACACACACACACACACACACACACACACACACACACACGGAGCAGCTGTGTGGACAGAGTTAACCGTGTCACCAGGATGGAGCATGAAGATAAATACATGTTTGGGTTAACAAAAAACACACACAGCACACAAACATGTAGCTTTTAATTCAGATTTAAATTGTTTAAGGTTGTGTGTACCCTACACTTCAGAACCAGCTACAGTAAAGGTCATGTTTCCACGGTTTTAGGGCATAAAAAAACTGTAACAGCTGGTCCACAGGCAGTAAAGTCTATATAACTGATGTAATGACAGAAATGCTAATTAACAGCTTTCACTACTGTTGATGAGCGGAGCAGCCATATTGGATTTTGAGCATGAAATACATCTTGAGGAAGTGTTCCAATTGAAATGTCAGACAGATTTACCAACTCAAATGGAATGCACCATAAGACACGCTAACCAGCCGCTGGCTCCAGCTAACATGTTATGCTGGAGTCTGCGGCAATACTGTACTTTACTATGGTCATGCCAATAAAGGCACTTTGAATTTGAATTTGAAAGAAGGGGAATGAGTGATTTCCCAAAATATTGAAATGTTTATTTAAAGGAGAAACCAGTAATATATTTTACTATAATAAAATCATAAAATGACCATGACATGTTATCAGAGATGAAGGAAACATGTAAAGTTGAAAGACATTCTACTCTGACAGCAATGCCACAACCACGGCAACTTTTTGTTTGCTTGTTTTACATTAATTAAAGTTAATGCCAAATGTTTGCAGAACAGGTACGTGTCTGTGTACAAGTTGTAAGAAATCATCAATAATCTTCTAGAAGACAGATGTTCATAAGGGTTAAACTGATCAGACAGTGGGGGACTCGTCGTCGCTTGTTATAGTAATTTACGATGTTGCATACACCCTGTGTTTTTGCAACCTGCCTGAGTCTGGGGAGAAGCAGTCATGGGGAAACGACTTGCTTCAACTACAGAAAATATATTGAATAGGATTTCAACCTGTTAAATATACGGACTGTGGCTTCAAATCACTATTTGGACTCCTGTGCTCATTTTTGCATGCACAATTGCTACATATTCCTCGTTTAAATTGAGGTATTGCTTCTTTTGTGTGTTTGAAAAGTGCTGGACGGTACAATCATGTCAGTATTAAAAGAGCAGATGGAACAGAATGATTGATCCATCAGCCATTGCAGCCAGCTAACAAAGCCATTAATTTTCCACCCTGAGTGTGACATGACTCCATCTTCTCTGGCCTGGTGGACATCTTGTTATGGCTACTGAAGTGTGGACTTGCATTAGTGAAGGGCCTGAAAATCTTAATAACCATGAATAACAATTTATGAAGCGTTTTAAAAAGTCAGCAGGCTTTCAACTCAATCGACTCGGTCAAGAAACACATTCAGACGTGAGATGAAACAACGTTTCTGCCTGTACCTCTCCAGGCACTTTTCCGAACAGTTTCATACATGCCCATACAAGCTCTTTCTCAGACACACCAGTTTCGGGTGCAGTTTTTTTTTTTTTTGGCATCTATTGGCTTGGGACAGATGTGACTAATCCTAAAATGTTTCAAGTCTAAATCTGACTTTATTATTTTCATGGAGAGCAAAGACATTTAGAGACAGTTTCTAAGGAGATCCCACCAGTAATTCAGTCTGTTTTATCTTGTCATGAGGATGTGAAAACATAACCTTCTTTTCGTTCTTCCTGTGTTTTACAGGGTGCGCTTGTTTCTGTCACCTGGGCCAGTGCAGCAGCAGGGATGAACTGGTCAGGACTGGAGAGTCTGCTGAGTGGAGTCAATAAATACTCCACTGCGTTCGGGAGGATCTGGCTGTCCATGGTGTTTGTGTTCCGGGTCCTGGTGTTTGTGGTTGCAGCGCAGAGGGTTTGGGGTGACGAGAGCAAAGACTTTGTGTGTAATACTCGACAGGTAAGACAGAGGACCAACACTGGTTTGTCTGTGCTAACACTTCTGTACCTGAACTTCTGAAAAACTTGTTTCCCATTAGGAAGTACAACAGTAACATCAGTCTATAATTGTACCTAACTCCTCTATGTGAGTTTGTTGATTAGTTGCAAATAACTCATACATACGTTCCATTTACAAAGACCAAATTTGCTGTTTTTAACCCAAATGTGATGAATTTACTATTTATCAGATCACAAATGAGACAAGAATTAGGTTGGAAAACGATGCCTCACTGATCACTGTACAAAAAGACAATTTTATAACTTTATAACATTATTTTCTGGATCTTATTTTATGGAATAAATATTTTCTGGATTCCCCCCTTATGTTCTGCGGTTACTCTGCCTCATTTCTCAGTGATTTACTGAATTTCCTGGTGGACAGATAGCTTTACTTGTTGTTTTTTCAGCTTTATCAAGCCTTCTCTGCCTGGCAGTGCAAAGCTCCTGCTAGCAGTGCTTCCTGCTTTAATACAACTGTATGATGCTGTTGGCGAACAAACGATTATGTACTTCTGCTTGTGCAGCGGACATCAGTTGTGTAGGCTTTCCCTCAATGTGGGCCAGGACACATTTGCACGCACACTGCTAAAATAATCTGGCCATATATGGACCAGACCAGCGATCAGATCTCAATGCATCTTGGGGAGCATTTGCGCCTGTGCTTAAAACTGTCTGCTTGTGATCCAGTCACCCAAGATGCATGCTAACGCCAGGTGTAAACAGGAAGTAGGAGTACCACTCAAACAATGAAAACAGTTTAAAAAATTACATTTAATACATAAAACCTGAGTTTCAGATTTTGTTTGTGGAGTTTGAAAGACACAGGGTTTTATCAGGCAGAGAGGATCTACTGAGTTGCATTATGGGAAATGTAGGATCCAGTGATTTTGTAACATGACCTCTAAGTATATCTCAGACTGTTGCCTCAATCCTAACCTTTTTCCTCATTTTTTTCTCTGGTGAGTGCTTCAAGTTTATTAAAGTGCAACACCAACTCTCTGGAGTAAGAGCTAGGCATTCAGTGCAGACAGCCTTATTAAAGAAAAGTGCTGACTTCTTAGGACTTAAACACATTTGTAAGCTCACCCATGCAACTGGAAGACTGGTAACTAAATCATCTCTGTCTCCGTGTTGAATGTTAATAAGCATATAGAACACAAGGTAACTGGTAGACGATCTGCACTATCTATTTAATGTTAATCGTAATCCTAAAAGAAGTCAACTACAAAATGCTGACGTTGGGTTTGTTTGTAAGAGATGAAAGTGTGCAGCAGTTGGAATGTTTCTTTTTTTTTGGTTCCAATTTATGTCTATTATTATGTTTTTCCCCTAGAAAGGGTTGCAGGTTTAGATGCATTGTAGCTTTTCACCAATATAGAGGCATATAACCTTCATCACACCCTCTGGGCAGCACTAGTGGTATTGTTTTGTATTTATCATTTCATGACAGTTGCATTAGCTGTGGTATACTATAAAAGTATTGCCTCCCTGTATTTTATCTCTGATACAAATGCAACAACACACGCTATCACTCATTTTACCCACAAGAGACATCACAGTCATTACAGAAAAAGCAACTGTAATAAGTTTTTCAAAAATTTGTTTCCAGCCTGGCTGCACCAACATCTGCTATGACCACATCTTCCCCATCTCCCACATCCGTCTGTGGGCGCTGCAGCTGATTTTTGTCACCTGCCCGTCCCTGATGGTGATGGCTCATGTTAAATACCGCGAAGGAAAAGACGCGAAATACGTGGCGTCGCACCAAGGATCCCACCTGTACGCCAACCCTGGCAAGAAGAGAGGAGGGCTGTGGTGGACCTATCTGCTGAGTCTGGTCTTCAAAGCTGGATTCGACACGTCGTTTCTTTACATTCTGTACAGGATATACCATGGATATGACCTGCCAAGGTAATGCCCCTAACATTATCTCAGAAAAGTGTGAAAAGTCACCATATTCACACGGCGGCCATTTTACTCTGATGGCACACTCAGGAGGGAAACAGGTCATATAAACGTAGGCAAACTGACAAATCATTCCACCGCTTCCCGATTGAACAGCAGCTACAAATACTATGTACTAATACTAATATTGTCAAAGACGTAAAGGTCTACACTAAAGGTCTACATATTAAACGCATATATTTGAATATTAGATAATTTGTGGCTGATGCATGAAAATAATCTGTTATATTTCAGATCATTATTTGACGGATCGATTAAATTTTACTTGATCAACCAAATTTTTTACGTCCAGTTAAAGTTATCATCCCCACCAGTGTGTGAATATGGCTAATTGAAGTTATTGACTCTGATCTATTGAAAATGATATTTTCTCCTGTTTTGGCTTTAATCTGCTCTACTCTTTTCTTTTAGGTTGTCAAAGTGCTCCCTGGAGCCGTGCCCCAACACCGTTGATTGCTTCATCAGTCGTCCAACAGAGAAAAAGATCTTCATGTTGTTCATGGTCATATCCAGCGCTCTGTGCATCTTCATGTGTATCTGCGAGATGATATATCTCATCGGGAAGCGTATAGCCAAATTCGTAAGGGTCCGACATGAAAATGAGAGGATCGTGTTCGCTGATCATCATGAGCTCACCAACATGGCCCTACCCAGATCCCAGTATCGCAAGACTGACCCGACGCTGTCAGCGAGCCAGCTGAGTTTGAACAAGAGGGAAAAAGTCAGAGAGGATACCATAACTACGACCCTGTAGGACTTGTTTCTAACAGGAGCACGAGTTACCTGATAAAAACTTTTAAACCAAAAGACTGATGAAAGGGCTGATCCTGTGTGTCACGATCCTGTGACCCAGCTGGACATGAAACATTCATGACTCTCCGCTGGAAGGATCTCCAACAGCACTGAAGAGGACTACTAGAGTATTACAATATTTGGATATCACGTTTGTAACTTTGTACCATAGATCACATCATGTTATGGCTGACAATAAAAGGAGGAACATGCAGAGGCTGACTTTTACAGCACAAATGGAATCAGATGTTGCGTGTGACGGCACTGCTGATTGATTGTTATCGGAGGTGATCATGGGTTTGATCATATTTGCATGTGTCTGTTTGTCTCTGTGTGTATATCTGTCTGCAGCTAATCTCACATACTACTACTGGACCCGTCAGTCTTACATTTTTTTTGGTGCACATTTATGACTTTATGCTCAAGGACCTCTCGTGTTTGTGGTGATTCACAGTTTCTGAAAAACTATTTTATTGTTGGCTCTGTTTTACACCACCAACTGCTGACTCCTCACTTCTCTTAAGAACTGGTGGATTCTTTTGTTGGCATTTTGACTTTGAAATTGACGTTTTACATCGCTGGTCTTGTGAAACTGTCTGAGGTTTGTTTCCATTTAGCTGGTCTACTCTGGTCACACCTTGACAGTGTAACCTGAATATTGTCTCCTCTTTTATTCCACTACTCTGGTGCGCACACACTGGACATGCAGCTACCCTGCACTTTCTGTTCCCCACCCACATTTCCACACCTGGAGGTGATCTGCACTCTACTCAGTGCACTCTTCTATTTGATCATGAATCAACATCAATATGTTGTTTTAATTAAAATTTTCAGCTTGATGTAAGAAATGTAAATGACTGTTTTTAGTTTTTTCATCACTGTTAATAGCTTTATTGATTGTGTGACTGAGAAAAAAAATGCCTTCTAGTGCTCTGTACGCTCGTATTTCTTCTACTAAAGGGACCAAATTGCTGCAAGGAAAGTTGATGAGCTGATGCCCCACATGAACTCTTGAGTATTAAAGTATAACTCTTTATCGATCAAGTGGATCAGAGTCGCTCCTGTCTTCTGCATCTGACAACCAGCATCTGATTCCCAGACATATCCTGTAGGGGGCTCAGTTATCAAAACTCGAAATTTGCATTGAGATTCAAAGTTACTGCAGAGCAGACTACTTCTGTTTTGACTATGAGTCAACTGGAATATCATAGTGTGGTTGTAATGTGTAGGTTTTTTTTTTTTTATAAGACTTGTTTTTCTTGATCTTTTAGTGTGATATTTAATTGATGATAAAATAAAGATGCTGATCAATCTAACTGTCTAGTCTTTCTTTTCAGACAGGTTTATTCTATTAGGTTTTCCCCACAGATATGCAGGGTTTGCATATACAGCAATATGGGTGGCAAACTTACTAAAGAAAAAGAGGACTTCAAAAAATGTATATTTATAGAATTCAGCAGCAGGTGTTGATGAACAGACTTGGTTTGTATTTAATATTGAATCCAGAGTTTAATATTTAATACCCTAGAAATTACTTCACTTCACAGCAAAATTGTTTTTTCATGGTAGAGTGGCAGGAAAAGCACAGGTGCTTTTAATAACATTAACAATGACAATAGCCTGTTGTGCAAATGGATACCTTCATTTTGTTGGTGAAAGGCAGCCACGGCTGTTACAATCTCTGATTTTCACTACATGATTAACTGTGCTAAAATGAAATCACAAGAAGGATATTACTGCAACATCTATACCAAATTTGACACAAAAAAAGAAGACGCTATAAGTCAAACTTATCTTTAACTATGTATATTGTGTGTCTTGTCTCTTCTTTTTGGCAAATAAATTGCACTCAAAATATGAGAGTAGGGAGGTGGGGAGATAGTCTGTAGCCAAAACTGTAACTGATTCAGGAGCATCCAGTATGTTTAAGAGGTGCTGGGTTATTTGCTGAATATTATCATATGTGTGTTATTAACATGATATCGATATCAATATTTCATTTTTAGGTATCATGGTTATTATCAATATTGGTACACTGTGCCATGCCTACAAGCAGGATTTGATTACAGAAAATCATTAAACAAATGTACACATACAGATAAAGGTTATCAAAGTGTACTAGAGTTGATCATATTGAAAGGTTGTCTCTGATAAAACTGTTCTGTCATCAGCTTTTAGTACCACTAGATGGCAGCATTCTCCAGGTTAAATAAACCAAAGTATATCTATCTATGCACATTTTGGGGGATGTGGCTTAAGAGTTTAGATTCTGCAAGGGAGTTATGAACACATTGATTTTGGGGAGTGGATTTTGGGAGAATCCACAAGCCTTCAAAACGCCATTAAGGTAAAAAAAACAACAACTAAACAACAACAACAACAAAAAGCAACTACGTGTCAACGGTGTGCATTAAAGGCTCTGAACACAGCTGCTCATATGGGACACAGGTACCCCGAACATACATGGACAAAAACCTTTACTGCTGCCTTCACGTGCTTCTTGAAAATCGTTATTATGGTTTTCACCCATCTTCCAGTAAACCAATACTAAAAGAAACTGGGTTTTGTATTAAAGTAAGTTTAAAAGTAGGATTCATTCCTAAAGTGCTGTTTTCATTGACACGTTGTCACGTCAATCATCTGCTCTGATAGTGCGACTTTATTCAATGCGGCGCAGATTTGTTTTATGCCACTGCTGTAATACTGCGACCAGACACATTTTCCTTCACTTAGAAAATATCCGACGACGAGGATGGGATTCGAACCCACGCGTGCAGAGCACAATGGATTAGCAGTCCATCGCCTTAACCACTCGGCCACCTCGTCTGGGCCTGCAATCGACACCGTTATTGATAGGTCGGCGCATTAGTGGTGTATATCGCGATACGTACAAGTGGTGACTTTGAGTCCACTTAATATTTAAGTAGATGTTGTTGTTCTTACTTTAATGAGAGAAACTAAGCTAGGTAAAGATACTAATAACAACAAACAACCAAAACCCTGGCTGATAACTAGAACAACGTGTAGCCTACAGTAAGTGTTAGCATGTTTAGCTAAGCAGAGTGCAGCATGACATACAGTATCTGTCCATCAGAGGGAGCCAGAGACCAACATATACAGTTAGATATTTTTAACCATCTGATAAGAATTTCATTAAGTGGGTCTTACTTTAGCATCTGTTGACATGTGAAATATGTTACCATAATTAATTAATAATTATGTAAGAAATCCCATGACATATTCTTATCTTGCTATGTCCACAGCATCAGTTATTTGGTTTCAAGGACAGACCTGTTCATGGCAGCCATATTGATATGGTATGGTAGGTAAACACAGGTGTTACCAGTGAGACTAATTAAGGTTCATTTAGTGCAGCAAAATGAGTCAATACACACAACAGCAGGACCCTGACAGTTTGACCTGAATGTGACGAAACCTTAATTAGTATCGTTATTAACACCTGTGCGTATCCTTCTATTTCATGTCGAAATGGCTGCTGTGGAAAAGTTCTGTTGAAAGGTTTATTTGACAAATTCAAATAATATCAGTAGTGAAATGTAATATTGTGCAGTATTGTGTGAAAAAGGATTTTAAAATGTGTCTGAAGGGTAAAATTGAAAGATTCAAAAATATAAATGTATGCAAATATACAGTTATAGTATAGCAAATATATTTGCAACACAGCATTAATGTATGACCTTCTTATGATATTATATGCAGGGCATTGCTGAATCAAGTCTGACTCAGGTACATACAACCTCTAATAGTTAATTTCCTCCAATAATTAGTATTATAACAGCTTTTTTGTCCCTGTCTTAAGTTCACAAGCAACATTTTTTTAATTATATATATTATATAATATCTTATTTGATCTAAATCATCTTTTTTATAACACTGCATCTAAGAAAGTACAGATTTTTACGTCAGTGGTTTTCAAACTGGGATCCAGGGACCAACAGGGGTCCTTGTGTGAGTTGTAGGGTGTCCCAAGCAAAAGGGAGGAATAGTACTAGTCTGATCATTGATTTACTGGTAAAACTATATTATCATCACACTTCTTCTAATGACAAAATGCTCTCAAACTACTGGTCCATGGCCTCATGTGCATCAATTTCGGGGCTGTTTGAGAACCCCTGATATAAGTGATTGTTTTGTGTTTGTCTGATATAATGGCTGGACCCGACCTCCTCACGACAACTACAGGTTTAAAATTAGTCTAATGCGCCAACTTGATCAGTGTGTCTTGAGGTGTGAATCACAAGGCGAAACACAGACAGAGGGGATCGAACATTTATTTACCCTTATTAAAAGTTACAATAAAACCATTAACATCTTCAAACGATAGCAAAATAAAGAGAACCAAAAATATTGGCCAAAACATATTTACAGAGACAGTTTGCAGATAAAAAGCTCACATTTTGTACACAATCCCAACCCCTGCATCGTCATAAACTCTGAAATGTGAACACTGCAATACTCAAGAAGCTTGAATGTGGTTTTAGTCAGAAAAAGAATCAAAATGCACAAACAAAGACATAGCTCTTTTTCCACCTCCCCTCCTCGATTTTTCACTTTTCTATACATGACAAAATACTTGAAATTTGGGGGTAAAACATAGGAATGTAGAATTCTAAAAATTAATAAGATCATTTGAAAGGTTTATGTGTCCATATAACAGTCATTTCGAGTGAAGGAGATGGTCTGCCCCGCTCCGCGACAGTGACAATTTTTAGATCCCAAAAAAAGATGAGAAAGAAAAATAAAATGTTATAGGGCTGCCACGCTGTTATAAAGGATGCTTCTCCATGAATTGGGAAAATAAGTCAGTATTCCTGATTCGCTCCACATCCAATCCATTACCTTCGCCACACGCCAGTCTCTGTGTACCATGAGGGGGCGACACAAGCCGACACTTTCATCATGAGAGGGCCCGGTGAGATTCCGTCTGTCGAAGAACTAATAAAAGGCAGTGAACTGGTGGTTGAATCAGCAAACGTGATATATCCTTTGTCTTCTTTTGTAGTTTTGTTTATAACTTTAAGAACGTGGCACGAGTCTCTCATATATATATTTATATACTTTAATCTTGGAAAATCAGTTCAGGTGCCGCAGCAGGGTGCAGTCACTCTGCCTTGGCCTCGCCCTCAGAGGCGGCAGGTGTCGTGTCCTCGGCAGGGGCGGCGGCGGCAGCCTCCTCGGCGGGCGCAGCCTCTGTGGGTGGGGCCTCCTCTGCTGCCTTGGTCTCTCCCTCAGGTGCGGCGGCGGTCTCAGCATCGGCGGCCTCTCCTTCTTTGGCCTCAGCAGCCGGCGTCTCCTCTTTGGTTTCCTTGGCCGCGTGGCCGTTCTCCTCGGGCTTGTCCTCGGTCGTGGGGGAGGTGGCCTCCTCCTTGCCCTCCTCGCTGCCCTTCTTGCTCTTCTTCAGTGAGATGCCCTTGAACTTGAAGGAGTTCTTCAGGGAGAACTTCTTCTTCTTCTTGGCATCCTTGGCGCCCTCGCCCTCTGCTTTTGCGGCCTCGCCCTCGGCTGCGGGAGCAGGTTCGATGGCGTCCCCGGCGCCGGCCTCGCCCTCCTTGGCGGGTTCGGCTGTGCCATTCCCGTCCGCAGCGGCCACTTCCCCGTCGGGCTTGGCTGACACATCGCCGTTGGTTTTGACATGGCCGTTCTCCTGCACAGAAGAGGAAACATTAGTTACAGATTAAAATAATCAAACTGGGTCAAAATAAACACACTGCCTCTGAAAACAGAAAATCACTCAAATATACAAATGGATCAACTGTAGATGAAATGTGGACTAATATTCCAAATAAATCTAAAGAGATCTAGCATATGACAGATTAGCATTAGCCCATTTACTCCAATAGTTAATCCATGTTAGACTTGAGGAAAGCTGCTTGCCCTGACAGCGGTTCAGAGAGGGGAGGGGGCGTTCGCAACAGCTGTTTGCATGACTCAGAGCAGACACATGGGGGCAGTAGAGCTGCGTCTAAACGTCAACACAGTTTGTGAGATGGGGAACAAAGGAATCCCCTGAAACCTGGTTTCTGCTCTCATCTCAGAGCTGCAGCTCACATCCACGCAGCTCTCTGCTTGAGAATACAGCTAGTAGACATCAGCAAGAGCTAGAGTGAATTTATATTCAATGAGCACTCATTATGATGAGTTTTTTTTTTTTTTTTTAATTTTTTTAACTCTGTAAGTCGGCCAACTCCAGTGACCAAGTTCATCAACATGTATGAACTGGCATCACATAATGATCTCTTCTGATCTGGGGTTGGATGTAGACAAACCACTCATCTAACTACAGAATATTCAGCAACTACTCACACTTTAAACTTATTCCTTGACCTCTTCTTTAACTATATATCTATACATGTTTATCAGTCGGGGCAGAGGGGGCTCGAACCGCCGCCTGTCCGCGCCTTGTTTGCAGCTCCGCAACATGCGCCTCCAGCAGAGCGCATTTGCATCCTTTGCACCGTTTGCCTCACATCTTTTGTTCGACGTGAGCGCGACTATTCCTCCGACTACAGCCAACTCATGACAGAAAACATGCTCAAAACTCACATTTCGATCAGAATCTGCCGTCTTTGGTTCAAATGTGCGGTTAAAATCGACCCACCGGGAGCAGCAGACTGAATTAACAAAAGGAGGTCCGGGGCGCGCTGAGCGGGGACGAGCATGGCCACTCGACGGCTGCTCCGCTGGAGGTCCCCCGGATTTAAAACAACTAGTTTCAGCGCCATGGAGCTCATTTTGTCAACAGCTATAAGGTTAACAGAAGGCTACGGACATAATAACCTCAGTACAGAGTTTCAAAGAGCAACAGCCTGGCTCCCATCACCGTGGCACCCATGCTGCCAGTGGGCGTTGGGTGCCATGTGGCTCCCCGCTGATGCTGGGCACGGCACGGCCCGCTTCACTCACCTGGCCGTTGGCTTTGGCAGCAGCAGGGTCGGCGGCGGCTTTCCCCTCAACAGCTACTCCACCCCTGGACAACTGGGCTCCCATTTTCTCTCCTTTAGGTGACGTGAACAAAAAAAGAAAATCGAAAAAGAAAAACCTCGAGGAGTTTTTGAAGATTTTAAAAATCCAGCTCTGGGATGATGGGTGAGATCTTTGCCCAAAAGAGGTTAAAAAAAATCCGACCCGGTCTCCTTCTCCCTGGTAGGTTTGGAAACGAGAAGATCCCCCTCTCTGTGAGCGTGTGGACCCCACGGCGGCTGAGCTCAAATTAAAGGATGTCGGTGATAAGACTGTGAGTATTTCAACCGCGCCTCAAAATCGACCAGAGACTCCTCCCATGGGCGTGACAGCCGGGCTCTGTCCAATCTGCAGCCGGGGGGGGACGGGCCTCCTTCACCCCCCTGTCACTGCAACAGTCTGCTACTCAACTGGAGGATCAGCAAGACTTTTCCGCTGTTTCTCATGTCTGGAAGATTTTGGGCATTTTCAACTTTTAAAACTTTTCTGGTAAACTTACTTAGGACTTGTTGCAAGAAACTGAGACTAAGAATAACAATCACAGATAATCTCTTCATGTGGATGTCATTTCCATCACACAGGAATCCCCAAACTTTTTCATGCTGGTGTCCATTTTTCTGTAAATTATTTTGAAATTTGAAGATAGTAAAGTCTTTAACTTTTTTGTGCTGGGGACCCTGTTAGTCCCTGGACCCCAGTTTGAAAACCACTGAAAGTAAATTGTGCATAATGTTGTATACGGATGTTAAATTGATAGCAGACCCTTTTCACAGCAGCGATATTGATTTGAAATAGTGTAAACACGTTACCAATGATACTAATTAAGGTCCTGTTCCATTTAGTGTAGCAGAGTCTTTCCAGGTTCCTGATTCTGTTTGACCTGAATGGAACAGGACCTTAATTAGTATCAGTGGTCACACCTGTGTTTACTCTACTGTTCCATGTCATAATGGCTGCCATGAAAAGTACATATTTTCTTATTGTTTTGATGTGAGCGAGAGCCCTGGTGGCACACATGACATAATGTGTGTTTAATGTTCTAAATTATGCTATAACTTTGCTGGTGAGGACAACAGACACAACATAAAAAAAATATTTTATCATCTTGTGTGATATTTCTGCAACAAAAAAGTTTTTTGTTTTTTTTCTCTTGTAAAGTAGCAGAGGTTTGCCTCTTGAGATCTCATGGAAGTATTAAAATTAGCCAATATTGGAAGGGAACAGCACTTTTTGGGTGAACTGTGCACAGCTCCAAGATATACCTATGATAAAAAGTTGCAGATAGGCATTTTTATCTGGGAAGGCTGTGAACCAGTGAAAAGATAACGAGGAGACACACACGCCCTCAGTGGGATGGGTGCAGGATCACAAAAAATACCTGAGTAGAGAGAGAGAGAGATATGCACACTGAAAATCCATCTTAAATATCCATAATTCCTCATATATAAACAGCGTGACATAATAAACAAGGTGCAGGAAACCTTGCATAATTCATTTCACACATTACACATATAGAATCTTTTCAATAAAATACACAGATCTGTAATAAATGCTTATGTAACTGTTTCATCCTCACATACACTTTGAGTGACAATAATAATAATATATATATATATATATAATAATTGGCAACTTATGTTCAAGTTTAACTGCTACCCTGAACTCTAAAAGAGCTCTATATCAGTTGGATCAGACATTAAACGGGTTTTACTCCCTAATACAAAGTCTGTAACATCTGATTGAGCCCAGGTGTGAATAGAGCAGGTCACTGTGCAGAGAATTCACAGCAATTCTTGATTATGTTTCTATCATACGACTAACTCTGACCCTTGTCCGCATTCACATGTGCTATAAACAAAACATTGTGATTTCTGTGGCCTTGTTTTTGGATCATGTCCTGCCTCGCTGATAGTCCTGAACGAATGCATTCATGGGCAGCTGCGGACACCACGGATGCTTAGAGCTCGCTTGCAGGACACGATCCACACATGCCGAGTAGATCAACATCTATAGCGACTGCATGGACAAGTGGACGACGTGGTCGCAACAAATTGGGGGCATGTGGATGTCTTCACAGAGCCTACGAGTACACCATCTGATGACGAAGGTTATATCACACAGAACCGAGTGGACCTTTGCATATTCACAGACATGGAGGGCCAGTAGGTGAGAATGTGTCTTCCACCAATCTCCTGTTGCGTGCAAAAATTGTGAAAGGACAATTCTGGACAGTGTTTAGACCTGATTCTACAGAGTTCACCGGGGGGAGAAAATGGCCATGTCTATCACAGTTTGAGTTCTTTAGCTAAAATCCTCAGATGATTTTGATGATCCGGTTTGTCAGTGCTGAAAACTATTTGAATGAGCAATGAAGAACTCATTAACGGCCTCAATCGGACTTTTGAGTGACAGGCCCGGCTTTCCAAGAGTAAACTTGTTACATAACCCGCAGCCAGCTCTGCACTCGGCGGAGACCTTGCGATGGCACTGGGGCTGCTTTGTCACCGACACAGACAGGGAGACAGTGAATCAGCCTGTCAGCCAGTAATGAGGTCTCTTGGCCAGACGAGCAAATCCCACGATCGCAGCAATGACACTGCATTTTTCGGGAGCCCAGAGCTGATGGGTTCCTCTAGTGATCCAGCGGGGTCAGGGGTCATATGTTTTAAGCTGAGTTATGAGAGCCAGCGGACTGCTTCCACAGACGGGCCAGTCATGGGACAGGGTCATTTTCAAGCCGTTACTCTTGATTCTGGCAACGTTAACCAAATTATCCCTTTCGTTCCCAACAACAAGGCCCTCATTTATCCCACAGATGAACCCGTGTTAACAAAATGGTGCTCTGTCTGCTTGTCATCTTTATAGGACTTCATTAAGTGGGATTTATGATTTCCTCTTATTAAAGTCCCGTATTCTTCGGAGGCATCCCTTTATGGCTCCATATGTCTCTTTCCCTCTCGTTTCCACCAATCTGATGGCACCCCCCCCCCACACACACACACATGCACATACTCACACAAACATGTCACAGCCGTGGTATGCGAGGCATGCATACGCCACCCAGAGAATGATCTCCATCCATTCAGTGGGCTGAGCCTCCCACAGTGGAATACACCCTCAGGGGTTCAAAATGTGCAACCCCCACCCCCTCCAACCAACCACCACCCCTCCATACATTCTCCCAAACTGAGTCAAGAAGGAGAACAACATGTTTGAAAGATGTTTTTAACCCCCACCTCAGCATCCATAACTCAATCGCGGCGTGGAAATTCCTCATCGGTCTCTGATGTGGGATGTCTGAATCGGGCTGTCGCTCCGATGAGGTCTATACATTAAAGTTGTCACATTACAAAGGGATGCTCCCCGTTTGATGTTAAGACATGTTTTCACAGCAGGGAAACCAAACCTCTGCAGACAGACTTCTGCCCATGACTGAGCATTTCTTTTGATTGTTTATCGCTCATATACAGCAGTTGAATGTAACTAAATACCATATTGTACCATACATCATGAATCTGTTTCCCTTCAGTTCAGAGGGAAACAGTGTACTTTTTACTCATTTATCTGACAAATATAGTTGCTTTGCACTCACGTAGAGGTGATATGTTAAATTTAAATATTTAACTGCCTGGGAACGAGACTCAACAATCAACCATCTTTATCCAGAGTCACTTATTGCACCTTTAATTTGCTGGCCCACTTTGTTATATTGTAGACAGCAAAAAGTTCTACGAGGGTTGAAACACAGCTTATGCTAAATATGAAGCATGCTTAGTTTAGCATACAGACTGGGAGCAGCGTTTCCATACTGCTTGAATTAACTCATTTAAATTAACTTGGATTATTTTCATTCTCACTGGCTCAGTGTTCAAATCATACTAAAGATGATGAAGGCCATAGCATTCAGTCAAATCACGCACACACTCCTACTACACACATAGTGATGATGACAAGGCCTGATTTCCTTGAGAAAAATGAGATTGTGGCTGGAGGACTTCCTCTGGCCTCGGCCTGCCTACTTATTTCTGTCACGTTTAACGTAGTGCTTCTTCTCCTCTTCACACACTTTTTTCCCTCTGAGCTAGTCAATGCCCCTGTTTGTGTGGCTGCCCATTTTTCATGCCCTGACACAGGATGAGCTCTCAAATCCCGCTAAAAGCCTCCATTGTCTCTCTCTCTGCGAGCCAACTGATGAGCATCTCAAGTAGAAAGAGAGGAGAGAAAAAGGAGAGTGAGAGAAAAGAAAAGAGAGGAGGAGGGCTGGAGTGAGAGAGACGAATCAGAAACATGTCTCTGGGGTTTCTTTTGCTTCAGGGAGGAGAGAAGTTATCTTTATGACAGTCACCTTGAACACATTACTTGAGCATATCAGCGTGATGAATATGTAATTTCCCAGGGTTCCTCGGTTCCTCAGCAATTCATGCATACACAATCACAAAAACAAGAGTGCAGGCTGTTTCCTGTGTGTTTCCTATGGTTTGGTGAGACATTGGTGGTTAGAATACTTGCAGTTTTGCACAGCTGATGGCCCCAAAACCTCATTAGTATCCAATGCAGAGCCATCCTATGAGGCAAAGTCATAAAATAATGTGAGGAATATAGTTAGCAAAAAGTGGATTATATAGAACCACAACAAAGTTTTAAAGCAAAAACACTTTCAACATTTCCATGAAATGAGCAGTGGAGTGCTTATTGCTAACACATTTTCTTTAAAACAGGCTGCTACTGGGGGAATTGTTGCAGACACTGATTGGCTTGTACAGTAGCCAATAGTGGTACGTTCCTGGACTGAGAGCTTCCAGTGAACATGGCCAGACTGAGACAATAACAGCCTCCGAGTCCAACGGAGGCCAGTTTGACGACAGGGAATAGGCTAAAGTACCAAGGGTTGGCTTAAATTCTGGGGTTTGGCTCCTCGCACCCTTCGACTAACCCAGCTAAAGCAAGTTAGGTAACCATCAACTACTGTTAGCTTGGTTTGCCCTGGATGCTGGAAGTCAAACCCAGCAAAAACGCCACCTTGGAATAATCTTGGTGCTGTATACCATGTTGGTCTCACACGGCAGCTAACAGCTAATAGTAACGGTTACCATCAGGAAACTCTAATTCAGTGTACAGAAATATCCAGGAAGGCTTCTGTCCACTCTAGTGAATTGATGAATTTGTCATCTATGCTCTGTTGTGTCATAATCAATAAAGCGTTTCATTGAATGCAAATTTACTAATGCTCTTGAGTGCAGGATGTGTCATCAACCTTTTCAGATCATTTTCCAGGAAGACAAACTCTGAAATACCACCAAAAGCACCCAAGAATACTGACAAAATGACTATTGTGTCATTTCGGGGCCAGATCCTGGCACATAGATCAACTGATTTTGACTTTATGTGAACTTTAACATGTTACAAATGCAAAAGCAGCACTGAATTCTCCTCAAAAGTCACATATAAGCAAAGATGTAAATTAGATTTTATATGTCTGATTTAGTTGGGCATAAACAGAACATTTGCATTGCCAAGCACCTAATTACAAGGAGAATCAGGTGCACAGCCCTCTTCAGTGGTATGAATGGGAGTGCGTTGACTTAAAAGAAAGCCCCTTTGTAATGCTAATTTATTCGATCAACTGGCTTATTGACTGCAAAAAGGCCCTCACCAGCAGGCAACTACAAAGCTGCACATGGCAGCCATCTTGACCGGGGGGGCTTGTGCAGACGTATCCGTCTGCTGGGCTCTGGCAGTGGCTCTCGGAGGAGGTGGAGGAGGAGGAAGGGATAGTAGCTGGGATGTCCATTGCTCAGCCAAGCTTGTCTCATTGATAAACTTCACATCACCGGGGAACTTGGAAACACAACACAACCTGCAAAAATGGAGGGAAACCAACAGTAATCATGTTGATGTGTGTAGATCTGCCTCACACCCCCACCTCCCCCTCTTACTGTCTCCTTGCGCCAAAGGTGGCAGACATGACGCGACACACCCCTCCCTACACTTCTGCGTGCGAGCAGACATGCCATGGAGCCGGTTACCATGGCAACTGCTGCTTCTATCGACGTCTCCGGCTGATGTTACAGGGGGTACAAGGTTTGGTGGGAACCCAGTCAGGAGGAGAGTGGGAGAGGATATGGCTTTGGCGTTGTTTTTGTTTGCCTTATCATCTCTGAATTGTTTATTTGAAATGACTTTGACTCCCACGATTTATGCAGCCGAGACTCTCAACCTCACTGTGACCACAGGGAAATGAAGCGTGGTTTCCTTTTAACCTTTACCCTCGCCACCTCCCCGTCAAAATCTCATCATAAATTCCTTCTCTCAGTTTAACCGACTCTACATATTCTCCCTCTCCGCTCCCCATGTTTGTCTCTGACATCAGGCTCAGGCCGTCATAGGCCAATTCATGCAGCAGTGCCTTGTTTCCATCTGTTGTCATAACATGCAGGCCAGGTAAGACAGCAGCGAGAAATAAAACAGATGGCGAGACAAGTAAAAGGAGAGGGCGAGGGGTTAAGAAGTACAGAAAATGTTGATGAGTGAACCAGAGGGAGAGGATAGGGGCTGTGTGTGTGTGTGTGTGTGTGTGTGTGTGTGTCAGACAGGGGTGTACAGTAGTACGGCAGCTCATCCCCACTGGCAACAGCACTGCAGCGTTACTAGGTCAGTGTGCCATCATCTCATTCATCATTATCACAGCCTGCTCTTCCTCCTGCGCTCTCCCTCTTCATCCCTCCTACGCTTTCTTGCAGTTGTTCTCTCCTTCCCAAACACACACACACACACACACACACGCACAACACAATGTGAGAGGCACAGCGTGCCAGAGACAGAATGGAAACCAAACCCAAACACACTCAGACAGAGCAGGTCTGTAATGTTTGAGTCCAAGATGGAGATGTAACACAGATTATAATGAGGGTCATCCAAATGCTAAAAAGCACAGATGTTCTGATGAGTCACCCTTTGTAAAAGATTAATGATGTAATTTGTAATTAATGTCTTAAATGTCATTAAAGGTTAATAATCATTTATGCATGCTTTAATAAGAGCAAATTTTGTTTATCAGGTTGCAAAAATTACCTTTAGCTGATATTTTTCCTGCTTCATCAGGGCACAGTCTTTCTTGGCTTAGCTTAGCTTCTTCACTTTCTTTGCACTTAGCCAGCTCTTTTTTAGCCATGCTAGTGCCATAGTTACGTTCCCCAAATGACAAACAAATTACATTCAGCTTCAACTTTACTTGATGTTCAGGCCTGCTGCTAACTGACCCTTCTGAAGCACTGCCCCTTTTTGGAACCATGGTCAACTTTCTCCTTACCTCTACTTTGATAGCAAAATACTTACTACCTAGCAAGCTATTCTACCCTACATCAATTGTTAGCTAGATGGTTAGCAAGTGTTTTGCTCTAGAGCAAAATGCTACTTTACTAGTGCATAGCATGTCTAAGTGCAGGAAACAGGAAGGAGAAAGCTAACCAAGGTTTCACCTGGTACCAAGTTTGCTCAGCTGTCATTGGAGCGCAGAGCAAAAGAAGGCAGGGTCAATTAGCTAATGTTCGTGATAACTGAGGCGGTGAACATGGTAAACATACCTGCTAAAAAAATCAGCATGTTAGCATCGCCAATGAGCATTTTAGCATTCTGATGTTAGCATTTAGCTAAAGGCTTTAGTACTGCTTTCCTGCTAATGTGACTGCTGACCCTTTGTCTTGAGAAACCTTAATTTATGAAGAAAAACAACTAGGTTGTTTTGTAAAAACCTCAATCCAGACTAACACGGAATAAGAGGAAAAATGTTAAAATCTTTTCAATAAGAAAGAAACAAAATTGTGCATCACATAAACACGAGTTAGACAAGATCAATACTAATCTCATACCTGTATGCTAGCTTGGCTTGGAGGTGGATAGGTTAGCATAAAGACAGGAGAAAACAGCTGCCTAACACTCGGTATGAATGTGATGCATGGGGTGCCTGGATAGCTCAGTTGGTAGAGCGTGCACTCCATGTACAGAGGCTGTGAGTCCTCTACAGCTTCTGTAGGTTCAACACCCCCAACGCCCTTTGCTGCATGTCATTCCCCCACTCTCTCTCCCCATTTCCTGTCACATCTTCAGCTGTCCTGTCATTAAAGGCATAAAAATGCCCCGAAAGATATAAATAAATAAATGTGATGCATTATGTTTGTTTAGTTGGTACAAAAACCAAAGTGAGTAAGAAAAACAAGTTGCGATTTCATAGGTAATGTGTTGCACAACTATTTTAAACTTTTGGACTTTCTGAAGACCCCACTGGTTGCTCTATCTATCTGTTTTCCAAGTCATTTTTTACTTTCCCCCATAGAAATTGTTTTATGGTCTTTTATTAAATAACAGTAAAGACTTAAATTAATTATCATCAAATCTAGGGCTGCAATGGCTATAAAATGTCAGAAAATGTCCATTCCAGTCCAGTGTGGTTTCTAAATATCTAAGCTGGACAAGCCAAAACCCAAAGATATTCAGTTAAATATGAAAATTAACAAAGAAAAGCAGGACGTCTACATATTTTAGATGCTGAAAACAGCATTTCTGCCATATTGCATTAAAAATGACTTGTTTAGTTAATCTTAACTTTCTTGATACTCAATTATCCAAGTATCAAAACCGTTTAATTGTTTAATTCTTTTTTACCACTTGCCTAATTGTGCAAATGAGTTGCCAGATTTATTTGGTGAACATGGCATTTTACTTGCCCTGGCAAGCGGGCAATCGTCATTGTCGAACCTTGGCTGCAAAGTGATGGAAAGTGAGACACATGGGACCCTTTATCAATGACTTAATTAGAATTAGTAACTGCAGAATTTAAGTTTCATTGTAAAAGCGTACTCTTTATCTCTTTCTTTAAAGTTAGGTGCAGTATGCCTTATCAGAAAGTGGTATTTTGCTCTAAATGACCTGTCAAAGTCACAAAGTGAAGAGAGCCATTATCTCCACCATTTATAAAATCTATGTCTCATTCTGTCAAAAATCACCCAACAACAGATTCCCTGTGACAGAGAGACAGACAGAAATCAATTATCCCTTGTGGACAGGAGGACAGATACCCTGCACTGTTAAAAGCAGCCCGATAAAACATAATAGGCCATATTTTATGACAGCTTTGCATTCCTGCATATTGTAAAAGGGCCTGAGTGTTGTGAGACCACACGTCTCCCCTGCTGCTCAGAGGTAGCTGGCAGCAGAAGTGTCGTTTGTTTGATATACACAAAGACATATATATAACAACAACCACTTGCGTGTAACCACATGCAAACAGATTAACCCTCCACCACCGCTACACACACACACACACACACACACACGCCAACCATGCACAGACAGACTCATTAGCTCATTTCTGGGTTATCGGCTAGCCAGGGCTTTTTTTTTTCCTTTGGCCAATCTGTGAGCTCATCACTCTCCCTGAGCCCAAGTCAGATTTTTCCCCCTGCTCCTCAAACCCTCCCCCTCCTCCTCCTCCTCCTCCTCTACCATCTTCATTGTAATGCAGATTTTAAGGATGGTGTGGGGGATGGGAGCAGGGTGGTGGGGGATGGGGCAGAGAGGAGGTTTGTGGCGAGGCTGCGGTTAGTGTTAAGTATGACCTGGCATCCCCGCTGTGCCTCAGCGGGCGGTCCGGCGTGGGCTTGGGGGAGGGGAGCCAGAGAGAGAGAAACAGAAAGAGAGAGCTTCGAGGGTTATCCCCCAGCCTGTATACATGACTCAGACATCAGATATCAGCATACCGGCATCGTCTTGAAATAAAAGATGGCAGACACACCCCTCGTATCCCCCTCGGATGGACCTTCATTCGACAGTAATCTCATCCAGGAGTGGAACACAGAAGAATAGGATGTTCAGTGGTGTTTTGTTCTGTCTAGACATAATGAGCTTAATGTCACTGAGGTCATGTTGTTGTTCCCTCTGTCATAGACTAATACCATGTCCAGCGATCATTATTTGCAAATGGAAACCCATTAATCTGTGTATATATCTATGTGGAAATAGTACAGCCATTACTGTAACATTACTAATTTACCCACACAGATTGTTCAGCTGCTGCGCTGACTGATATGTTATGGTAAGATTGGGGTTTTTCTGCAGCACTGTCATCATACAGTGGAATAAACTCATCTTCTCTCCTTAACTTCAACTAAATATGCAGGCTTTAGTTGTTCAAGTTATTTAAACTTAAAATTTCTAGTGTTAATTTTCAGACCACTTCAGAATTTCCTTAAGTTAAAACTCTCCTGAGAACCTTCTTTTTTATATTTTGAAGAAAATATATTTGATGAAAACTTGTTGCGTGTCTCTAATACACTTTACATTGACGTAATACAATAATACATTCAAGGTTGCTTGTTTTCACAATTATGAAAATATTGCAAACCATGACCAAGGTTAATGGATTCAGTCACTGTGTCAAGGTGTGTATTAATATGTGTATAATCACGATGTGTTTCTGTGTGTGTGCATTTGTAGTCTGCCTAGTCTGCAGCTTAAACTACAGCCATGCTCATCCCAGCTGTCTGAGAAGTCAAACCTTGACTGAGCGCATGCCCTCCAGTGACAATGCACCCCACCCCTCCTACCAAACACACACTCACACTCACCAGAATGGAGGGCAGAGATGGTAGAGTGCAGAAAAAGGCCCTCTGGCAAAAATAAATAAATGTCTGGAGCCGATACACGGCCATTGTGTTTTAATGAGTTGTGTGTGGGATGGATTCATTGACTGTGCACCTCTTATTGCGCTGCAAAAAAGACAGCCAGCTCACTTTTGTTGTTGACTCCTCATTGGCCATTTGATTACACTGACCTGCACTCTAAAACACACAAGAACGAAGTAGCGCACAGATACATGCCTGCTTCAATTAGAATTCGAGCGCTGTTAACTTGTTCACACAGACATTTATTATAATGATAACCATGTGATGATTTGTTGTTCTAATTTCTTTGGATCTTACTGCAGATTCGGTTACAGAAAGTCAATGACACATAAGGAAAGTGGATGTTTGCCAAAAAAGATGAAGGGACCCGAGGGATGGGCTGCCCACTCACAATGGCAACACTGGAAAAAAAAATCTAATTTTTGTGTAGATCACTTTGCTTTGGTTGTCATTTTGCTCCACTTTTCCATTTTATCCATCTGCCATTGCAGCTGGGTTGTCACGGAGCATCATTGCAGTGTGTTGCGCTTGTTTGTGAGTGACCTATTTTTAACCCACCCCCTCCATCTTTTGCCCCCAATTCTCTTTCTTGTCCTCCTCCAGTTTATCAAAACATGGTTACATAAAAACAGCTCCCTTTGAACCAGCTCTGGGTCGTCACTGTGGCATGAACATCTTTGTGAGTTATTAAATAATTCAGAAAACGGGGTGAGGTGTTGAGTCTGGGTTATTTAAATTTCACTCTTGAGAGATATTCTTAGCTCAGATGTGGCATAACGGAGACTTGTAACTTCAGTTCACAAGTTTATTTGAAGTATTGAGAGTCACTGAAATGGAAGCTACAGAGCGTTTTCATCTCCCACAATGTGATTCATTTCTGAGTGAAATGCACATACTGTACATTGTTACTAGATCGGGGGAGGACACACCTCCTGCTACAATGCTGGTCTTCGGTCAAGAAAAGTTTTATATGATGGTTTGGATTAGCTAGTTGTCCAGATCAATTTATTGAAGTTTCTTGTTCTTCATACTGCAGACTTCACTTAACTTCAGTGCCTTATGGTAGGGTAAGTTGAGCTGCTGGGTCAATTTACCTCTCAGCATTTGGCTCACTTTGCCCCATAGCCATTTAGGAAAAAACTGCCTATCTTAGCAATTCAGGCCATTTCAGCTAAATGATTCACGTGGTTTTATACACTGGAAAATCACCAACATGTAAAACACGCATTCATAGATCTGGATAAATTCACTTTGACATGACAGTCATTATACCTGATATACAGACAATTTACTCTGACATGGAAAAAAGTTTTTTTTTTTTCTGTGTGTGTGTGTGTGTGTGTGTGTGTGTGTGTGTGTGCGTGCGTGCGTGTGTGTGTAAATTGGGGCTTCTGCAGGATTCAACAAGTTAAATCCAGGATTTAGACCATTATGGATGTAATTTAACATCTATTTCACATCCATACCACAAAAAATGACCCACTTTCTTGCATAAGGTGCAGCAAGCTTTGAATTTGTTGTTTTCAACATGTTTCAACCAAGCACTGTTCTAAAGCCAGATCTCGCTGAACTTACATTTACCCATCTTAGTCGTAAGTAATGTTAGCCATATTGTGACACACTGGCTGAGTGTGCTCCGATATTTTCTGAGTGGGCTGCACAGCTTTCATTAGTGGTTATTGGTTGCACGTTGTTTTTATTTTGTAGTTGTCACAGCATGATCAATGCATTTCCCCCCCCAACACAGATTTAAAAGCAAGACTGAGGTTAATGCAACTTTTAAAAGTGATGTTTATAAAAAACCCTGTAAATACTCAGGGTACGTACCACTTCTCCCATGTGCTTCTGTCCATCACACCCAGATAGAAATGATGTGTAGAGTTGCTTTGAAAAAGCTGGTAGGTTAACTTACCCACCAGCTCATCTTACCCCATTCTCCCCTAAGTTAAAGATAAGTTGTGTTTTACAGGATGAGGCAAAAGAGCCATTTCGATTTAAATACACCCAAAAAAGACTTTTTAAACATATATTTTGCAAATGCCATAATAAGATACCATGAAACGTTTCACTGTACCTTTAAACATCTGCTGCGTCTGTGGGTTTGGTTGATCACCTGAAGACCTCAGATGACAATCATGCAAATTAGGCAAAGAGTCTCCAGCCTGAGGGGTGTAACTGCGTAAAGCTCCCTCTTAGATTAAAGACTATGAGTCCACAAAGACAATGGCTGCCACTTGCCAAAATCTCACCCAGCCTGCTGACACTCACCTCTAGCCAGCCTCCACAACTTTATTGTCACACTATTAGAAGCTCTACACTTACAGCAATGCCAAGAGTGCTGGTAGCCTAGTTTGCCTTGTTTTCTCTCCATCTTATCGGTGCTTTAATTGATCTAGAATCGCCCGACTGTGTTTGCGGCGCAGCAGTGACCTCATCTCCAGTGGTCTGCTGAGACAGCTAGCATTGATTTGTGCTAGTTTGAAAAAACTGCCCAGTTGAGTCTGCACTAACCTCCCGCTTGCCTACGTCTGGTTAGCCCATAATACTCATGGTGACCGCCTGACAGTGATTGCAAGTGATTGATTAGGAATTGATTGGTTGAAACAGTGGATAGGGAGGGAGGTGGACTGAGGTAAGGACATGGAGATACTGTGGGCAGTTATTTACGTCTCATGAGGAAATGAGTGCAGTCAGGTTGGGCCAAGATTTACGGTTACTGCCCGTATTATGCTCTTGTACGTTCACTCCTTGTCAGAACCTGAGATACCGCCCTGACAGGAAGATACATTAAAAACAAAACGGGATGAATATATCTCCTGCTGACAGGTACAATATGAAAGACACCTGCTCCAACAACGGCAGAATGAAGAAAAAGCCATTTGTCAGACGCTTCCTTTGTGTGTCTTCCCCTCGGGGCTTACTAACAAGGTTATCATGGGTCAGTGATGAGCTGGGACTGGAGATCAATTGGAAAGCAGTTAGAAGACCCTCAGTGTCTGTCCACAATGGAGCTCAGGAGGGACAGGGGGTGACAGCAGGCACGGTATTGGGGCCAAGGGCATCACTTGGTGAGGGTCCCCAGAGGTTATGTGCGCCATATGACCAGGTGCTCCGTAACATCCTCAAATACCCAACATGTAAGCCGATCAGGCACCATTCAGGACCGTGTGGGAGATAATCTGCTTGAACTCTGTGACAATGGTTTAGATATATATAGAAAGCCATGATTTGATGACATTGTCAGTTCTTTATTGATGTCATCAGAGGATTTAAGCCTATGGATGTGTAACATAAGCACATAACCTGTGTCACAGGGAGATGACCAGACTGATGTGGCACACTCACATCAGGAGCAATTTGATCATGGTCCATTGTGGCCTGATTTCTGTCGCCTGCTGGAGCGGAGTGCCCTCTGGGATAGTGGCGGGATCATTATGGTAAGCAAAGACTGTTGAACTATCAAGGCTATTTGGTGTCATGGTTTGTCCCTGCAGCGTATGATGGATTTGATGTGTCTAGTTATGGGGCAGCTCTCTTTTTCATTTGCTTAAGAATTTGCCCAAAAGCAACTCATTCCTGGAACATTCCAGGGTGTCCGATTTTCTCCCCTCAAATTTGAAAGTATGGAGATAGCTGAAACCATCATCCTCTTACATTCCAGCTATTTGAGAGTGGATGGAAAAAGGAAGAGCTCCCAGAATCTTTTATCCCAGGTTGACAGGATTTTGTGGATAGGCAGATAATGATAGTTTAAAAGTCACAGACTGTTTTTCTGCTCTCTACAGAACATTCAGAGGATTCTCTAGGAGCTGTATGACAGCAACTGGATCTGCTTGAGGTTCTCGTGGACCATTGAAAGGCTTCTCCAGCAGAGGCCTTTTGGATTAGAACCAAAGAAGCCTTTCAGATGAGAGACGAAACGTCTTCAAGGACCTCACGTGAGTCCAGTTGCCTTCATACAGCTCCTATAAAATACCATGACCTGGATGATTGATGGGGTTTTTCATTGGCACTTTCATTGGCCGAGTCAAGTCAAACTGTGTCACATTGATTTGCATTTCCAGTGCTATTTATAACGTGCTGAGCTTTGATGAGTAGTGCCTGAGCTGGACCTCTCTGAAGTGTGTTAAACTCACCTCCAAGCAAGTTGTGGTGACGTCTTGTCCACTGCGGGCCAACCAACAATGACCCCCCTTCTTCTTTCTCTTTCTTCAAAGACATTTTTAAAAGTTTCTTCATATTCCTAACTGAATCTCTGTAGTTTTAATTTTAGTTTCTCTCCTGCCTTGCAGTTTGTACTTTCAGGTATCTGCTTTATTTTACTATTTCAGTTATGTTACGTTACTGCTGATGAAAATCCAACATTTCCTGATTCTGCTGCTTCACAAAACAGCAGACCTTTATTGTGAAGAATTTAAAGCAAATGAAGTGTTTATTTGTTGTTTTGCAGCCGCTTGATTCAAGCTAAGCTTGTATTCAGTGAAAAGACATGCTTTCAAGTGGATAGCCCAGCTGTAATGGAGCAGTGCCGGGTTGAAGTGCCAAGTCAAACTGAGCCAAGCCAAGCCAGCACATCTGTATGAACAAGGAGCATGAGAATCCTCACAGACCCATTGAGAGGTTTCTTTTAGGGAGATTTATGGGGGTGTCATGGGTGCCTGGGTGGAGGCAAGTTGTCCCTGCTAATGGGCCGAATGACCCCCATCTCCTCAAGGTCAGGGCGAGCTGGAGTAATTAACGACCAGTGGCAAGGCACTTTGACCACCTTTATCTCGGCTCCTGTGCTATCATCAAACACCTCAAACCTTCAGAGACTCCTGCTTGGCTCGGAGTTGACACAACAATCAACCACACACCTGTGTGTATCTCGCTCACACATCCCTCCACTCACACAGACACACTCAAGGTTGTCCAAGGACACAGTGTTTAGCCTGATCGATGAGCATGTCACATGTGTGTGTGTTCCCAAAGTGCTGTGTCACGGTATAACAAGAGGTTGTTTCAGGTTCTTTCTCTAATGGCTTGGCTTTAGGGAGAAATAAAGCTTAATGAGCTGAATGCTCTGGTATTCAACATAAACACAACAGCAGATAGTTCTCACTGCTGGGCGTGTTTCTAATGTCCCAACCTATAGACCCATCTCCTTCCTCCCTTGTCCAATGACAGACTGAATCCCCTTATAAGGGCTAAAAGAGTTCAGAGCCTCGAGCAGCTTGGCAGCCAAGAAGTGACTGTTGGGCCTGATGTATGGCCTTGTTATTCCAAATAGTGAAGAGGAAAACGGCTGATTATTGATATCTGCTAAGTGTCCAGGATGAGTAATGTGGCTGTCCGACTAAGCAGCTGTTCACCAAGCTTTTGGCAGGTGGAGGAAATCAATAGCAAGACACACCTTTCAGATGAGGATAACGGATGAGAGTTGGGGCACTGTAATGGAAAGATACCCATCTTTGCTTTGGCCTAGCTGGGCCTCTCCGGCAATTGCCCAGACAGTGAAGACAGTAATGACACAGTGGTGATGAAAGCCAGTCCAGGAGCTGTCGGATCTCAAACGGACTGTGTGTTTGACCGCTGGTGTCTGTAATTCTGTTGAGGTTTGCAAACAGACACAGAGGCTTAAACACTGTCAGAGGTTGCAGAGCCATTATCTCTCTCAGAATGGAATCAGCCACTGTAACTCTTTCTCCAATCGTTCTCACACCTCCCATAGGCTCAGATGCAACCTTGTATAGATTAAGACAGCTCTCATCAGCCTTGACACGCTCCCTGCAGGCATGGAGCACATTCCCTTGCTGATGCCCTTTTCACTTTTTCATCAGCTTGCATCATTTCGTGTCACATATCATCCACTGAGACATCAAAGATCGTCGGCCAGGCAGTTCTGCACACACACGAACAAGTGACATTATTTTGTTTTCATAATTTAAGTGTTTTATAAGAAGCACATTTGCAGTGAGTAAAGCCCCATTTTATTTTGGGCAAAAAACTCACTAATGTCCACCAACATCTGGCTTTTGTCTTCAGTGGGAAAAGGTGCACTGGCATCCACTCCTGGGTCAAATAACCCAGCAGTAGTCATGGGTATTTATCACCTCCAGCTCCAATCAGCAGCAATGGAAGCATCACACTCAGACGGTGGTGGCTCTAGACCACTTTTACTGGGGAGCCAGACTGGGGCCAGTTTTGTCAGAGGGGCACATTCGACATGGGTAGTAATAGTGCACAAAAAACAACATAAAATACCATGCTTGGTATTTGTTTTATAAAACAGTATCCGTATCAGTCACATGGTGTCTGTGCCATATCGTTGCAAGTAAATGATAATTTTGTTATAATTGTAGACTTGGATTGGGGGGCTACTTTTAAAAACGTCTTTCTCTCTGCTCTATTTTTTCAGCTTACTTGTGTTTAGGAACACACACTCACGATTACCTGATCAGCAGTGATGTAAACATGACATTTGCCCCTTTTTAGGCAGAGGCAATGAAGGCTTTTCACCTCTGACACAACTTCTGTGATTCTTTCATTCTTTTTTTCATACACAAGCTGCTTAGCTTGACTCGGCGCATTATCCCAGCATAACAAAGTTTGCATCTGCTTAAAGGGTATGTTTTAATGATGTGCTTGTCTTTTGTCAGGCGCCTTAATGATAGATAAACATTTCATTTCCTGTAAATTCTTCACAATAAAAATCCCCATTCATTTTGTTATCTAGGAGCTTTCATTATACAACAGCAAATTCAGGAAATGTTGGGTTTTCATTGACAGCAATTTAATACGTCTATCGGCTAAAAGTGACATGAAATGGCAATATAAGGCACAAACCTCAAAGTACGAATAACACAGGAGAGAAACCAAACTTCAAACCGTAGAGATTCAGTTCGAAGCTACAGAAGTGCAGTAATTTTCTTGTCAAAACAGTATAAGAAGCACATTTGTGGTCCCTGACTCCTTTGTCTTTGACTGCACGTCCTGATTGTCACTGTTTCAGAGGAAAAGATACAGTAAAGCAGCCTGTCAAATTACTGCTAACACCAAATGACTCTTTCTCAACCCTCTTCCTCTCCATCTAAGTCCCTCCGGTCGCTCCTCTCTCCCCTCCATTGCTGTGCAAATGGATTATTCTTGTAGCTCCCAGTCTGGAGGGAGGGTAAAGTGGTGTGCTTGTGTCAGGGCACAGTGAAATATGCATGTGTGTGTGTGTATCCGCATTTAGTGTGTGTGTGTGTGTGTGTGTAGAAAAGAGTGAAAAAGAAATGAGACAGAAAGAGGAAAACAGATGGAGGAAGAAGAGTTCAGTGTGTGTTTGATTGTAAGACTGTATGAGTAAGATTCAGGAGGTGGGGGAGAGAACGCAAAGGAGATGAAACTCACTGTGGTTAAACGATGATGAAATCTGCATCTATTCTGCATATTTGTGTTTCTGTGTCATGGTGGCCTATACACCCTCATCTATGTAAAGCTCAAGTGTGATCTGTGCATTTTTTGCCCTCTCAGGCTGGCGTTCCACACATAGACTCCCAAAATAGAGTCATATCCATTAATAAACCATGTACCTGCTGTGCATCCCAGTTTTCATCCAGTATCCCTGCAGCAGAGAGAGGAGGGGACAGTCAGTGGGGCTGCCTGTTAACAGAGCTGGATCTGTGTAAAGCCCTAAGTCACCACTATCGCTCACTTCAGCCAGCGCTTGCAGCTTCTCTACATTATTAAAAATGTTTTAATGGTCAAATCACATGAAATATTCACCCTCATCTTGTCATTCACTGTCTCTCTGACTCCCCACCTTCCCCTTTTGACCTCTTCCTGCCCTCATACTGCTTTTTTCTCACTCTCCGTCTTGCTCTCCTTCTCGTTCTCACTTTCCCTGTTGACTGAGCAGCGGCATCAATGACAGGGGTCTAAGTGGTTGCCATGACAATGCCATGACGACGTTGATGGAATTCATTTGGCATGGCAGGGATGACATGAATGGAGGAGCTTGAACCTGAGGAACCTCACGTCTGGTGGCTGTCTGCAGACGGCGAGAAAGTAGACCCAATCATCCCCCCTGCAAACACGCATAAAATACACACACAGTTGTGAGACATATTATATCTCCATCATGAAAGCTCCAGCTGCCCCAAAGCCGAGGCTGAATACGGTTTGATTGTCAGAACACACAGTCAGGCGTAGTGACAGTGAGAGATGGAGTCAGCATGTTCCCACTTTAACTTGCTGTGCTCCATTGCATTCTAATAACAAGACCAGCTCTTTAAACAGTCTGTTCTCACTCCCAGTGCATTCAATACAGCAGCTTGGACGCTCGACTTTTGCTGTATGATGCTGTAGGTACCCCTCAAGTGTCATTTTCCTCTTTAGTGTTATGTAATGATTTGCTGTTGAAGTCAAAAGACTTAGAATAAAGAGTGAGAAAGTCCTTAGTCAGAGGAGGTGAGGTGGAGTGATGAGTCAGTCAATACTTTCACCCAGGGTGAAACCAAAAGTGAACATTGATTTCTTTTTAAGTTGTGGAAGTTACATAACGTAAGTAAATTACATGATGTATGTAAGTGATGTTAGGTACATGAACTTATGTAAAGGTACTCATTTTGTCCCAAACCACTTATCGCATTTAGCATTGAGCATATTGTTGGATTCTTGTTTGGGCAAAATCCGAAAAGTATTAAAATTGATCCAATAGAACCACAGATATCGTCTTTTTTATTCCACACATTCATCTTCCTTGTCAAGATGGTGCTCACATTACCCACAATGCAATGTGCCCTCTGGCAGATTGATCAGAGATGAGGGTGCATCATGGTAATAAATGTGGCCTTGAGTCACCAGCCTTAAGCAGAGATAAGTAGGCTACAGGTCTGTTAAACTCACTTGTTTTCACACCCTCGATTTTGTTTTTCACTTTCAAACTTGTAGTCACGAGCCACAGCTGACTGAAGTGACATCACAAGAGGCAGTTATCAGATTTTGCATATCTCTCACAGGAGCCACAAAAAGTCTACAACTTCTTATTTACATATGCTGTAGAAGTCTCCAAGACTTGCAGCTGTGATGAAATTGGTGCACTTCTCCTTTGAGATTCAGGTCAGGCAACTAAAACATTTGGTGCGGTGGTCATGAAACTCATGAAAAATGAAAAGTCAGTGTTCGGTTTGTCTGTTCGTGACTACTGTGGATAAATGGTGGTGCAACATGGTGGCCTCTGTGGAAGAAGACCCACTCTGTTGATATAAAGTGCTCATTCTAAGGTATCAAAACCTCAACAATTCTGAAAACATACTTTTAAATAATATATTCCATTTCTGCCAAAAAATCCCATAAGTCTTATGCACAGGACCTTTTAAGTTGGGGAAAGATCATGGTTACGGTAAATATACTTGGACATGCAACACGCCATTTTGACATGTTACCAAGAGGGCGCACTATGTCTTGTGTTAACACTGAACATAAATCCTGAGGTGTTCATTATGGACGTAATTCTCAGATACTGAACTGGTGTAAACAGAGAGGTGGGAGAGTTGGAGGCAGGGCTATGGCTTAAATAAATATAGGACATTTATGATTAACTGAAGCAAAGGGTTATGAGTCTTCATATGACAAGTCTGGTGTGTCCTCTCTGGGGAAAACAAGCAGGTTTTGCAGTGATAAGTTGTGGACGATCTGCATAAGGCGAGCACCACCACTCATTCTGCCACACTCACCACCGCTCTCCTGGAGCCTGCAGCAGATGAGGAATCATGGGAGGTCAGGGTGGGCGGGAGTTGTGATATGACATCACATCCATCATGGCTGCCACAGGCCCCAGCTGCCACCAGCTGTTGTACATTAAGCAAAATGCAGCAGGCGGATTTGGCTGAGCCAGTTATGGGATAACTTAATAACATTACTCTGTTAGGGGCTGCCTTGAGCTCTTTATTTCATAATGCATCGTGGTTTTACCACCCAGCTCGCCATCTAACTCTCAGAAGCTGTCGTGAACTTCTAAGCTGATTACTGCACCCTGTGATGACTTTATGGGTCATTACGATTGGCCTCTGCTCATCGGTCAAGTCTTACCACACCTTGTTGTCTCTATCTATTAAAAAGTGTTGACATTATGTTACTGTACAGATAGAAAGGCAGAATTTCATCAACAAGGCCATCAAATCAAACGCTCGATCTTTCCCTGGCCCCTGGCTTAACATGACTGGGTCTTAATGCTTGCATGGAAGTAGGTTAAGTGCCCTGTGCCAACACTGAGTGCCACCCAGCATGCCTGCATTAATCTGACCCACCACAAGAGCCACACAAGTGTTCCTTAGTGAATTCTGAGAGCTCAGAAAAACTCTCCCAGACCATCGAGAAAGAAAGTTGTGAAAGTCTGAAGTCAAAAAAGAGATGAAATATCTGATGATTTCTAAGAAATACCAACATTTTTCGACCCCCTGTTGGTTTGCTGTTGGTCTGGGTGTGTGTTTGATGTGTGTGTGACTGAGGGAAAGAGAGCTAGAGAGAGGGAATGTGTAATATGTAGCAGGGCCTTTTGACAGTAATTGTTTGGGATGGAGGTGGCAGCTGTGGGAGATCTCGGGGGCAGAAAGGTGATAGTTTGACCCTCCTCACCCTCTGGGCTTTAGTCAAGCCGTGTCCACACTAATGGAGATAAATTTGAAACAGCATCTTTTTCTCTCAGTTTTGGCCTTCATCCATGCTAAATTGGCCTTTGCCACCATCAAAAACAAAGCTTTTCAAAAACATTGTCTGGATAGAACACATTTGATAAACTCTGTGGATGAGGGATATGTAGCTTTTTGAAAACAGATACAACTCTTCTGAAACCTTCACAGACATGGTTGAGTATGTCTAAAGTTATTCATATACTGTCAATATGCTGTCAGGCTACTGCATAAGCATAAAATTGTTATTTGAAGGTCTTTATACAGACCTCCATCACCATCTTCCAGTAGCAGGACAGGAGGGACCCTTCTCCAACTCATTTATTTTTGCCAAGAGTACAAGGCTTGAGGACTTGAGACGAATCTCAAGTCAAGACTTATGTGGTGACCTGAGTCCAAACTCCCCATCTCTTTTCCACTACTACTGCCCTTTTAAGAAAACATATTTGCTATATCTTGCTGCCAACCCATGGCATGTAATTACAGGTTATAGTCAGTATTTGGTCCATAAAGCATTAATTACATCAGTAACAGTGCAGACTTGTCCTTAAGTGAAGATTTGACAGAGTAGTTTAACAGCACCAATAAAATACAACAACATCACACCAATGAAATGTATGATATTTGAAGAAGTCATTTTTATAGCGCTCTTGGAGTGTGTGGACCGTGGATTGTTGGCCCCTCCAGTCCCAATACTCATTACTGCCATCTACTCACAATAACAGCTCCCTGTATTAAGTCTCACCTCCTCCCACCAGACTGTATCAGACAGCATTTACCTGCCCTTTGCTGCTAACACCTGTTACATGATGTCTGGCTTTGCCTCAGATCACAAAGGCTTCTTCTTCAGCTATCTGAAAATTTCACCCTCAGATTTCCCATCTTCTCTTTTGATTGCATACTGTCTGGCTCAGCCACCTGGCTTTATTCCTCTGCCTCTATATTGGCTCTACGCTTGTTAGTCTGCCTCCTTGGCTGTCCTTTAGCCGGCTCAGTAGGAGGGTATAAATACCTTTTACAAGCTTCCCTCCAGTATCTTTCTTTACCTCATCCTGTCCTTCACATCCTTCCCTTAGCTTGATTCTTCTTTCGTCTGCCTTCCTTCCTTTCTAGTCATTTTTTTTTCTGTATTGAGAAAAACATGTAGGAGGTCAGACAAAAGATAATAAACATAGCTATATATGTATATTGTACACTATATTTGGTCACATTTTAGTTTACACTACGCTAATAAGATGTAATAAGCCAAACACTGTTTCAAATTAGACAAAATAAGAAATATGTTCTTTTTTAAACAGCATTAGACCCTTAGTAGACCCTTATTGGACTTTATTACAGGATAATTAGGGACACAATACAATTACAACTACATATATATTTGTCTATATTTGTGACTGCACAGACTTACTGTAATACTGTAGGCAGGTAATATGATTTGAGGTAGGTGTCGGTCATGGCTACTCTGCCAACTGCGTCAGACCACCCAAAGCAGGCGTGTCTCAAGTAACAAATAACGGATTTCACTCAAGTTTACAGTTCAGTTCTGTTGTAATGTGTCCCAAATTACCCTCCAATGGAGTCTAATAATGGTCCAACAGTGGGAAATAATACACTTTAGTTTACAGTGTAGTTCTGTTGCAATGTGTCCCTAATTTTCCTCTAAGAAAGTAACACATTATTTCTAGTTTTGTCTAATTTAATACAAAGTACAGCTTGCTAGATCTTATTTGAGCACTGTAAAATAAAATGTGACCCTATGTTTTTGTGTGCATCCTACACAAGACAAAAACAGACTTACACTGGTTAACGTTTTTACATACGAGTGCAGCACACTGTAGCAGCATGTGTGAATGTCATCAGTGGTTATGGCTGCTTATGGACAGTGGAGTGGGGTTCAGTGACAGTTTCACAATGATAAACCCAGTGGGCACGAGTAGGGAGAGAGGAGTGTGTGGCTCAACATGCAAGCCTGGGAGCCATGATCTGTCCATGGGGGTGGTATTGGGGGGTGGGTGGTGGGGGTTGGACCAGAATCTGCTTTGGCCGTTACAGCAAATCTGGGTCAGTCAGAGGCTGGGAGAGAGAAAGAGAGAGTGGCTGACCTCATTGCTCCTGCATTATCATTATTTTCCCAGTCAGTCACTACGCTGGGACTCAGGGAGGCTCTGAACCAGGAAATACGTCCGATTCCCCCTGTGACAGCACATGTGCGCACACACACATTCACATACGCACACTCACCCAGGGGAGAGGAAACGTGGTTACGACAGCCCTGAACCGAGAGGTCAAAGGTTACCATTACAAATGGCTCACTCTCACGTTCAGTCATTCAAAATGCACACTAATCACACTCACACACACACAGACGCAGAGTGACCCTGAACCCCTCTCGCTTCCACTGCTACAGGATCATACATCTCACGGATGGAGATTTCATTTGCGGCCATGAAGTGGGCCCCATTTTCTCACCATCTAAGTGTTTCCTCTCTAATCTCTCAGGCTCTGTGGCATGAGCAGAGCAGTTTGATGAAACACCAGAGCCATCAGTGAGAGAAAACCATAACGTGCAACCTCTTTAAAGGGATAGTTTGGATTTTTTTGAAGTGGGCTTGTGTGAGGTTACTAATGGCTAGTCAGTATTAGGGTAAATGCCAACTGAAGCCTCCAGTTTGGAGAAGTAGAGAGGGGCATCACCACTGAAGCTAAGCAATATACTGCTGAGGACAGGCTCAGCAGCAAAAGGTATTTTAGCCACTTAACAAAAAGTCGAGCTAAAAAAACTATATCACTTTAAGTGTATGCTATATTCAGAATATTTTCAGTGCTTTACTTTGCTGTCAGACAGACTTTTTCCAACAGTAAACTGTGGTTATACAAGCCAAATATTGCGCCATCCAACCCAACCAATCTCCACTGGCAAAATCACTAATTTTACCTCACAGAACAAGGGAGTTGCTGCTCTATTGCTGTCTTAATTGGCCAGTCAGTATGTGTTATCTTGTGACTTTGTTGTTTTAAAGGGATAGTTCAGATGCACAGAACACAAACTAAGTGACAGTTAAAAGCAGCGGTGGATCAGCGACTCCCGTGTTCTGCGAGGTAAAATACAGATTTTCCCTATGGAGTTTTGGTTGGTTTGGAGAGAGCAATATTTGGCTTGTGTAATGGCAGTTTTCTGTTGTTAAAGGCAGTCTGACAGCAAAGTAAAGCAATGAAAATATATAAGTATCACGTACACATAAATGGATGTTGATTTTTTTTCTAGGTGGACCTTTTTAGATGAATAAAATGCTGTTGATCCTGACCCTGTCCACAGCAGCTCAGTCCTTAGCTTCCATGCTGGCGCTCCTCTCTGCTTTTCCAAACTAGGGACATGCTGACTGACATTTACTGTAGGTAACACAATGACTGTCAGTAAGTACCTCATACAGCCCTACTTCAAATAATCCAAACCATCCCTTTAACAGCACGCCTGTTTGGATCTCTAAGACACAAACCAGCAACCTCTTCCTCTTTCATTGCCTCACTGGCACTGACTGCCTTTTATTTTTTGCTCCATTTCTCCCGAGCCCGTCTCTCCCTTACGAGTGCTGAACTCCTGCCAATGACTGTTAGAGGAATCTGATTTGCGCTGATTACATTAACATCCTCCAGATGTTCATAGACAGAGATCTGACACCTCTGTCCCACAAGTGTCTCATCTTGGAGAGCAGAGAGATGCGAGGCTATGTCTCGTCAGAGCTGTGAGGGAATGCTGCCTCTCAGCACAACACAGGCGGATGTGTGAGACGGACTTGGAGTGGGTTCAAAGGAAATGAGGTGTGAGCTTTAAAGAAAAATAAAGCTAAGGAGGAGCAGGAGCGAAAGACAGAGGGAGCTGGATGCAACTGAGTGATTCAGAAAATAAATGAGCAAAAGGAGACAGAAAAGTGTGCAAGAATAAAGAGGTGAAACCAGAGAAAGTAACCTTGATAACAGGAGGTGAGTCTGTGCAGACGATACTGCAGAGCTGCTCAATTCCCTGGACTGCCCAGTCCATTTGTTTGGTTTTGTCTTCACGGGGTTTGGTGTTTGTGGCATGGCCACAGGAAGTCAGCAGCCCCCTGGGTCTTCAGAAGGGAACATGATCCTTTTAATAAGGCCCAACACGGTCCTCCACCACTGCCGTCATCCTCAAAAGTCCCTTCAGGCTCCGGTGTAGGTCTCAATTTGGCCTTCAAGAAGGCCCAACACCACACATGGATCAACATGGGGGCCAAGCCCAGCCTCGTAAGCAAAGCCAACATGTTTAATAATTTGTTACTGTAAACAGGGTCATAAGGTTCAAGGAAATCGTGGATCTCATCCATTGGTCAAAACCATATCAACAGTTGTACTGGACATGAAAAAGTTGAGTCGTCAACCAATCTAATTTCTTCCTGGATATCGTTCATCATGGAGCACCATCAAGTTCTGTTCATGTTGGCTTTGAGGGCATATCAGCAGACTTTAGAGGACTGCACATATGAGCATCTCATGAGACATCAGGTTTTAATTAAATTAATAATGCAGGCATCGCTCACTTCATCACGATTCCACATTTGTCCCCTGCCAGTCCACATTTTGGTAGCAAACACAGTTCACCAGTCACCAGAACAAGAAAAGAAAACATATTTTAACCAATGGAATGACACAGAATGGCTTCTGTGGTTGGTTTGATTCGTGTTAATACCAGGAATGATCTGTTCCAGAGTTTACCTGACAGCACCCTGAGACGAGACCTTCCAGATGGACCAGAGAGCAGTGATTTTTTCTACACCAGTTCAAGCCTGGTGTTTACACCAACCCAAACCAACCGCACCAGGGAGGTAAATGCTCCAGGGATCGGTTCAACAGGACTAAATTAACCTGGTGTGAACCCGCCCTGGAACACTGCCTGGCTTTTTAACTGTTAATTACTGGCTTCTCAGAAGATTTAAAGTCAAATGCGCTACACAGCTGTCCTAGACCCCAGACTCTACACCTCCTCTTTCAGCTTCACCACTACTACAGGCACTGGCATGGAACATGATCATTATACCTGACCATAAGTCCCTGGGATGGTGGGCTGGGGTTCGTATAAAATTCTGCACGCTTCCAGGTAACAAAACCCACAGCGTAACTGTCGGTAAAACATAATGTATGGTACTCACTGTGTAAGGAATGTGAGTGGATGATAGGAAATCATCCACCCCTCCTTGGCAAGCAGAAGTCATCATCCATCATTGCTGAATGATCCAAAATTGGAAACAGTTTGGACATTTTTACCGACTCTCCAGATATGATCGAATGTGTGCGTGTGATCATATTTCCTCCATATTTTCCTCTCAGCACATTCCAGATTGTCTCCCATGTGTTGTGCTTGAATGTGAGCCATGTGAAGCCATGTATCACTCCAATGCATCCTGTCGCGGAGATCACATTCCTAAAGGTCCAGCAAAAATCTGTATGTAAAGTTCAGAGTATCAGATAGAGTTGGATTTGATAAATGTGATTCAAAAATTTCAGCCATATCAATACCAAGGATTTTCCTTTGTATCCACTCTTTTCGTCTTATTTTCTTCACTCTTGTCCCTGACTGGTATCTAGAGCAGCATATCAGATTCCTGAGAGGGAACAGTTTCATATTTGAAGTTCCTGTGTATCTTGGATTGTGCACATACTTGTGGAATTCTTTTTTTTGTTGTTGCGTGTTTTATCTGAATCCCGTGAGCTCCAGCTCAAATGCTACCGTCCTCCTGTGTGAATAAAGGAAGAATCAGTGAGACAGAGCTACAAAGAGGAGATAAGGATCAGAGGATGTACATGAGAGGGAGAAAACAACTCCTGTATGGATTCTAACCTCAACTGGACCAAAAACCTCTGGAGAAAAATGTTTTGAAAACATAAACTCACTGAGACCAACTTCTGGTTAAATCTCCTAACTATCTAAACCCCAGCATTCCTTCAGCTTCATCTCAAGATGGACGGAGACAAACGAAGGAGAATCTCCCTGCTATTTGTAAACACGGACAACCAGAGGAATGTGAGCTATGAAAGCTATGGGTTAGGTACTGTTTACACATGCATGCAAACACACACAAATGCACCGCACCGCATACACACACACTGATAACAATGTACTGCAAACAATCTGCCACTTCTGGGATGCCAATTTTCGCAGCGGGCATGTGCGTGCCTGACCGCATTCTTTTTCATGTTTGTGTCAGAATAAGTGTCATTTTTGTGGCACTTCCTTGCCGAGAAAGGAAATCTATAATTTTGCTCGGTGGAGATTTTCTTTCACAATGAAGACGAGAGGATACTTGTTGACTCCGTGCAGTAATTATACTAGGCTGTTGTAAGTGCATTCTTTCTATGTTTTGGATTTCCAGTTGACAGGGCCTGAGTGGAACAACAGAAAGAGCACTTGAGGCTGCAATGACCCTGTTCAAGGTCAGCTGACTGAAGGTGTGAAGTCAGCTCCTCTGTAATTAAACAAATCTCTAAAGTTTGACTATGTCATGTCATTATATTATCAGGTTAGTCTAACCGTCATTATGAATTACTGTATTGGTAATTACTTTATTATTATATTTTAAAATTAAATGTAATTTAATGTTTTATTACTGCAATGAAATTTACTAGTTAGATGGTTCATTTATTGACTTAAAGATGGGGTAAGTGATTCTGGAGGAAGACAATTGATTAAAAAGAAAATTGTAGGAAAGAGGGCTTACTGTAGTACAAGAATGAATTTATTTGGGGTGTTTGTTGGGTGTAGAACACATTATGTACACAAAAATCACAAAAAACACCAAAGCATTGTCTTTTCTCTCTCAATTAAAATGCCTCATTGTCACAGAGTTGTCATGTTAGACCTTAAAAAAAAACTCAAGCATTTCAGCTTCAAGTTTTGAGTCAAATGATTCCCTAACACAGTGGTTCACAGACTGGGGGGGTTTGAGCCACTGCAAGTTTAATGTTTTAAAATGTTAATAAAGTTAAATGAATATGATTTATGTAGGAGAAATAAACAAACAAGAGTTTGTTAATGCTATCAAGCTAACCTTTATTTCACTAAAGTTCAGCTTGAATCCTTTTTTTTTTTTTCTTCAAAATATTTTTAGTGGCCTTTGAAGTGAGGAATGGATGAAAAAGTTTGGGAATCACTGCCCTAATGAAGAGAGTGCCTTGGAGTTTTTTTCTTTTTGTGGATTTCTGTGTAAAGATAATTGACTGTTGAGTCTTGGTTCCCAAGTAGTGAAATACTGATGCTTTGTTGATAAACCTAAACAGATCATAACCACAACATTGTCACATTGTAAAACATAATCAGTTTGTACAACGTGTAAAATTTAGAAACAACATGTAAAGCTCTAGGGTTCCCTTCTAGACATGGCTGTGGCTCAGTCCAAGTCACCAGCACAAAGTATCTATGGTCGACAACCTGGAAATGAGACTCAATAATCTTATATCTGTCTCCAGAATTGCCTTGGGTCATTCGTACATTGATGTATCTTGATGTAATCATCACGTCAAAGGCGAGGGTGCTGACCTCAAGTCTTTCCTTGGAGTTTGATTGAAATTCCCGACCCTGTAGCTCATTTTACAGGATTTTTCTGAATGGTTCTTGAGTGTGATGATCATGACATGAGCTGGGTCTGCTTGATGGCACTCGAAACTGAGGATCCTGGACAAAAAAACAACCCATGCCTATCTAGCTTTGCAGAATATGAAAATCTAATCCCATGCATATTCTGTGCATTATCAACCCTTGCAACATCCATATAGTATGAGCAGTGGCAGAAAGTCTGCCTGTGGTACATTGTGGACTTGAGTATGATGAGGACTTGAGGATTTGGACAGCCCTCGCCACTAGCAAGCTTCCTGGAAAGTGGCCATTAAGTATAGTGAAGTCTGGACATTTTGATTCAGCCATAAGGCTTGTTCTGTCAGAAGCCCTGCTTCTAATAAACAGATGTTTGCTTTCACCCCAGCCATCTAGAGGGCCAATAGTCATGTTAAGGAGAAATATGTGATATATTTACTGTAATAAATCATTAAATTACCATGATGTCTTTAAGGAAACATTCTAAGTTGAAATACCGGCTTCTCTCACAGCAACACTACAGCCTCAGTGTCCTTTGAGATGTCCATTTCCACACATTTATTAGATCAAAAATGAATGCAGAATGTTTGCTGAATGAGTTAGTGTCTGTCTATAAGGTGAAATTCTCCACTTAATACTCTTGTGGAAGGAGCAGATGTATATGACAGTTAAACTGAACAAAATGTTCATGGAGTTTGGCAGGCAGTCGCTGAACTCCATCTCCAGAGTGTGTATTTTCAGAGCTCTAGGTTTTTGCCTTCAGGATAGCAGGCTGAAATTTACATTGACCGACACACACTAAAACATAACGATTGAGGATATAACTATAGTGCGTCCTTTAACAAGCTTTTTATTACATGTTTAAGCCCTTTAGAGAGATATTTCATTTGGACTAGTTATATTATATTGTGTGATAGTTAGTCGATTATTAGATGCTGCAAGCTCTTTCCTTCAACTGGAACCATTTTAATTATTTGAATTCAGATTTAAAATTGCTTCATGGCAGCAACAAAGTGGGACGAAAGCTTCTGAATGAAAATTAACTTCCTCATGACTTGCATGTATGTGAATGAGGAACCACTGCACACTCATTACTTTCAGTCTCAATATCTCAGGGGCTTTCTAAACGATCCCTTCATCATTTCATAATGATGATCTATGTTCAGGCAAACTCAACACCTGGAACGTTGCTCAGACTTTGAATCATATGATTTTACCTCTTTCAGTTCCTCCTCCACCTTCCCCTCGCTCTCTGCCCCCAGGTCATGCAGGAAGTGACAGTACCCCACTGGGCAGCAGAGCATACGCAGGATGCCTGCTGATCGTCCCACAGGAAGAGGAAGAGCCTCTACATGTTTTCCCCAGAGATATGAAGGAATGACACACGTGTGAAGAATTGTCAGAAAGAGACAGAGAGAGATCGGAATCTGAATCTTTGAGTCAAAGTGTCGGGCTGATAAACGCTCAAAGAATTTACAACATCTGCGGGAGCCGGGAGTAGTGGATATTAGCTAATAGTGGCTGCGCTGAAGTTGAGTCGCAGATTACTGAGACTCTATAGACCAAATACTGATAGCAGGCCATTCATTCTCAGTGACAAAAGAAATGAACCATCCAGATAAGTGGAGTTAATGAAGTAGCAGATATGAAAGATGAGGATATGCAGTTAACACAGGACATAGTGCTTCCGGCCTCAGCTCCTGGGAGGAAAGAGGAAATCCTTTCATAACCAGTGAGCCTCCACTTGAGACTAACAACACAGTGTAATACCTGGACGGCAGATTAATCAGCTGCCCTAATCATTCCCTGACTCTGCCAATTCACCTTAAGACTGGGTTGCACCAAAGAGATGAATTAAATCTTTTTGTTTAGTTCTAATCAGAGTTGAGCAAAACCTGGTTTAAAATGAGCCAATCTAGAACTGAAATTAATTAGAGTTTAATCAATATGAAGATACTTGCTTATCCAAATAAAAAAAACTGTTAACATATTATTACAAAACATGACATTGTTTGTTAGCTAGCTACAAAGTAAACAAAAAGATTAGCTTGTTTGCTAGTTAGCTAAAAATGTAACAAAATGTTACATTGTTTGCTAGCTAGGTAAAAAATTAGTTAGCCTAGATAGCCTATTCATGATGGCTTGGCAGTAAAGCTCTAATTTCTCCTTTTTTGATAAAAACATAGTAGCTGAATTGATGCAGCAATATGTCCAAATGATAAAAGATGGAAAAAAACAAAAACAGACAACAGCACAGTAAAGAAAAAAGAGACAACTGACAGAGTGTTTAAACGGATTGATTACAGTAAAAGAAAGAAGAGAGGCATGATAAAATTCAGTTGTGCTGAGTTTGTCCTTTAACTCACTTTGAGCAACTTGATTATTTTGCTCCATTATAAAGGGTAAATCTCCTCGGATGTAAGTTTAAAGTTATTTGACCACATTATAACATTTTGTTGCAACAAAATCAAATGTAATCCAGATTTAGAGTAAAAACCAAAGTGACAATTAAAGACATGTCTAAATTAATCTCTTTATTTTAAGATTGTTTGGTGCATCATAATGTAAAGTTAAACCATGATTTAATTAGATTTAAAAACTATCCTTGGTGCAACCCGGTCTAAATATCTAAACAGGTAACCTTTAAGGAGCATAACTCAATGTGATTTCCTTTTTACAGTTTCGAAATGTGTTGTTCCACCGGGTTTGACACCTCATATAAACCAGCCATTTTTGCTGAAGCGTTAATGGTCCTGTGACACACTTGTCCTAGGGGCTAACTGACCGAGCAGTGGGTCTGTTTGCCTGATCCTGCCCCATTAACCCACCCCCAGGAGAGATCAGAGGAGTGACTTTCTTGAATGTGGCCCCATCCCGGCTGCCTCTTAAAGGCAGTCCTCTGCCAATTAGGACCTCATAAACAAGGAGAGGGGATATCTTTAAAGGAACAGTTTGGATTATTTGAAGTGTGGTTGAGGTACTTTACCTACAGTGGATGCTGGTCGACACACCCCAGTTCAGAGAAGGAGGAGTACCAGCACAGAAACTAAGCGATGAAGTGGCCTGGACAGGGTCAGCAACACAACACATTAAAAGGAACCATTTAAAAAATCTATATCAGTTTAAATGAACGCTCGATTTAGAATATTTTCACCACTTTACCATGACATCAAAAAGCTGTTTCTGTTGAGAAACCATTGCTATTTAAGCCACATAATGCTCTACCAGACTCCATTGGCTAAATCACTAATTCTACCTTGCAGAACATGGGAGCTGCTTTTCTGCTTCTAATCGATTTGGTAGTTTTGTTTGTGCTGTCGTGTGACTTTGGTGCTTTACAAAGTTAGTTTAGATTCACTGAAGTCACACAATTAAGCAAACTAACAAATACATTGAGGCAGTGGTAAACCAGCAACTCCTGTGTTTTGTGAGGTATAATTACTGGGGTTACCTCATTCAACCCCACGTCAAATAATCCAGACTATCCCTTTAAAGTGATAGGGAAGAGGAGGGTTTGGGATTGTAAAATCTAGACTTTGTGTCAGACTGAATCATGTCCACTACCAGTAAACAACAGATAGAATACGTTTTTAGATTAACACAAGATATTAATCTAATCTTTTTTTTTTTTTTTTTTTTTGCCTGAGTGTCCTGCTATCTACGATCTGCATGACCTACATTCTTTCACAAAAAAAATGTGTGACTATCACTTCAGTCATCTTACCAAACACAAAAACACACTCCCCACTCAGTTGTGATGAATGTTTAGATATTGGTTATCTGATTTCTCTCAAAGTTCACATGGAGGGTGCTGCACTGTTTCTAAGGACAAAACTCTGAAGCAAGTGATGAAGGGTCAGTGGACTGTTTAGATTAATGCACAACTAACTTACACTGATGGCTGGAAATTGCAGACTTTCCAGTTAGTGACAACACTCCTGAAATGTTGAAGAACCGATCTTGGCACAAGACAGGCAAGACAAACAGTTCACTCCAAAATCAAAATCCATATATATGTATTTCTTTCTCTGTGCTCTTTATCTATCTAGTTCCATTTAAGTGTTTACAGCAAGGTCTGTAGATTATCTTAGGTAACATTACCATGATTCCTGGAAAGAGACATTGCTGTTGAGTTTTCAAATGTTTTCCCATTATATTTGACAGAAGGCAGACATCTCGACGCCCAGTATCTCCAAGACTCAGCAACTCACACCAAAACAAAAGATGGACAAACAGCACAACAGGTAAGAGAAAAAAAAAAAGTTTATCTTTTGATTTTGTGGTGAACTATCCCTTTCAACTGTATAGAGAGTTTATTGAAGACTGACTTGTTAAAACCATGTCCATCTCTTATCTTGTGTTTCTCCCCTTCAGTCTTTCTTTACATTCCTGGCATGCTTTAGTAGAGCAATGACACGTGCCGTGAAGAATGCTGCCTGAGAGTTTAAAGGACTCCTGTGTGTCTCACTCCTCGTGTACTTCCGACCCTTTAATCAGCGTGAGGGAAAACCAAAGAGAAGTCTCAAAATTTGGGAACTTTAAATGCTAGATAAATGAAACGGGGTCTATTTATGTTCAATTCACAATAATTCTGTCTCTCTCAGAAATAAAATAAAACTCATTCTTTAGAAATATTTTTTAAAATGTGTAAATCCAGATTCAAAACTAAATAGAACTCTGTTGAAAACTAATCTCCATTTAGTAAATCCAATTTTATCGATGTAAACTGAGATTAATCCGTAGACTACTGAGATCCTCAGTAGTATGCTGGTATGGAGTGTGTTAGGTATAAAGGTTGAAGGGGGACCAACTTTTGGCTGCTCTGTATTCCCTTACAAAACGCTGCACTGTTTGCTAGCATTGTTTGCTAGTTTTGTTTACTAGCTAAAAACTTAGTTAACTTGGTTAGCCTACTCATGATGGCTGGGCAGAAAAGATCTAATTTCAGGTCTTGAGAAAATGTTGAATCAATGGAACAATATGGCCAATTAATAGAAGATTTAAAAAATGGACAAAAGTACAGTAAGGAAGAAAAGGACTGCTTGAATGACACTTTTTGCTTAATCCATCTAACCTCTTGATATGTAGCAAGATCTTTCTTAATTTTAAGCTAGCTTTAAAGTTTGTCACTACGCAACTTACTTATTGGGGCAACCCAGCCTTACAGTGTGTCTCCAAACATTCCCTGTAGCATGGGGTGTTTTCCCAACATACAGAACAGCCCAGCACAGGAAATCACACATCTTTTGACAGGAAGTTCCATCCACACACACACACACACACACCAGCGAGTCAGGAAGCTCTGCCAGCTTGGCCCGTCGGTTCATTCATAAATCTTGACACACAAACACATACAGAGCATAACCACCAGAGAGCCCAGCAGACGAAGCTTTGTGTCAGTCAGAGATGCAGCAACTTCTGACAGGATATGAAGAGGTCAGAGGCCAGCTGGGTTTAAGTTGGGATCTGTGTGGGTGGTTTTAGGGGTTTACAAAAATAGGAACTGGATCATCCTTTGACTTCGGATGTAACCTCTTCATCTTCAGATGGAGCTGATATAGGCTGTAAAGTGGAGAGGAATTTCCTGGAAAGATGCACATCACATGTCTTTATAGCTCAACTTTTTGGATTCCTTTCTCTTATTCTTTCTTAGGCCCAGAGAAAGTAAATGTTTAAAGGTGACCTCTAAGATGAAACCAATTTTACTGTGCACACAGGGCAGTTGATCATAATAATAAAAAGATTCCTATCGCAAGGGCCCTTTCAAAGTTATAGTGCATTCGGGAGCTCCTCAGCAATTTTATTTTGACTGGAGTCTGACCGGCTATTAAAGGAGACCATAAAAGACAGATATTACAAAATAACCTCCAGAAATATCTTCCTAAAACTTGTGAAGCTTCATCCTTGTACATCAACACTCACATACAGAGCCCCTACAAAAGGTGACATCACAAAAATGTTTTCCACAAGAGCACAGTTTTTCCCAGAAGGGGGGCATAGTGAGACAGAAGTGTAACGGGTGATGAAAAGTGTAGCGGAACTGTCAGAAGACAGACTTATTTGCCCGGGCTTGCCCTTCACATGGCCCGTGGTGTTGTGTAATGAATGGGGCTGTGTGTGTCAGGGAGTACAGTATGTGTGACGACATGTGAGTATACATGAATAACATCTGTCTTGTCTGAGAGTGGTTTTTTCAAGGTAGGAAGGGAAGTTTTTGTGTCAGTAAGAGGAAATGTGAGTTAAAGACGGGAAACGAACAGGAGGGTTCGCTACATCATCATTGTGACCTCTGACCTCTTGTCATCCTGGTAATGTTAAACACTATCTGTGGGCTATAGCGCCAAAGTATGCTTCTCATTTATGGCCTTTAAAAGAATACTCACTGCTTCAACATGTCATGTCAGAGATATCATGTCTTATATTCCACCCATTCTTCCTCCATGTCTAAGCATGTGGCCCAATACTGTTTTTACTTGAGATCCGTCTCAAGACCACTTTTTTAAGGTCTTGGTGTTGGAGTCTACCACATTTTTACTGTGCCTTGTCTGATCTCAAGCAAAGAGGACTCTGGAATATATTTTAAGACTGGTCAAGATCACAACTGCTGTGTTTGATTTATTTGTTAACATCATCATCACTTCCTGCTTCAAATGTGACCAGTAACTTGACTCATTTGAAATTTTTTGATACCGTTACAGGCTATCATCCCTTCTCTCCCTTTCACATGCAGTCCAACAAAGTCGATGCGGGTGACGGGAGAAGAAGCTGTGGCTGTCAGCCAAATCTTCTGTTCATCTGCAAAACAGCGTTCAAAAAAAAGCACACCGCAGTTTGTAAATTCTGCAATGCAGTGCTTAAGGAGACAGGTGGGACCACATGAAACTTTTAACAGTACATAGAATGTAAAGCATAATGAAAGGTGAGCTAAGTCTAGGTGATGCTAGCCAAGCTAGCTAACTATGTTAGGTTTTTGCTGGGGATGAACAATGACAAGACAAGATATATAAAGTTATGTAGCTATTGAGTTACTCCAGCATAGCCTAAATATTACATGCCGCGGTTCCACTTCCTCTCCTCTGTCATAATACACTCCTTTAGGTGGTCTACTACAACACTGATCTACATCACTCACAATCCAATTTGGCCACCAGAGGTTTGGCTATTGTGTTATGCTAGCAGCAGCTAATGTAGCTTTGAGCCTCTAGTCTCAAGCAGAGATGAGGAGAGGTCTCACTTCTTTTTAACTCTGCACTCCCAGATTCTTTTCATTTTCAAACTTGTAGTCTTCAACCCCAACTACCGCTCACTCAAGCAACATCACTTGAGGCAATTTATCAGGCTTCATGCAGCTCTGGAGGCACAAAAGGCTTTAAACAACTTTTTTAACATGCAGTAGTACTCCCCAAGACCTATAAACAGACTTTGATATGTAAAATTAGCACAGTTCCACTTTAAGGAGGGCAACAAGGAAGAGGAATTGGATAAAAGAATGTGTGAAGACTTTGAAACCCAAGAAGGAAGAGGCTTTCTTGAATCAAAAGGTTTATGTCAGTAGATTGATTTTTTGGGAAATACGCTAAGTCACCTTCTTGCCAAGATTTAGATGAGATGATTTATACCAATACCACGCCTCTATGCTGAATATGAATTTTCATAGAAGACAGTTAGCTTAGATTAGCACAAAAACTGTGAACAGGAGGAAAAAGCCAGCTTGTTTAATCTGCACAAAATGGACAGGTGAAAAAGTTGTGGTTGTACATTTGAGTATGTTAGTTGGACTATTTCTTGGCCAAAACCAGTGACTTCCCAAAGTCTTGGAGACCTCAGGAAGTCACTGCCCCGAGCCACGAAACACACAAGACTTATGAAACTATGTGCAAAGCTAAGCTTACCATCTTTTGGAAGTAACTTTATATTTAGCGTAAATAAATCAAATATAACCTGTTAATTGGCAAGTTTCATAAGTGCTGGAAGGCAGATGTTGTGACCTGTTGACAGAGCTGTGCTGAGACTGCAGATTGCAAACATCTCATTCCCGAAATGGCTGCAAAACAAGAATTAGAGCAGCTCCAAAAATGTTGATATAATTCAGTCATCCTGTTTTATGACCTTCACGTTAAGGTGAATGATGGGTTGAAAGGTGAACCCAAAGTTCAAGACAAGTCATTCTGGGATTTCCCTTAAACTTAACGGGAACATAATGACTAAAAAAGACATCACTATCTGCTCTCAACAAGGAAAACAACCTCTGATATGTTGCATCCATGCATCCGTGGTCCTCTCCCCTATTTCCAGGGTCATCACCCCCTCCTTCCACCTCTCCCAGCCCTCTCTGACCCCTCCTGCCCGGGATGCTCATCCTGTTTCCTATAGTTTCCTCTTCCCTGTGGACAGGAAATGGCTGGAGCCCACGGATACTCACACAGGGGGGAGCCGGCAGGAAGTGATCTCACTGCAGCACCTGCAACCAGGAAATAGAGCAGCCCCAGCAGGGAGGTGGAGGAACAGAACGTGTACGCTCTCTCTCTCTCTCTCTCTCTCTCTCTCTCTCTCTCTCTCTCTCTCACACACACACACACACACACACACCCACACACACATGCACATACACACACATATATATACACACAAACAAGAGTCTAACCCACAAACACCCTCTGACTTCCCCTACAGCTGTTGGCACTGGAACCACAACACAGGAAACAGAGTGTGAGCAAAGTTGTCAGATGCACAGAGCGCAGCGCCTCTTTGCTCAGACATTACTGCCATCTGTTTAACTTACACACACATACACATATATACACACACACACATACACACAAACACACTGAAACTTCTTATATATCAACTGGTGCATAAAGAAACAGACTGTGTGGGTCTTTATTTCAGGGTTGTCTTTGCTCTCTCGCTCAGGGTTATACAGGCTGAGGTAAATAACTTCTTCATTAAAGCTTTAATTCAATTTGGGGCATGAGGGGTTTCTGGGGAGGAGAGTGTGTGTGCATATAATTGTGTTTGTGCTAGGGGGATATTCCCTCAAGCATTGTTGATAATCTGGAAAGTTTGAAATTCCATTACCTATTTAAGAAATGCATTCCAAGGTCTTATTGATTGTGCAGACGGTCGAATAATTTGAGTTAACGAGGAGTGGCGTACCACTTCGTAAGGCCTGTCTCGCCTCTGAACTCATGCCACTGTCGGACGATGACAGGGGGATGAATGTCTCCTCTGATTCCAGTGTCGATGTGCACATCTAATTTTTACATCTTGTCTGACATCTGTCCATGGAACACATCTTCAAATGCCTCATGACATTAAAGGAATAGTTTGACGTTTTGGGAAACGTTCTTCAACATCACTTTCTTGCGGAGTATTTGAAGAGTAGACAGATGCTTCTCTTGTGTCTGTACAGTAAATATAAAGACTGGACACATGTGGAAACAGTTAGCTTGGCTCTGTTCAAAGGTAACAAAACCATCATCTCTAAATCTCACTGTTTAACGCGTTATATCATGTTTTCTTTAATCTGTACACATATATTACTTCCTGGAGTAACGTAACTCCTCATCAATCTGAAAAATGTTGTTTGGTTTTTGTACAGATGAAAGAAACTGCTTTATATATAACATATTAAAGCAACTGTGGAATTATTATTAATGACATTGGAGGCAAGGCACTTGGGAGCATGTATAAACGTCGGGTTTGGATTTTCCCAGAAAAACTGTCCACCAACTAAGAAAGTCATGGAAGGTCTTATTTTTATTGTTACATTACAATCTGATCACACATTACCAATACAAAGCGACAAATACATGTAAATTGCTGTATGTAGTAACTTTAATTATAGCCTTAGAGATGCTAAGCTAATCTAACTGGCTGTTCATGGTACATTCATTTTTGCTGTGCTGCTTCTTTCTTAACTCTCAGCAAAAAAAACAACTAAACCTATTTCCCAAAATGTCAAACTGTATGTACAACAATTTGTTAGTCATTTTGCAGTTTCCTCATAGTATTTGAGGATATGAAATACAATATATGGGCAAAAGTATGACACATGGGGTATCCCACTATTCTCCTTTTGTGTACAATAGTCTGCTTCCATCTTCGTAGCAACAGTTTGTGGAAGGCCCTTTCCTGTTTCAACATGACAATGCCCCCTTGTATAAAGGCAGGTAAATAAAGGATGAAGTGAAACACCAACAGTGAGCCAGACTTTATCATCCAACATCAGTGCCCGACCTCACTAAAGCAGTTGTAGTTCAATGGGAGCAAGTCCCTGCAGCCAGGTTCCAAAAGTGAAGAATCTGTTATAGTTGCCTATCAAAGAAATAGTTTGGAATTTCTGAAATGGAGTTGTATGAGGTACTTATCTACAGTTAGTGTATTACCTACAATAGATAGGGGTTGATGCAGCAAAGAGAAGAGAAGCAAAGGGGGTCATCAGCATGGAAGGTCAGAAATGTACTGCTGTGGACAAGGTCAGCAATAAAACTATTGGCTATTATATAAATATTTTAGCCACTTAAAAATGTCCCATCTAGAAAAAGCAATGTCAGTTAAATGTACACTATATTAAGAATGTTTTCAGCTCGTTGCTTTGATGTCAGACAGCCTTCTCAGACAGAAAACTGTTGTTATATAGGCTTAATATTGCTCTCTCTTGCTCAACCAGACTCCCTTCAAAAAGCATTCATTTTACCTGGCAGAACACTGGAGTTGCTCATCTACTGCTGCCTTGATCTGTTAGTCTTTTTGTGTTATTGTGTGACTTTGGTGAATCTGAAATATCCTTTTAAAACACCAAAGTCACCCAACAGCACAAACAAACTAACAGATCAAGGCAGCGGTAGAGCAGCAACCCTTGTACTCTGCAAGCTAAAATGACTGATTATGCCAGTGGAGTCTGGTGGCTTTGGAGAGAGTGATATTATGATTGATAGCAGTGGTTTCCAGTAAGAGAAGGCTCTCTTGTGGCAAGATAAATTGGTGAAAATACTCTAATTATAGCACACACTTAAATTGATACTGATATTTTTACTGCTTCTCCAAACTGGGTGCTAGTTGACTGCCATCTACTGTAGGTAACACGCTCACCATTGATAAGTACCTCATACAATCCCGCTTCAAGTAATCCCGATTATACCTTTAATTTCTCATGATCTGTGAATAAGATGTCATACAATCTCATATGAGTGTAAAGTTTAGCTGTCCACATACTTTTGACCTTTTGAGGAGTTTTATTTCACTTATTATAGAATATGTTATTATTCATTAAGCAACTCCCTTATACTATCTGTGGATATGAAAAAATCAGTTACAGTGGAGTGACTGTGACTTTAATGAAGTGAATATGTGCTGCCAAGATAGACCTCTTCAGTTCCTCCATTAGCCAGTCAATGGGAGTGTGCAGTGTGTGAAGAGTACGCACTCTGAATATGAATTGGCTGCACTGGCAACAGACTACTGTACTTCACTGCCCTGAATCAGACTCACTCACAAAGGCTGAGAAAGTGTGTGTGTGCGTGTGTGTGTGTGTGTGTGTGTGTGAGAGAGAGAAATAGAGAGATGTGTGCCAGGCAGATAGTGCAGCCCACTGACATACATTCTCCAGATGGAAAAATGGAGATTTACTCCTTTTTCTCTCGCCCTCTCTGCCCTCCTCCCCCACCGTTTAATCAGACTTTACTACGGCCGGCTCATTCCAGAGTGCAAGTGAACCATTTTGTATTCTGTGCAGGAAAACACTCCATTCCTCTTGAGTGTTTCTGCTGGTCGTGCGTGTTGGAGGACCACAGTGGAAACAAATCTGCACTATTTTTCTTCTCCTCACCCGACCTGCTGCTTATCTTCTCAATAAATCTCTTCCTGTCTCTGCAGCAGCACATTTATTTTCATTATAACACAATCTGTCATCGCACAGTCTTAAAAAGTGCAACAACAAGCCCCCTTCTTCTTCTTCTGAATGCTGCATTTTTGTTTTCATCCCTCCCCCTTAAATCCCCTCTGCAGTCCTCTTCTGTTGTCAGAGCAAGGACCCTTGTGATTCCTGAGATTCCAGACTGCCAAATACAGAAATATTTTTCCACTAGAGCTCTCATATATCAGTATGTATATATTCTAAACATGCCACTGTTGTTTTTGCACTGCAGGCAAGAGGAGTGAAAGAATAGTGTTGTGCTGCCAAATAAACACACTGCAGATATTTATAAGATGGGTCACCCAGTATGTTCCCCTGACGTCGCCAGCAGGATTAAACACTAACACAAGAATGATGCTGCATCAGGAGAGTGGGCGATTTACTAATCTGTCGCTGCCTTTGAAGGCTTGGCATGCTGGACCTCTGCTGTACAACACTGCAGGTTTGTATGAAGCGTCTCATATGTTCACGCAGTTGTTCGGATTTAAAACCAGATTTCTCTTTGCGTTATTAGCGAATGTAAACATGTTACACTTTACATGTGCGTCTAAGCTTTAGTCAGACCTCCTGACAGTGTAATGAGCCCACGCCGGCCTGCTGTAGTCTGTCTTTCAGCAGGATGTTGAGTGAAGCAATGCATCCTGGGACTTTTCTCGGTCACATGTAATGACCAAGACCTAACCTATCTGGCCTGCTGCCACGCCGCAAACCCCTTCTGTGGTGACTGTGTTCCAAAGAAAAACAACAATGGGTTAAGGAGGAGATCAGGGCGGGTAGACGCCTCAACTAAACATTGGACTTAAAAACAGGAGGCTGCTGTTGGTTTTCTGTTTCCTGTAGACAGTCACCGTTTCCTTCTGTGTCTGCTAGCCATCACCAAGATCATTTCCCAACCTTAACAAAATCATTTAAAACTATAATATGTAACATTTTAACATTTGTTATATATTTTGGTTGAGTTTTGTGTTTCCAGCGCGGGTCAAATAAAGAGAAATCCATTTCATCATTTCAAAATAATGATGTGTTTCCTACTAACCATTGCTGGCTAGTTGCTAGCTGCTATAACTGTAACTTCGACTTCCTGAGTAAAGGAAGTTAGCGAATGTGGCAAAATTTATTGTGAATAAAACTTACCTTGTCCTGTTTTGTGATACGGTGGTTGGCTTAAAGTCAAGATAACAACTCCCATAATCACATTTCAATCAAACTATGACTTTTTAAAATTGTTTTAATATGATTGCTGCTGATTCTGTCTGAATGTGGCTTTACTGTGGCACCAATAATGTCAATGTTTATGAACTGTCCGTCTGGCAAGAGATACACAAGTCTCCACTCCCAGACTACAGAGCTACAGTGACAGTAACAGGTTTGGAGGGCCTTGACAAAAGATGTCATCCTGCCTACAGGGGAGTCAGATCAGAGCTTCGTTTTGGAGAGCACTTACAAACAGTGTGTTTTGTCATTTAATTCAGAGGACTTGTTGTGTCGATAATGAGCTAAATTTCAGCATTAAAGATTGTTCCGCACAACACAAAATCCATCTGCTGATTATTTATTTCCTCCTGTAAACAAGCAAAGGTCAATAAAATAGAGCAGTCCATTCAGAGCTCTCTTCCTGAATTGACCCCCATCATGAAACATGGCTGCCTGCCAACAAAAAGAGAAAAAAAAAGGTCCTATAGCGTTTACAAACCACTTCCAACATATCAAGAAGAATAAGGAAACACATATTTTGAAGAGGAGGAAACAAGAGAAGTAAGAGTTGCCTTTCTAAAGTTGAAGGACGAAAGGTGCTTGTCACCTCCTTCTCCTCCTCCTCATTCAGGGTTTCGTTTTGTTGTTCTAACACTCCTTTATGTTGTTTATCTGTCACACTATCATTGATTTCCTTTGCTACTTCTGCAATGTTCTGTGCAGTCAGGAAGGTGATATTGGAATTTTTTGACTTGTGCTGATATTTATCGACCGCCACCCACCACCCCCCTCCCTCGTACTCCCTTTTCTCTTTGCCCTCTCTCCTCCACCGTTTATTTTTCACTCTCTTTCTCTCTGCCAGCTGTCAGCGCTGGCAGCGTGCCACACAGGCGCTTGCCGCTCGGCTAGTGACAGATGCAGCGGCAGTCAGGCAAAGAGGAGAAAAGGAACAAGAGTTAAAACAGAGAGAGAAAGAGGTCGAAAGAGAAAGAGCAAGAGGGAATGACAGACAGAGAATAGAAAAAAAAAAAAAGGGTAGAAGACGAAGAAGACGAAGAGGGATGAGTGAGACAACGGAGAGTTGGCCCTCCCCATTGTGTCAAAAGGGACACAGCGCTGGATTAGGCCACGGCCAATAATCACAGCCAGATGGGCTTTAGAGGGGCGTGGACAGAGAGGGAGATTGAAAAACAAGATAGGCTGGGACATTTTCAGAGTTAGGTTACAGCACAACTTTATTCTGACATTTCTAGTTACAGCCGTGTGTACAGTCAATACATTAAGTTAACAGCTTCCAACACAATGCTGCAGCCGAAAAGCACTACAACTCATTTCCTCGCAAGATTGCATCACTGATAGGCCACATCTGTGTGGCATTTAAGTCATGTTGCCCTTTTTTCCCCCTTATTAACATTCCAGAGCCCATTCCTGAACCACTGACACCGTGAGATTACCTTGACCAAAACATGGCTGTTTCCCTCCAGCTTCAACACAAATTGCAGCGGCCGTTTCTGTTTTTCGAAAGAGCGATTTGTCACCCGTATAATACGTTCGTATCAGGTGTCAGGGCCTCTGCATTCACTCCGAGAGAGTAGAGAAACCTCATAGGACGAGAAAGTTACTGGAAGAGAAAAGGGCCAAAAGAGAAAAACATATCAGAAACAGGCTGAGGAATACATTACACATTGTGATTTTTATTTTTTATGGAGAAAACAGGATTCAATGGTCGCAGTTTATTTTAAAGCACACCAATAAGGCGTAACAAGCTAGAAATAATATGTTCAGTATTATCAGTCCCTTATTAGTCTTTATTAGAGAGGACACATTACAGTGGAACTGCACTGTAAACTAAAGTTTCTTGTTTCCCATTGTTAGACCCTTAATGGACTTCATTAAAGGGTAATTACAACAAAAGCGTACCCTAAACTAAACTGTATAATTTCCCACTGTTAGACTATTATTAAACTTTATTAGGGGGGTAATTAGGGACAGGCTACAACAGAACTGTACGGTAAACTACAGTGTATCGTTTTCCACAGTTGGATTGTTAATAGACTTTATTAGGGGGGTAATTAGGGACAAATTACAACAGAAATCACATAACTGCTACCTGAAACATACCTTCTTTGGCTGGTCCTAAAATTTGCAGAGTAGCCCAGACCTATCTTCCTACAGGATGCGCAGTGATCCATTGAGAAAATATTCCTTTACCTTTAGAATTTTGGCCTTAAATTGTGGTTAATTGTGATAATGTGACTTCAGTGCAGCTCTGTGTGAAAAATTACTGTCTAATATAAACTAAAGAGTCTCTAATAAAGGGTTTGATACTGTCTAATAAGGACAATTCTAGTTTTTGTCTAATTTGATATGAAGTACTACATGTACATCTTATTAGTGCACTGTAAAATAAAGTGCAGCCGATTCATTTTCTTACTCTCTTCCTTTCAGCACTTGAGGCACCCTCTCCCTCAGTTTCTGCCAGCGATACCTCCACCTTTTCACCCAGAAAACAAAACACAAGTTAGCATGTTTGAACAGCTTTGCTTTGCACAACACATGTAAAATTATCATCTAAATGCGAAGTGTTACACACAAGATCTGGCCTTTTAATGAGTCAATGAATGGGCATAATCACAGTCGACAGGCCTGTGAACTTGGCCGAGGCCTGCATTGGACCAACAAAGACACAAACACACACACAAGCAAACAAACAAATGAGCCCAGACAAAGCCCAGCTCCCCCGCCACCCTCCACCCTGCTCTCCACCTTGGCTGTTCAGCCTTTATGTCATTGTTTTTTCCCCCAGTTTCTTTGTCTCTTCTTCTCCCCCCATCTGGTGTGTGTGGACACGGCCTCTTGGTGCTAATTCACTTCCTTGGACACCATCTGCTGTGTGACTTTCTACAGTAAACTGAGCCTGGCTGGTCGTCTCAGGGAGGGACCGGGCTGTGTTGTCACCTGTTCAGCATGCCGCCTTCTGCTGCCCGGCGTCGTCTTTCACTGGAGGCTACGCGCATCGACAGAGGAGAGGGTGTGACGAAAAGGGTGTTCGTCAAGCATTAGCACTTCACTTATTTGATTTTCAGTCCTTAATGACTGACTCATGTCTCAGAGCACCCAGCAGAATCATTTGTTCTGTCTAAACTGGTAAATATTCCACTCCATCCTCACATGGACTTTTTCACTTTGATCACAACATGAAACAGAAGCATAATCTGTATTCATAATCACCATAATGAGGTGGGTAAATTACAACTTTGCAGTTGTCAAAGTTGATGGAGCTGTGTTGAGAAATACAAAGTAATATAATAAATAATGTAACCAATAAACTGTTGCTGTTGAGTAATTAGTAAAATAATGTAATTACCTCTTTAATTAATAGTGCGTCATGAGTAGCTGATCACATTTTTCAAGTAATGTTCTGAATATTCAGGGCCAAAGAGACAATATTTTTCATCTTCTCCTGGACCGGGGGCTAACAGTGATACAGACACAATCCTCACGACTATTCCATGAATTTAATTATATATCACCTCCCTAATCAGCTAACTTAATTACCAAAGACTTCATTATTGAGCATGTCAGCTTCTCGGAGGTGAACCAGGATAATAATAGCAGAACAGCACCATTCAATTACCAAGCTCAGCAGGTGATTTTCTCACAGCACCAAGAGGCCAGACTTATGCTTTTCAAAATGTCAGTGGATTAGAAGCTTCTGTTCTCAAAGGCGCTTTTCACAGCTCAGAACGACATATTGGAGCGTTTGTGATCTTACCGTCGTACATCACTGCTAAGTCAACACTGTTTAAAGTTAACCCTGGAAATTATGAATAGGTATAAAAATGAATATGCTTTGAAAGAACACCTCATAACCTGCAAAGCAATACAGTTTCTGGTTTAATCCTAATGGATGTGTTCCAGTGTGTGTGTGCACGCGCTGGGTTGTGGAAACAAACGGCCTGTCTCTGCTCAGTTTCCTCCCTCGTTTCCAGCCAGATCCATTTCTTTTTCCCCTCTCTCTGCCTTTTCGACCTTCGAGCTATCCAACCATGAGCAGAGTTGGATTTCTCCAACTCTCAGCCCGGTTTCTGCCATCTGTGGCTTGTGCTTTGACCCTTTTCCATGGCTCAGGAAGTGGAGGATCTAAGCCCTAGCGGGGTCTAGGGGAAGAACTGCACCGCTGCTTGACTTTCAATGTCTTACCGACCGACTGACTGACTGCTGACATGACAGCTGGGTGAGGAAAACAGAGCCATTCCCTTTGCAAGAGGATTGGCAAAGGACAGAACAGACAACGCGCTGGATTGTAGAAAGCAGCGCTGATTTAGTGCACACAAAGAAAACATGTGAGTGACACACGCATGTGTGCACAAAATGAGCGCGCTTGCAGAAGCAAACAAGCGCACAGTAGCAACTGGAGTCTTGCAGCTGTTGACATTGCAGCATAAGAGGCTTGTGTATCTGCGAGCATGACCCAGTGGCAGCATCCCCGCTGGTAGAGTGGGCAGAAAGTGACTGTCTGCTGAATATCTATCAGTGGAGACCTCAGTGCTGTCTTCGTCTCCCTCCTCCCCTGCCTCCTGCTGTCCTTTAGGAGCTGATAGCAGCCCTCCATCCACCCACTGTCCAAGCTGCCTGTCACTGGATTGCACTTTCTTCCCTTTAATCTTTTTTAACAGGGCCAGCAGAGTGCGATTTATGACACTGCTTCCTTGTCTGGCCCTGTTTTGGACCCTGGCTTGGTTTCAGCACAAGATTGTAAACAACCACTAATGTCGGGACTGTAGCTGTGAGGTGAAATAGAAATTTAACATTGTTAATTGTGTTGCCAACTGCTCTGTTTCTACAATGACATTAAGGTGGTAGTGCAGATGTACTAGCTTCAGCATAAATTACAGCATATAAACCTGTTTTCAGTATTATTAAAGGGATAGTTCAGTGAGGTTGTATGAGGTTACTTATCGACAGCCGATGTATTCCCTATAGCAGATGGCCTTTTTCAACCGACTCCAGTTGCAAATTCAGTAATTTTAAAAGTTGCTTGTCTCCCGCTGCATCGATTTGTTAGTTAGTTTGTGTTAGCATGTTCTAAAATGTTGGGTTGGGTTAGATTCACACATACTTATATTCATATATAAGTACATCATGAAACCCCACTTAAAATAATCTGCACTATCCCTTTAAAAAGCATAATTTACCTCCACAATCCATGTGTATTTAGTAAGAACCAGACTCTTTAAATAGCATCTATTTTCCCTTTTTCCATTCATTATCCTCTTGTCCATTTCTGTCCACATGCTGTGGGTTTGCACAGCGATGTGGAAAATGTGCGTCTTTCTTGCTGTGGTGGCACATCACTGATTTATACGGTAATCTTGTATAAACGGAACAGTTTCTCCTTCTTTCTACTCACAGAGAACAAGTGTACAAAAGTACCATGTGGCTGCCTGAGTAGTAACTCATTCACCCTCCACCCCTCCTATCTCCAACCATCGATCCCAGCACTCATTTAGTCCAATCAATCCTTATGGAGAATCAATCTACAACTGATGCTGCACTCATTCAAACTCATCCACGTCAGGAATAACAGAATGGACCCCCGATATGGCCGTTTCTCACATAATAAATGGATCGACCGATGTGACAGACCCTGGCTGGGCCCAGCCACTGCGTCTCCATGTGTGTGTTGCATGTACGTGATGTCAGATGCCCTCTGGGGTGGGGGATCGACAGCAGGGTGGGTGCTGATGTGTTCCTGCATGGTGAGTTAGGAGCCGGGGAGTCAGGGGAGAGCTAAAACAGAGGGATGGTCTCCATCTGTCAGCCTGGCCCACTCTAAAGTGGCCATCACTCAGGATTGATTAGCCACGAGCCCATTAGCCCCCTGGCTTTTTCTCTCTTTCCACTTCTTTCTTTTTTTTTCACTCTCCCTCTTTTTTCCCCTAACTATCAATCTTTCTCCCTTTCACTAAAAACCGTCTCTTTCCTTTTTAAGCATCTTTTTATCTTCCTCTTTTGCTTCCCAGGCCTCCCCTGTATCACTTTTTTCTTTCTTTTAAGGCCCCAACTTTCTCTTTCTCTTTTGCTTTCTTGCATTCTTATTCTTCCTCTTTCTTTCTCTCTGTCTCCATTTCCTGGCAGCACGGCCATTTCCAGTTATGGGGTTTTCACCTCACTTCATATCCCTCCCTCAGACCCTATAGTTCATCACACCTCTTCATCCCCCACGCCTCCTTTGTATGTTTTTATACCAATTGCCTCAGTCGACAGAGTGGTACAAATCAGATCAGTACAAGGAGGGAACACCCAGACGGTCATGACCATTCTGCTGTCATGACAACAGGATGCTCTGGGGCGTGGAGACCATTACTCTACCCATCCATTTAGGTCAGCGTCCTCCCAGTTTTCCGCCTCCTAGGGGAAAGTGGGTGTGATGTGGAGTAGCTCGAGGCCGAGGGGGTAATTATTTATATGTTTTACATTGGCTTGGTATGTATGTACCTATATTGGTATGGGATTAGTGTATATTGTGATGCGATGGCTGTGGTGGAAGAAGTTTTTAAATCTCTTACTTGCATAAAAGTAAAAATGCCACAGTGTAAAAATATCCGATCACAAATTAAAGTCCTGCTTTCAAAATGTTTACTATCAGTAAAATTGAATTAACATATCCCTAATTGAAGTGCATTTTTATACATAATACTGTTTTGGATTATTGTTACTTGTGTATTAATATGTAAATGGCATTAAACTATAAGCCTAATTAAAGTAAAACAATGCATGTCTCATATGCTATTTTTTGCAATGCTAGCAGCAAGTTTGAGGTTGAATCATTATTGAATTATTGATCCTCATTAAATTTAGTACAGATATCTACGGTCCCCATAAATAAACTTTAATAACTTTGGTGATCTCCTGAGATTTCATCTTGTCCCGTTATCAGGTGAAGTTTATCATCAACTACCTACCAATATTAATGAAATAATATTGAAACCTTGGTCTACAGAATTATTGCTATCTCTAACTGTGAAATAAATATAAAACATACATTTTGTCTAAAATGAGTCCTTATTGCTTATGTCTCTTGTAAAACAGGCAGTTAGGGAGAGACTTAGCAATATTAGCTGTCTCTTTGCAGACTGAGAGCTCCCAGTGAACACCACTAGACTAACTCAGCCTCCGGGACGAATGGAGGCCTGTTTGACAACAGGAAATAGACATCAGGACAGAGGTGGTTTTCCTACAGAGTTTGGCTCTTGACACCCCTTAGCTGAGTCAAGGCTAACCAAGTTAACAGCAGTAAGCAGTTGGCTAAGAGCTTTTAGCAACAAGTAAAGCTATACCTCTATCAGGAAACTCCACAAGCAACCTTGGTTCTATATTCCCTGTTGGTCTTGGAGGCTGTGTTTATCTCTGTAACTGCATATTCACTTGGAGGCTCCTGAGCTTGGATATGTTGCCCACTAATGGTAGCTGTCATGGTTAAGCTAGCTAGGTTGGCAACAACAAAGATGCAAACGATATCTATCCATCAGGAAACTCTGTTAATTAAAACACTGGGAATTGAAGCTAAGCAGCCAGAGGACAGCAGAGGGAAAGCCAGAAAACATTTTCCAAACAAAATATGATCCAGTTTAACCAAAATCAGTTAATAAATGTATAAAGTTGTGCTTTTGTACAGTGAAGCCAAGCCCCCAGAAACACCACAGTTGGACTTCAGTACGGTGGACACAAGTTTAGTGTATGGCCCTGAGTGCATGATGAGTCAAACAATTTTAATCATTTTCCAGACTGAAATACCATTAAGAATACCTGACAATCTGACTTTTTTGTAACTACTGCGCCAGATACTAATGTATGGGTAACATATATTGGAATACATACTGGAATCCTGTATATAAAACGGTTTCCATTTAATGCTGATGTCTCTATTTGACCTACACAAGTTAAAAAAAACATCCACAAAAAGATTGTATTTCTATATAGCTGTTTCTGGTGCCTGACAGAAATCAGATGAAAAAAACCCTATGGAGCAGATTTTTCTTTAGTTAATTTTATTGTTTATGTTATATTTTGTGGTCATTATAGTTATTAGAGTTTCTAAACACTACAGCCTTCTTTCTTCTTCTTCTTTGCAGTAATTTTAAGTACATAGTACTTTGTCACTTTTTGCCAGTTGAACTGAAGGTGGCTGACTGTACAAGGCACACATACATGTAACATGTATCCTGTTACATTTGCTCCAGTTTCTGTACACACTGTTAGACTCCTATTTGTCAGATAGTATAAGGTTAGTGATGACCACAGCATTGACAGGAGATGGTCAGAAGGCTCTTACATGAGGAGGTGACCCTGTAGGGGTACATGCTTTCTGACAGGCCTAATGGCCTCTGTGTGAAGGTGTGGTCTTGGTGACATACAGGCAGGGTGACAGCGCGAGGAGAGCTCCTGACTGTGGCCTCTGATAAGCCGGCCGAGTGCCGATTGAGTACTAACCGCTCTGTCGTCGCTTCTCCCAGAGTGCTGACAACCAGCTACTTAAGAAGAGCCTCCCAGAAACATGGAGCACAATGCAAACACATACACAAGCACAAAGGTAACAGCATATCTGTAGCGGTCCACTCACACCAAGGTCGGGTGGAGGTGGCAGTAGCCTGCGCTCAGACTTGACGGCACGTCGGAGAAGCCGGTGTTGCCGGGTAAGACCACACGGCGTCGGCGCGTGTCCCTCCACGTAGACCCCACGTCCTGGTACCTCTGGGGACTCCACCAGTACCCTCCCTTCCCCTGGTGCGGGGTGGAGAAGCTGGGCAGCTCTGGCCTCCAGTAGCGCCTCACGTATAGGGGCTCGTACAGGCTCAGACGGGGCTTCCTTCACGGGAGATGTGGTGGTAGTGGTGGGGGAGGAGAGGAGAAAGAGAGAAAGGCGGAGACAGAAAATCAATACATCCACAGCATTACTCAGTGTGCTCATTTCCTCGCTGTGTGGCCTTATTTAATCACAGACATAAAAGCGAGGGCACGCACACTGAAAGGTCTTTACATATTTCAATCTGGCTTCAGCAGACAGACGGATGTTGATGCCTGTGTTTCTGAACATGAGTGTAACTACAGGAAGCAAAAACACTTCCCAGTGTGACTCATATGCCAACAAAAGAAATTAACTCTCCTTCTTGCTTCTTCACATACACAGGCTGACATTAGCAGTGTTGTCACAGTGCCAGCACAAGCTGGTGATAAGTGATTTAGCCTTTTGGCACCTCACATCTCTCATTAACACTGTAACAGTAATAAACTGTCCTGTACTGAGGTGATGGGAAAAAGGATTAGAGGTTTTTAAAGAGGCTGAAGGAGAAGAGGTGAGACAGAACATGAAGACAAACATTGGACCTCAAACAACAATATTTTTCTTTTTGTATCTTAATTTTCTCTTGCTTTTTTGTACGGTAAGCTTGTACATGTGTGCCATGTCAGATTCAGCAGATCCAGAGACCTGTAAATTAGCATAATTGACACTCCAGTAATTCCATGTAAGGCTTCATGTCCTGTTCCATGTGCCAGGAAGTGTTCATTCATGAAAATGACATCAAAGAGAAAAAAGAAGAACTTCATGTGGTCCTGAGGTCCTGTTTTTGAAGATCCACATGGGAAATCTACTATTTTAACAGTGTTATCAGTGGAAGTAAGGGACCCCTCTAAAAGAAGAAGACAAAAAAACATCTTGCCAAACCAAACAAATTCCATAGGCAAAATTAGTCATTTTACACAAGAATTGCTGTTCTATCGCTGCCTAATTTGTTAGTTTGTTTGTATTATTCTGTGACTTTTGTGAATCAGAACTGTCCTTTTAAAACACAGAAGTCAGAAAATAACATTAACAAACTAACAGATCAAGGAAGTGGCAGACCAGCAGCTTCTGTGTAAACTGACTCATGTTTTAAATGGAATGTGGTTGGTGTGGTATTTGTGATATTTGATGATGTCATATTCTAAATATAGTGGACACTTAAACTGATATTAAATGTTTTAAATAGACCTTTTACTGAGTGATTTAAATCTGTTTTATTATTGACCCTGTCCACAGCAGTACAGTGCTCACCTTCCATGCTGGTACTCATCTCTGCTTCCCCAAACTGGAGGTGTGCTACGTAATTCACCGACTATCAGTAAGTACCTCATACAATCCTACATCAAATAATCTGAACTATTCCTTTAACAGTGGAACAGTAATAAACCATCCTGTACTGCGGTATTGGGGAAAAGGTTTAGAGGTTTTAAAGGGTCTGAGGGAGAAGAGGTGAAACGGATTCATATTGAAGAAAAGTGTGTGGCTGTGTGACCGCGCACAAGCCGACCAAAACGTGATGGCGATGTGGGTCCAGTTAAGGTTCTCTGGTTACATCGGCGCTTTAATGAACGTGGTGATGTGAGACCCGCAGGCCGCAGACACAGACAGTGGGTAACTTTAGAGGGACGCCTTGGGATACGATGGCATGGAAGGGGGCCCCAGATCTCCACCCACACACCCCTCCGTCACCCTCCCGTGAGGCCCGCTTGGCTTGACCGCACTCTCTCTTCAACACACATCCTTCCTTTTCTCCATCTCCTCCCGATGAGAGACGCTCAATCCATCCATATCCACCCGAGGCGGAGCAGAAAGCCATTATAAAACCACCGACGACACAAAAAACAAGAGCCAGTTGCATGGTATAGAATATGCATGCAGCTGTAGCATGAGAAAGTCGAGTGCGTTTAGACTCATATAGTCCCATGAGGCTGAATACATTACATCAAAACATTATTGCCTGGAAAGCACAGACACACATCAGTGTGTCTCCAGTTGCTTCCCAGAGTGCCTTTGTGGATGTTTGAGCACATTTTGTATGCACGCTCATGACCACGTCCCAACTATCATGGCCATGTAGGTCCAGCTATCTGATTTCAGCAGGCATCTAAGGAACTCAGTGATCTGTGCGTGTTTGTGAGAGACAGTCTGAACCCGTCCCACCGGGAGCAGCTGTAATCAGACAGCAATCAAATGCACTCTGAACAGCATCCGTCTTTCATTCTCTCCCCCTGCCTCACTACCTGCGTCCCTCCTCCTCTTCTTCCAGCTCGCCCAGGGTGAAAACGACAAGCACTTTTAAAGTCGACGTGATGAGATGCATTTTACATCTCAGACCGAGACGGAGGGGAAAAAACACAAATATTGACAAGGCCTCTTTTGACATACGGATGGAAAAAAGAAACATTGTGCTTTTATGTAACAGCATTTGTTTTTTGGCTGCTGTTACATTTCAGGCAGGGATTTTTTCAAAGAGCTGCTGAGACACAGAAAAAGTTTAACAATCATAAATCTTTAGGACATGTAGGAATTGGAGCTGGGTGATATGGAAAAAATCAAATTTCAAAACATTTTTGACAAAATCTATTGACATTGCAGCAACATTGTAGGGATGACTATTGGTCACAATTCACACACACATATATAATATGTAATATATCCTGTATGTATATGTATAAATATCTACATAACACAATGAGAAGTAAGTTACTGTAATCTGTCTTTGAAAAACTGTAATGTCATGTAACAATAGAACGATACTAGAGTTTTGGTACAATGTCTTAACTTTTTCGGAACTTGGGTTGTAATATTATAGAGATATTTTCTATCCCTAGTAGGAAGCAAGAGTAGGCTTGAAGCAGATGGTAAAATTATTGTGCAAAAAAATCATAATTAAAAGTTTGTTTCTGGCTCAAAAGAAATATCACAATTTGTTTTAACAATGTCACCCTGCCCAAAAACCACAGTGTCACACAGTGATTTCCTGCAGTGAGAATGCAGACAAACAAATTGACAGCCACTCCTGCCTCAGTGACACCTATTGAACAAACATCCGAGTCGTGTCGCCACTCGCTGCACGCCGGGTCACTAAAACACGACGACCTTGTTAAAAACAACCCATGTCCTCAATTAGAGCAACAATGACTTGGTGTAAAATTTGCTGCAAGTAAACAAGGTCTTATGAGGGAGCACAAACACGAGCAGTGACCTACCTCAGGATGTAATTAGCCACATATTCAGCTGTTTCTGGATACATGGCTGCCTGTATTGTCCTGATTCTTCACTGAGGCTGCTGCTTCTTAAGTATGTGCACTTGCTGTGAAGTATTTACATTTGTGCCTGTTTCTATGTGGGTGTGTTCTTTAGCCAAAGGGATGAGCATGAGTGTGTGCTCCTGTTTTAGCAACCAGAATCCCCCCAGGTGAAATAAGCTTGAGCACATCTTTACTAAAATAGAGTGTCTCTCAGAGCTCCGTGGTTGGATCAGAGACAGCCATGTAGGGACTAGTGCCATGGATCCTCAGGCTGGTTTGCCCTTGGGCCGCATGATCATCTGACAACTTCTTCCTCTGTTGTCGCTTTTGCACTTTATGCTTATTAAAGCAGTTAGCTTTCCTTTTTTTCATTACAGCGCAAGTTTTTAAAATCACTGGAAACCCGGAGCCACAATAGCCTTCTAACTATGTCATTTATGGTTTTATATACATAGTAGTAGGGCTGCCCCCCAACGGTCCATCAAGCCGTTAGTTGTGAGAAGAATCTTGATCACATTTATCCATTTATCCAGGATTCACAGAGAATAAAATAAACTCCTCATTTGGGAGCTGTACCTTAATGTTAGACCTGGGGGATTGATGCAAACACAAACCTTTTCTCTTGTAACACTTAAGTCACCTGCACCGTTAGCTACTTAGCTCAGTTAGCAGTCCTATTAGACTGGGACACAGCCTCTGAGGCTGACGAAGGCCGGTGCTTCATGACACTTGTGTTGTTCTCTCCTGATTAGATCCTTACTTGTATTGGATCTGCTCTCAGGTGTACATCTCTCTGGATAAATGTGTCTGCTAAATGAAATTGTAATATTGTGAGATTGTGATGTACAGTTAGTCTGAGCAGGACCCTTATTCCAGGAAGACGCGGCGGGTTCAGGTTGGGACAGGAAGCGTGAAGTTGAGGAAGTTAGCAGCAAGTTAATTTGTAAGATATATCATACATTGCATTGATAGTCCTGTTTTGGTGAGGTTGGAAGTTGAACAACATGACTTGTGTAACATTATACTTTGTTGAAATAAATTTACAAAATGTTCTGTCTGTTCTGGATGCAAAAAAAATCCAACAGAATTTGCTGTGGAAGAACTCCATTTTCACCATTTTCGTATCGCACAAACTGAAAAATTTATTTCTTCTATTTACTACATTTACCATCAACATGGCTTTAACATCCACACAAAAAGTACCAACTTATTCCTTTAATGAGACTTTGATATCATATATACAGTCTTTAAATATTTACTTCCCTGCAGATCTCAACATGAGGAGAATTCTTGAGTTAATGATGTCTGGATAATTGTCCCCCAACATAGTATTGTGACTCAACCTAATGCACATCTGAAATGAAAAGAGGGTTTGAGATTTAATGCACTGTAATCCTACTCAATGGGATTACATTCTAAAAACGATCAAACGTGATTGCGGTGACATGCAGTAGATGGGACTCTTTTCTCTGGCCTCCATCCTGCTCCTAAGTAAATAAATAAATAAATAAATAAAATAAAATATATATTTTTTTAAATTCATATTTTACAATTGATAAGAAATCACAAGATGTGGTGTCAATAATGCTGAATTCTGCGCCTTGCGTCAAAGAGAATGGAGTGTGTCTTTTGAAGAGAGGAACTCTGCTGGAGGAGAAAACATAAGCTTGTCATACAGCGCTTTTTTGCCTCATTAAATCTGCAGACGTGCCCTACTTTCCTCTTCCTCCTCCATTGGACACCCGTGCTAGTGAGCAGATTTGGTGGAGGATGAGAGTGGGGGTGTTTCATTAAATATCCATACACCCCGAGCCCTTTCTGCAGCGTTGCTCGACATAATGTGAGCACGTTTGTGAGGGAGACAGACGGAGGTACAGTGCACATTATACGTTCTCCATCCTATTGTGGTTCTTGCAGCCAGACTGCTCCCCTCTATCTTCACAAACACACTGATAAGCCTGTCCTCCAAGCCTCCCCAATCCCTGTGTATTTTTCCTGCAGTCCTCCCGTGTGACATTGAGCAGCCCAGGATTCCTTCTCTGCCACACCCACCTCCCCCCACTCCCTTTTCCTCTCCCATCTCCCCCCTCTTTGCCTCTTTTTTTTCTCTCCATCACAGTCTGAAAGCTGTCAAAACACGGCGCTGCCTTCTCGATATCAAAGCCCTTTAAAAAAGCGCAGGCCCGTGTGCTACAGCTTAGATTGAATTCCAGCACGATACAGAAACACTCTGTTATGTTGTGACTCAGTCAACTAGTGTTAAAATAAAATATTCACAATAAAACCACACAAAAAAAGCTGTCACTCTCCCCACAGGTGTGTCATACTCCCTATAGAGCTTGTTTATGGCCTCCTGACATCAACTACAGTGGAGCTGTGTGAGAGTTTTGCTGAAAGTACGAAAGCAGAGTTACATCAATTCCTCTGAGACGTGTTTAAAGCCACTGAAACATCCAGAAGAAACCCGACAGCTGGCTTGGTCACATGAAGGCTGATGGAAACCCCGCAGATCATTCTCCTCTCTCAGGTGCAGAACCACTAAAAAAACCATTTTCTTCAGCAGCTTCTGCCCTGGACTGTTTAAAGTGAGACAGAGGAACAGAGTAGGACTGTTGAGGAACTGCTGAGGTCAGTTTCATGATGTATTTCGAAAATGAAAGACAACCACAAAAATACGCAGTGTGTTAATCTGCTGGAGAGTGTTGGACTCCTGTTTGCTTTCTGTTGTGTTTTTAGTCACACTAACAATGTGGCTCTGTGGATAGAAATGATGTTCTGTTGTTTTGACAGTCCACAACTTTGGTCACTTTGGTCTAGACTGAAATAACTCAAGATAAGGTTCTCAAGGTTCCCTGACAGTTAATCCTATTGACGCTATTGACTTTTCCTCTCAAGCTTTCATCAAACTTTGCTGACCAAATATCTGCAAAACTAATGACATTCAGCCACAGCTGTACACACTGTCAAATACCAGCATGCTAACATTCAAAAACATTATGGTGAACTAACATACCTGCTTAACATTAGCATGTTAGCGCTGAAGACAATGGGCATTCATTTCATTCCATGTATTGTTTATGACCAATGCTGACGTCTCATGACATATCAACAGAAAGACAAGACAAGAGCATGTTTGACACAGGGGGCTTTGGCAAAAAGATGTATGGTGGTTCATCAAATAAGTTCAATCTGGCTCAACTTTTCCCAAACTGCAATGCAAATCATGCAAAACATATTCTTGGTGGATTTCTTTTCACCGTATGCACCATATTTCTACTTTTCAGCTTCTAAGCATCACGATTAAAGATTGAATTGCCACTGGGATAACAGAGCTGTAAAATTGTTCAGTCAAGAAATTCATGGATCAATTACTTGGACTGGACGTTTTAGATCATATTTCACGTCCCACAGTTACCTGAAACAACACGCCCTCACCAACACATGAAGTTTAAATATCGTCTGTGAAACATTCTGTGAAAACACACAGGGACACTTGACAACAAGCACATGTTCATCCTGTCATGCATCACCTTCAAACTCACATGGATTACTTTACTGACTGTCAATTTCATATTTATGGTATTTATGGTACATTTAGCTCATATAACTGTTCCATACATCTCTATATGTACCGGCTGGGATTTTCAAAGGCAACTTCCTCGTGGACCAGGTCCCACCACCACCAGCAGAGCTGCAGGCCTTTCTCTCATAGTAAAAAACAGCTATCTGGAAACATTCATCACTCTCATGACTTTAAGAACATTCGAGGTGAGCGATGACTGCGGCGTATTTTTGTAAATATTTTACAGCACAGCTCTACCCATACTAAATCATGGTGGGTAAAATCGTATTAAGGCAGAGATATTTTATCACCAAACAGATAAAAAGTTTATTGTAGCTGTGCCAAAAAAACATCAGGTGCACCAACCAGTTTATATTATAATGCCCAGCTGCCTGAAGGTATTCCAGTGCTCATCTAACCACGGAAAATACAAGCTCTGACAAATGTCACATTCAGAGAAAAGTTTTTAAAAAGTTTTGATTGTTATTAAGAAACAAACTTGTAAAACCCAGGCAGTGTTTTAAGGAGTGACCCACTCTATAGACCCACTGTGTATTTGTCAGAAACAGCCAACTGTCTGTTCTTCAGGATGTGTTTGGCATCCAGGGTCCATTCAAAAACAGCTGACAGAGACAGAGCGCTGTACTAACAGATGCCATCCATCATGTTAAATGAGACAACTCGTAATTTCTCCTAACACGACTTCACCAAGCTGCTAATTACCACACTTAATAGAACTAGTTTTTCATGTTCCATTAGAGGCTACTGGTACATAAACTTTTGGTGGCAGAGAAGAGGCAACAAGACCAGACAGATAAGACGGGAGATAACCTGTTCTTATTCATTTCTGTCAGAATGAAACTGCTGTTGACAGGACTGCATCTGCAATCAATGTTGTCTCATAAAGTCATTTCTGAAAAAAAAAAAAAAAATGTGAGGAACAAATTGGGTTGTCTCATTTACAGTGATGGATTATGTTCATCAAGGCTGCAGTACGTTACTGTAAGCTGTTTTAATTGATTTTTGAAAATAATTGGGGTCCATGATTTCTACAAGATAAGGTGAAACTGCAATAGTATAGACAGTGTGGGTGTCTGAGTGTGGCAAACAGCAGTGAGTTTAGACTTTTTGTAGTCTTGGAACCCATCGGCTAGTGTCTGAGAATGATTTAGCCTCTGAGGGTAACAGAGGTATCTGGGTTTCCGCTGTAGCCATCAGATATCTGCAGAATGACTATCCAGGCCTGGATTCCTCTTCCAGTCAATGTTTGTTGTTCTGATTAGCAACTTGAGATCTGCAACTGTTGAGTTGGAGGCTAATCTCTACAAACATTTTAAAAAAAAGCTTATAAAAGGCTAAATTATGGTGATTGCATTTCAGCCAAAACATTGTGTTTCTTTTGCTTTGTTTGCCTGCATGCCACCAAAGCCCCCTAAAATGTGATTGGTCAATGCTACTCAGACTCCAGCTGGACTACCAACAGAAACCAGAGCACTTTTGATACCAAAATCTTGTCCCATGCCTACAGATAATATTCATATGCAGATATCTGTTTAAAGAGATAGGCTCTTTGTAATGTGGTGTGTCCATCCATCTGTTTTTCTGCAACAAACTTAAGTTAAAACAATAGAGGTTTAGGGGAGGAAAAAAAGCTGGGCTGAAATATCCAGCCTGTGTTGCACAAAAAAGCTGAGGACTTTCACCCAAGAGACTGGGTAAATTAAAAAAAAGTAAATTAAAAGGTCGTTTTTGACATGATGACCATTGCACGAGACACATCACATACGTAACGTAAATATTTTAACCCAAACCGTGATCTTTTCCTAGTCCTAACCAAGTAGTTTTTGTGCAAAAACCTAACCAAGCTGTGACCGTTGTACAAAGTAAACCGTGTGTGTAATGTCATGTGAGTTATGTTATATGACCTATGTAACCCATGTAGGGTAAGCCTGTCACTGTCTAGTGACAATAAAGTGTTGATATATCAATTTCAGACACTCTATTTTCCATTTCACGCAGGTGCAGTGAAAATAAAAGCACAGACGCTGAGGATTCAATTTGTGGCTCTGCTTCAACTGTGAGAGAGTCTGACAACAGAAGGCTGAAATTTCTGACATGCCAGAAATGTATCTGGTCATCCAGTGGCCATTCGAGAGCAGGTGATCTGTCCTCGCTCCTCCGTACGTTATGAAACAAAATAGGTCCAACAAAGCCGAAATTCAGCCAGATTATAAAATGAGTCATGTGGCTTAAAAATAGTGTCAGAAACGGGCTCAAACTGTACAGTGTAAACCCAGCTGTCACTGTAGACAAAACAGCTTTAACTTACAGTCAGGACTGTAACATTGATGACACCAAGGTCACGTCATTGTTAATGTTTCTGGGAATTTATGGGGTTTAAAACATGAAGATGATTTTACATTCTAGGATAACACACATATGATGGATATTGTTTTTTTTTTATGGCTGATTATATCTTTTTTAGACAAAATAATTGAAAATGTGTCTGTTTTTAGGCAAAATGTGGATTGAAAATAAAAGGAATTTCATATGCATTCTACTGGTATAAATAGATTCCTGCTGCCTTTGAGCTGTCAGGGAAACTTGCAGCCACCACCATGTTCAGTGCCAGAAAGCTGAGTCAAAGCCTATTCGCCAAACAGACACAGGCTCCTCCCCCTGCGCCTGCCAACCAAACTATCTATCACTAAGCAAAACCAGTCTGCAGAGAGATGGGGGGGGGTTAGTCTAGTCTGACTGCAACTTGACTGTGTTTATATATGAGTGTGACTGTGTGTGAGACATGATTGTGCTGTCTGATGGGATTTCATGCTCCTTCTTGTACAGTGGAACGGGTGCCAGGCAGTCAGACGCGTTAACGGTAATGTACAATGACTAACTGAAGCCTGCTCTTAAGCCCCATCATTCAGCCATCCCTGACTTACCACACAATGGCCGCTGTTGTGAAATGTGGGCCGAAATGTCTGTCACCACCAAATGAACAAAGTCTCTCTCTGTCTTAATGTTTGCTCACTGTTTGACACCCCCACTGGCATCACAAATACAGGAAACCGAAAGTAAGAAGAGGAAGTGTGTTTCTCTATAATCTTTACGGTGACATTTCGAGGTTAGTACAGTAGTAGGTGCAAGAAAAGTCCCGTAATTTCCCAGCCTTCATTGTGACAAAGACTTGGGGAATTATCCAGCTAGGACTAAGAATAAAAAGTCCCTTAACAGAGGTTTAAACTCACAGACAATTTAATCCTTTCTTGTTGTATCAGTGGAAGAGACAGACAGAGACAGAATGCACACACTGGCTTACTAAAATCCCCAAATCCCAAATGCCACTTCCTTTTTTTTTTTTTAAATACGTGTTTCAACAGCACAAACGTGTTAGAGGGACTTATGGATTTCATCACTTTTAGGTCAGAGATGTCACGATTTTAAATTGGAAAGATTCTCAGAAAAAATGATGATCTTCTCCCTATTTAGGTCTGGGGTTCATATAGCCGACAGTAGATTATAGACTTTAAAGAATATATGTGCCCCTTTGTCTACAGTCAGTAAAACGGTATGGCTGAGTACAGAGGTGGCTGAAGTACACACATTCATATTATTATTACTCAAGTAGAAGTTCAGATTCTTGTGTAAAAAGAAACAAGAAATACTGTAAAAATAAAAGTGCTGATTCAACTTCTTTGCTCAAGTTAAAGTGAAAAAGTACAGGCTCTGAAATGGATTCAAATTATAAAAAAGCTGCCCTCTGAAGGACATTTATATCGACCGGTTCTATGTAAAGACGACTGAACCTCTCCTTTTCTCTGCACTTGAGTTTTCTCTGTCTCTCTGTCTGTTTCGTCTTCTTACATCTTTTATATTGGTTTTGTCTCCTTGTGTCTTTTTTGTCGTTACTTCTTTTTTGTTTTGTTTTGCTGTTTCGTCTTGTGATGTATTTTTTCTCTTGTTGCTTCTTTAACATTGCTTTTGTCTTTTCATGTCTTTTACATCGTTTTTGTCTTATTATGTCTCTTATGTCCTTTTCGTCTTGTTATATTTATTTTGTTGTAATGTCTTTTTGTCTTGTTACATCTTTTATGTTGTTTTTGTCTTATGTCCTCTGTGTTGCTTTTGTCTTATTATGTCTTCTAAAATCATTTTCATCCTGTAACATCATATTTGTTTTGTCATTTTTGTGTTTTTATGACTTTTACATCCTTTTCATCCTTTTTTTCCTGTTGTTTTTGACTTGCTACATCTTTTACATTGTCATTTTCGTCTCATTTAATCAGTCGAAGCAGTCATCTTTTCTATGTGCTACTGTCCCATCCATTCAGGCTAAAGGTGGTGTGCAATGAAGCAAATAAAAAAATAATCAATAATTCCCCTCAAATGCATTAAAACTAGATTCATGACCATTTTGAAAATGTAAGGAGCAGAAAGTACATATATTTGTGTTAAGTTAATGTAAAAAGTTGTCAGCAAAATCCACTGAAGTACAGTAATAATTAACAGTGTATTTGCACTTAGTTAGTTCCCGACTCTTGCTGAGTAGCTTCCAGGCCTTTTGTTCCAAACACAGTCAAGTTTAGAGAAGGCTTAACCCCAAGAGTCTCTGTGAAGTCTTACGGGGGCCGCTGGGACGAGCTTTTATCTACATCGCTAAAGCGGTAAACGTGGCCTCCTGTTGTGCTCCCTGGGAGTTTTTGTGGGAAGCTCTCCAGGAGTCTGGTTAGTCAAAGTTTGTCAACCACACTCTCAAAGACAAATGATTCATCAATGTCATGTTGAGAGGGGATTGAGTTTTTCTTTTCCTAATGAAAAATCAAACAGCACTGAATGGAAAACAGACCCACGTTGAGCTGATAAATGTTTTTTCTTCCAGGAACTCTTGCCTTGTGAGGAGCAAACTTATACAGCAGCGCTGCCCATCAAGAGGTGACTCACTCATAATGTCTCTCTTGGTGGTTTTAGACCTCATTCATTCTGCTGAACCACAGCTGTGTATGTGTGTGTGTGTGTGTGTACACACACTCACACACATTACATTCCCCCACCCCACACATGTAGATTTCTGCTTTAAAGAACTGATAACTTGCTTCATGAGTATCCCTTTCAAGAGTTTCTTAAACAAACAGTTCTAATTTTGGAAAAGACACGTATTTGCCTCCTTACTGAGAATTAGATGAGAGGACTGATACCACTCTCATGTCTGTACTGTAAATATGAAGTTACCCTGACAGCTGGTTAGCTTAGATAAGCAGGAGATCAGAGGGACATTTTTAAAAGTGTCCATCTCTCATAACAAACACGATCTAACATGTTAATCAGTGAGTTTTAGAGATCCTAGTAAGTAGATTTTGTTACTAAGCTAAGCTAATTGACTGCTGTCTGTAGCATCTTATCTAACTCTCAGCAGGAAAGCAAACTAACCCATTTCCCAAAATGATTAATTATTCCTAAAAAAAGTAGTGATTCTCAACCTTTTCAAGCTATGACCTCCCAAAAAAAATTACCCCCCCCCTACTCCCCCCCTCTGTTACTGAGACTGTTCAGGGGTCGCTGTATCGCACATGAAAGCGCTTCCTAAGAGCTGCTTCCTGTCACTTGCTGCTTGCTACAATACTTGCTTCTCCATAACCATCTGGAGACCCCGCGAAATTATCCTGCGATGCACTCAGGGGTCCCACCCTCCAAGTTGAGACCCGCCACCTGTCTTGAGAGTGAAAAACATCAGTTTAATTATTTTTTAAACAAGTGGTGCATAATCAGCAGCTATTTTGTGTTTTCAATGTTGTTTGCAGGACATGAAACAGAATTGCAAGTTGAGTGATTCCTTTTAAAAAATCATTCAGTCATAAACTCCAGTGTCTCTTTGCTGTTGTGTACATACTCACACTGTAGACATGTGTTTTTGGTAAAAGCACTCCACTCTGTCATACTGTCTACTCATCATAAACAGTGGAAGTGAGAGTCAATAAGAAACAGAGACTAAAGCTCAACCACAGCACATTTTTTATTTACGACACAACTCACTCTCAGCTGCTTCACATCCTCTTCAACGCATCGGATGGATGGAGTGAAGGGCAACATGGCACGTTGCATTTGCTGAAAGCAGCTTTGCTTTGTGTGAGTGTGTGAGTGTGTGTGTGTGTGTGTGTGTGTAAATAGGATGTTGCTTTAGAGTCATCCCGGCATCTCTCGGCCATTGGCTAAGCTCCACACGCTGATGTCACCACTTGGCACGACTTTGTGATCTTTGGACCTGATCAGCAATTCCACCACAGCCAACCAATTGACTCGCTCGGTTTTGACCCCGGGTGGTGATGTCATGCAGCAGGGAATGCAAACAAGTGGACTATTGGGGTACATGTGCATGTGTACGGGTGTGTGTCACTATGTGTGTGTATGTGTGTGTGTGTGTGTGTGTGTGTGTGTGTGTGTGTGTGTGTGTGTGTGTGTGTGTGTGTGTGTGTGAAGGGCAGCGGCAGCATTGTTTATAGAGCCTGACGGTTGTCGGGGAAGTACAAACAGGCTGCCAGCTGTGACACTGTTGATTTTTCACTGGACAAGCTGTATATTTAGTGCACTCACTGGTGGCTGTGTGTGAAGTTACTGTGCCAATGTTTGTTATGGTTACTACCGACTGCAACCTTCTCAAACTCTCCCGCACTGAATTTGATCTCACTTAATTTACAAACTGGAAGAGGTCACTCGGTGGTGTGCATGTCTCTGCCAGGCAACAGATAGTGAAGCACCCACTGCAATGCCACCACAACTGCCAGATGCAACCAGCAAAGATTAGCATTTTATTTTGTATACTATAGAATAGTATAAGTTTTCTTATCTAGATGAATACAAAGATTTATAATATTGTAAACAAGCGTCCAGGGCTCATCTAACTGTAACTATATGTATTTAGAACATTTTGTTATTTATTAGAACAATGGAAGCAACCAAACATCTTTACAACAATATAATAGATTAGAACTGGACTGATATATCAGCTGTCACAGCTTTATTGGTCTATACTGGTATCACCATATACAGTATATTGTAAGATATGTGCCAATATAAAAACTTTTTTTTATTGGATATAATGCAGATTGTTTTATTTTTCTGTTTTGTAGGCAGCATTTTATGTACAATCAATTCTTTTTCTTAATTTAAGTTTAATATACAGTATACATTTTGTTCCATTTTTTAAAAACGTATTATTTACTATTATTAAAAATACCCATGTAAGTTTACTGTTTCAGTGACCTGATATAATTTTGGGCATAAACTTAATTGTTGAACTGTAACATATCCTGTCTCCATTACATATCATTGTCACATGTTGGGGATCACTATGTATTCTGTATGGAAAATACTGGCCAATATATTGATATTGGAAATTTTTCCTCTGTAATATTGTTATTGGCCCCCAAAATCTAGTATTGGTCAGGCTGTGTAATAAATATAGAAATCTACTTTTTTGGAGAAACTCACAAAGGCTAAAATCCTGAATAATTTACATGTGGCCTATTCATAGGTGGGAGCCTGCATTACCCAGTGGAATCTGTGGCTGTTCAAAAGGTTAATGTTCTGGCATTGAGCTGATTACATTGCCCCCAGTAACTGAATTTAATTCCAACAAGTCGATTTTGTAGCATAGTCTGCATCTCTCATTTGTTCACCAGTGGTTCTTGAATGCTCCAATATGACAACCTCACAGATGCATAATGGAGATGGTGGCAAAGTTGACAAACCGCAGATATATTTATCTTATATTACACCGAAATTTAGTGGCTCATAAAATCAGGTATGGAATTAATCAGCAGATGCTCTGGTTTGCACAAATGATAATGATCTCCCCCCTAACAGCTTACTGCTGGCAGAGATAACAATGATTTTTTCTCTACTATTTTTACATCCCACTCCAACATGTCCAGTGAACACAATAACAATTGACACCAATCACCATGGTGACAATACCAATGAACTTTATTCTTCTATATGTCACTTCTGAGGGTGCCACTTCCTGTCTTGACATTGTTGCACAAATGTGACTCATTTGCTGCTCAGCAGTAATGCAAGGCAGTGTGTCATGTTGGTTTTGAGTTGAATGTGTGAAACTCCTCCAGTGTCAGAGGGGGTGCAGATGAATGGTGTCAGAACTTAAGTATATTCAACATTAAAACTGTTCGTGATATCGTGTCACTGGCAGGACAGATTACCTCTCAGGTTTCGCTGTTTATTTTATGGTTGTGTTACACTTGACACCAGGTGTGGCTTTTGGCTAAACAAACTGGTTTTGAGGGGGGAAACCGAGTCTCTGATGTAACCAGAAAACCCAAGAAGACTTAGGGAAATACCTAAACAAAGTAGCACAATGTGTTATTTGTGGCAGATATAAATTGCCACACACAAAACCACTACTCTTTACTTCCCCTTGGGTTATTTGAGGTTAGGTTTAAATAATAAATGAAAAATGCTTCCTGACAAACCCTGCAGTCTCTCCCTACACTTCTCAAAAAGAATAATTAGCTCTCTGACTAATCACTCTTGTTATGCATCATAAAATACAAGCTATTCATCACTGTTAGTACACTGCTCACTGAGGACTTGTAGGCTCCTGGAGACGGGGGACTGGCAGGGTGGGGTCGAGCAGTGGGACCCTGCAGTTCCTGGACACTGGGACTCTGATCCAGAGGAGACAGAGGAGAACCACAGTCTTTGGGTTTGAACACTGAGACTGTCTCTACCCAGGCCTTATTTGTGGCTATTCCATATTAGTGGTGTTCTGCTTTGGAAAGTCCTGCCGCCTGCAGTTTTTGATTCTTGGAAGGATTAGTAAACCAGAATCATGTGACCTCCAGTGTGTGTTGGTTGGCAGTTGCACCATGCTATCTGTGGTGTTAAAAGTACAGCTTATAGGCTGTGCTGTACTTAACTAAATGCTCATAAAGAGACACAGATTACAATAAATAGGACTAGTGGGCCTACTACATTCATATTTATATATTCCTACATGTAGCTGCATTTTTAAAGATCTTAAATTAAAATGAATACAGTAGGCCAATGGATGTCCTCAGTGACTACCTTGACTTATTTTTGATTATCAAAAAGAATAAATAGAATTTTACATTTTATTTATGTTTCTGTAGTACCAGCACACCCTATATTTGTGCTGGAAGGTGTGAAGTTTCGTTTCCAACAGACTATAATTTGATTGGTGCGATATCTGTGCAGGCAGGCACCAAAAGTAGGTTGGAATAGAACAGGCAGATTGTATTCTTATGACAAAATGAACCTACTTCTTACTAGATTTATTACCTCAGTAAACATTTTCTAATTAGTTTATGATCTTCATTGCTACTTTTAAGTCTTCTTCAAAACAGCATTATGCTGATTTTATAAATTATGATCCTTTCCAGAGAAGAATAGATGATATATCAATAGGGGGTGGCTTCATTCTCAGCTCAAAGCAGGCTTCAGAAGCTCAGATCAAACTGTCAAATGGTGCTGGTCAAATATGAATCAAGATTGTTGTATCTTTACGTTCAGTTTTCTTGTGGGTCAGTTGTCATCTCCACATCTGGGCCCATGAAACAGAGACATATAACACTAGATAAAACACCTAAATATCTAAAGATGGACAAAATGACAGCTCCCCAAAAGTAAAGCCATAGCATGTACATCGCCCCCTGGTGGCTGGTTGCAGTATAAGCCATATCGCCCACTCTCTTCATTCTAGCAGTTAGAACATGGGCCAAACTAAAACTTCGAAGTACACATTAGGTTGTCTTACCACACTAATGTGTGTTCAAGTGTTTCTTTTTCTAAATATGGATTTAATTAATTATTTGATGCTGTTTCACGTCATGATTTACTGAGCTGAGCTCAGCATGTGGCTGTATGGGTGGGACCTCAACTACGACTCCAACCCTGATCACCTGAACTACACAGACTCCAGAAGACGTCACCAGCACAAGACTGCAGCACCCGTATCCTGGATACTTTAGCTTTATTTTTGTACTTGAGGAAGACGACACCCGACCTCCATCTCTATTTACAGTCTATGCCAGGGAACATACAGAGTGTTGAGACTAAAGGTCTGTATCTGCAGCTGTGGGTTTTGACCCTCTGGTCATTTGTCATCACCACATCTGGAGCTATGGAAAAGAGACAGCTACAGTACCATTACCTGAAACACCACTTTTCCATAATGCAGGATGGACACTATTGTTGGTGCTACTAATGATCCAGCAGAAGCTGAAATTACTTGAACAAAAAGTGATATCTGGTGAGAGTCAGTGCTAATATTAGCTTCTAATCAAAAAGGGAAAGCTAGTTAGCCTAGCTTGCTTGTTTTCAATGACTAGCTAGCTCTGCTAGTTTGAATCTAGAAGAAAATATGACCAAAAGTGGTTTTATCCTCTTTTGAAAATGGAAAATTAAGCATAGCTCCCATTTTAATGCAAAAAGTGAAGAGCAGTCCAATTTCAGTTCAAGTTTGTTGGATAACAGAAGCCTCTTTCATCAGCTGGTAAATGCAGTTTTGGACTTTGTTTGACATTAGCAGGGCAATGGCGTAGAAGGGGCACAAATTGCAATTTTGTGACTCAAAATTTAATTTTAGGATGTATTTTTAGAGCGAGAGAGATTGAAAAAGAAAATGAAAAAAGGAAGCCTGAAGCATAGTTTGAATTCATCAGTCAAAAACAAAAACCCTGTCAGATCTAAATGGGTTAGATTTACTGATTTGTTCTGCTGTGGATCTCAAACATATCCTTTGTATCTTTATGAAGTATGACATTCATAGCAATTGTATACAAAAAAAACCCCTCAAACCAAATTTAAGGAAGATGAATAACCTTAAGATTTTTAAACCCGTGTGAAAGGTTAAAATGTAATGCTTTGTTGAATATCTCTGCAAATCCTTATTAATCCATTATTTCTCAAGGTCTAACAACTTATTAGTTAGCGGCTGGCCAGAAATGAAGGATTTTTAATCAGATTGCACACAATAACACTCAGTGACCTTGCAATTATCCCTCCACGACTAATTACACAAAGCAGTCATGTCTATATAGGCACTGTTTAAGCCTGATTTAATGGGCATGTAAACCACTACAAGGCTGGTGAATGGCTTCTCAGTGGCTTCTCCCACAGCATTCAACGGAGGCCAGTGGAGAATAGACTAAGGGAAGCCAAGGGGAAAATGCATGCCAGAGTAGGCAGCACCTGGCAACCCAAATATTAAAAAGGCCATTAAGGTTTTATTTTGCCTTATAAAGACAGCGGCTTCCTGTTTTTCCAACCTTGCCAGCCATACGAAATGTATGCTAAGGACTGTTTTTTTTCTCTACTCTCTGTGTTAAAATGTCCTGAATCATTAGGATGAGTAAAGTGGCTGTAAAGGCATCTGCTTTTACAGCCTGTCCTTAAAAGCAGCAGGGATGGAGCTCTTTTTGTCACTTTTATGGACTCCCTTGCCTCATAGCCCAGGCAGTTCAGATGAGGAGAAAGCACTGACCAGTGGTACATTTTGACCAAGCCAGAGGTATCTAAAAGACCAGGCAGCAGTCATGGCCAGATAATGTCCACATCTGCCACTTACGTACAAGTTCTGAAGTTTCGAGTCCCTTAAAACGGACTTTTATACACCACTAATTTGCAACAGTAACAGCAACCCAGAGCAAAGGTTTTAATTAACCACAAAGTCGCAAAACATCTGCAAAAAATAACTGTCGTGATAGCTGACGGATATTTGAAACAAACTGTTTTCAAATAAAATGTCATCCAAACATGTCTGAAGGCAAAAGTGTAGCTTTCAGATGTTATCGTTGTTCTGAGCAGCCACATTTAAAGGTGCGCTAAAAAGCCTGCCATCATAGAGAGGGGCGAGACGTGATAATTGTCCAAATGGGGATAATTCATAGTTTTGGACAATCTCTGCTCAAAGGCAGGCTTGATGTTGCACTGAGTTGTACACACAGAAAGTGTACTTATGTGAAGAAAAAAGAGCTCAAATGAAAAGTTCAGGTACTGCGTTCTGTCTCTGTACACCTGACCTTTCCTGCAGGTCTGACCAACAAACATTTCAGTTGAACACTAGTGGACTACACTGTCCACATGTGACAACTAACGCGTGGTTGATTATTTTATTGTTGTATGCTGCACTTCTGTATCTGACATGTCCTTCTGTGTCTCATACTGATGGAAAAGGTACTCTTTAGTGTCTGTATGAGACGCTGCCAGAAAGCCTATTTAACATGTGTTTATCATTGTGAAATAATCACAGTTTGTTTAGGTTTCGGCACCAAAACTACTTGATCAGGTTTGGGTTAAAATAAATACATTAATAATTAATGATTGAGTGTTTTTGCTCTATATTGGGAATTAATTGTCTGGTTGTTTCTGTTCTCTTTATACGTCTTTATAAGCCAAGGAAGTTTAGTTTTTTAGGAGTGAAGAAGCAAGCAGGGCCTGAGATTAAAGTCTCATTATCCAGGGAGATCTCTGCAGAGACTAGAGAACTTCCACAGACTGAAAAGCTACCTTGTTACAAAGCCCATGTGGAGGGATGGAGAGAGGAGTGCAAAAGAAAGTATAGTAATAGTGGAGGCCCGCAGACCAAATCACAACTTAAACAGCAGGACTTCCAGCCGTCAGCATCCTCATGCTCTCCTTCTGCTTTTTATTGTCTCCCCGTCGCTTTCCGTGTGCGCAGACAATCGCTCAAAGAGGTGCCAGCTTGCAGAAGCAACACAAAGGAGAAGAAAGAAGGTTTCTGCAAGGTCTAATCCTGGGGAGCTGGAAAAAAGGGTCGGCTGAGGTTTCTCTCTCACTCTCTCTCTTTGTGCCTGTCCAACAGCCCCGTTTCTTGATGAAAATGTCCCGCTGGATGAGGGCATTAGACGCCCGCTCTAATCCCGTGTAATTTCCCACAATCCCCTTTGCTTGCATCCTGCCAAGGAGGCCTTCAGCGCCCCGCTGAGCCCCTAGCTGCTGGCTTTGGCGTTCCCACACCCCTGCTCAAGCAGTATTTCCTCTACTGACGGAGAGGAACCAAGACGCTCTGTCTCTCTTTCCCTCCTCCCTTTCATCTCTCTTTTCATCAGAGCCAAAACAGCAGCAGAAACTAGCAGCCTACTGATGAGCACGTCCTCGGATTGTGACCTCTGGCAGGACTGAGCGGCGGCGAAGGCCACAGAAGAGACAGACAGGTTTTAGTCATTAGCAGAATTAAAACCTTGGTCCACTACTGGTTGACCCAAATCACGTCTGTGTGCGTGGCCTTGTTGCATTGTTGTCCTCCACTGCTAACGGTGTGTTTATGCACAAGGCCATGTACATTCGCCACCGTCATAATCCCACACAATCTCCTTCTTACGTAAAATGCTTTATGATCATCTTTTTTATCACTAGGCGCATCAGAAGGTCAGCTCGGGAAAGCGGCGAGTCACAAACTGCCTGCCCTCTTGTCCAAATGTCGTTTTCAGAAGCGTCCAGCACAAGTGATAAATCTATTATACATGCTATGGTGTTCTCAATAGTCCTGTAAGCTGCTGCTGAAAGGGGCTTTGGATAAAGTGCATGATTGCGTAAAAAGCACATTGGTTGCTCATCAATGACCCATTCAGAGGGTGTTATCCATGCACACTGAAGACACTTCTAACGCAGTCCAAGATAAATGCTTCTGTTTGATGCTGAGTTGGTGTTGATAAAAACAGAGAGACTTCACATTTTGAATCTACTTCCTCTTCCTGTGTTCAGTCCATAGTTAGGTCAACAGAATAAACTCCTCTAAGATCCTCTTCTTTCTTACAAAAGTTAGTGAAACTATTTTGACTTGGTAAAACAACATTTCTGTGACGAATAAACCATTATCAAGGACAAAAATACAGCATATACATAGTGCACAGTATTTGTTTGTTATGACAATGCTAACATGCTGATGTTTCACAGGTGTAATGTGTATCGTGTACAACATCTTACTTGTACTTTAACATGTTGGCATACTGATACACCTGAGGGTATTTACGCTATTAGTTTTGCAGGTATTTGGTCAGACTCGCACATTTTTAGTCATAATTGAAGCATTAATGTGCTAATTATGACAAAATTTCACACAAATGTAGAATAACTACTAACATGTAAGTAGTTATGTGTTATGTGTTTGTGTAAAATAAAAAAATAAAGGGAATTGAATTACTTTTACTGCTCAAAATATTTACATCCATGTTACAATGTTATGCACCAAACATCTTGTAGCAAATATAAAATGTTTCACACGTAGCAGCAAAGCTTCTGAATTCGGCCTCACAGTTACTATAACAACATACGGAGAGCTGGCTGATTCTCGGTTTATGATGATGTATCACATGTGTGAATCTCACAAGCACTTGTGTGAATGTGGGCTCTGCATGTACTATATTTGCATGTGTATGTGTATGTGTATGTGTCTATGTGTGTCTTAAACTGCACTGCTGTGTATCACAAACGTATGCACGCGTCAGCTCTTCTTTCATTTATATCCACAAATGTGTGTGTAGATTTCTTTAAATGTCAGGTTGCCAATTTGGGATTAGTAAGTAAGTGTTATTAAATTGCATTCCCACACAGAGCAGTTCTTAAATTCCTGCTGCACGTCTCTCTGTGTGTTTAAGCAAGTGGTTATTTGCATGTGTGTTTTGATCTGTGTGGCAGGCAGCGACACCTCTGCTGCCTCTGAGCTCCTCTGCTCCTGTAAACACAGCGGTGACTGCTCAGTGTCACGCAGAAAAAGGAAGGACATGAGCAGGCCAAACCCAGCTTCCCATCAACGCTGCATTCAGCTAGTAATGCATATGCAGTAAGTAGGAACACACACACACACACACAGAGAGAGAGAGAGAGAGAGCGAGAGAGAGGGAAAGGACTATTAGCCTCCAGCTGTTATTAAACCTGACTGAAAACAATTTATTCATAGCTGAATGCGAACAGAAAAAAAAATTGGCTGCAAGTTATTGTTTTGTCATATCCTAACTTGTCCTATTTTCTAATTAGTCCTTTAATCACAGAAAGTAATCCAGTGGATGCTGATGAGTAATTGCACAGAAAAACACGCTCTGACTCTGACTGCACCAACAGTTTTAGGACATGTGCCTCACAGCTCTGACAAACTTCTAACCTTTACTCAATTTCCCTGCAGACTGAGTGTAAATAAATTACAGGAAATAGTTGAAGTGATATTGCTGGTAAGTGTTGACATACCAATGTCCAGCCCACTGCTTCCCATGGATATGAAGCTTCAATAACTACAACAACAAAAACAAACTGCATGGTGGTTATCACCAGAAAGAGTGGTTATGGCAAGTTGTCCACATGGTATTAGATGTGTATCCAGCAATGAAGATTGAATTATAAGCATTACAACAGCACAGATTTGAAGTCAAATTGGTGCATGTAAATTCACTAGAATGCAGGGAATAAAATGTTTGACACTCAAAATGTTGGCCCAATCAGTGTGTTCTTCTAGTATAGAAGGAGTTGGGGGTTTTTTTGTTTTTTTTTAGCACAGCCAGTGATTGTTATAAAGGCCAACACAGAAATTGACAGTCCATCCCTTAACAACTATCTAAAAGTGTTAAGTATAATGATCACTACAAGAGAAATGCTACAGTTTTACAGCATGTGGAGCTCCTCTCTGTCTGTACTGGTTGGAGTAACCCTACATGATGGCCGTCTGTAGGTCAGTAGAGGGTAAGTTTGCTGCTCTGGACACCCTCGCTTCACACCAATCACCACAGGCTACTAGCGCCAAACCGCGGACGGTCTAAATGGACGACGCACGAGGAAATCCACTCAAATGAGACTGCAGGAGCTGACTCAAGTAAAGAAAGTTTACTCTGGAGCAAGTTCACTGTCATCACTTCCCCCCTGTCTTGAGATGCTGTTTCTTTCTTTAGAAATGTAGGAAAATCTTGAGCTCAGCAAAAACTAAATGCGGTGCTCTCGTTTCCTTCAAGATTGGCTGCACTGGTGGAATGGGACCGGAATAGTGTTTGCTTTGGTGGTTGCAAAATCTGTATCGTAATAGTCCCCAGAGGGAGGGAAACATTCAATGTATGCAGGACTACAACCACTGAGAGAATTCAGTTTGATTTACAGCAGATGTACAATTAATCAGTATTTCAGTGTTTTCTCCATTTACAGTGTTTGCTTGGCTTTTGAGTTGATGGGAAAAATTCTCACAGGGGGTGGTGGGACGGTACTGGCAGCAGTCCTGTGATCGTGACTCCTTGTTTCGCAGATTTGAACTCGTCATGCTTTGTTGTGAATGTAGCATGGAGTTGGTGGGGACGAGGTAATATTAAAGTTCAATTAACATTGCGTTTAGGGAAGTTTGCTGACTACCTTCCTCGTTTTCTGACATAACAGATGTATCCAATGTTTTCTCAACTAGCTGCCAATGGCTAGCGGGAAACGCACCATTTCCTTAAATAAATTATGGATTTCACAGCATTTGAACATTGTTGGAAACATTTGGTATAATAAAATTTATGTACACAACTTAACAAACATATAACATACATTAAGCCTTTTTAGACATTTTAATTTGGAGATGTTACATATCATAGCTTTGAACATTATTGTGACTTATCCCTCCTTTATAGCTATTTCTATCAATTGTCATAAATCATATTTTTATGCACTTAACTTTTAAACTACTGCATTACAATACTGATGTATAGTTTCAGTATTTCAGTGTTCTCTCCGTGTGCAATGTTTCCTTGGCTTTACATTGATGGGAAATTTTCTCATAGGGGGTGGTGGGAGGGTACTGGCAGCAGTCCTGCGATTGTGATTCCTTGGTTTGCATGCTCGTACTCATTATGCTTTCTTGCGGAATGTAATATGGCGTTGGTTGGGACGGAGGCCACCATGGGACTGTCTCTGTGGTGCGCCACAGTGGGAACGACACTGGGAAACATGAGCTGCCTCGATCAACACATCTCCAGGGGTGGCTGCTCTGCCTCCAGCTTCTGATGAAAACGGACAAACAGCGCTTTGACGGGATTTCGACACAACCAGCACTCTGCGTTATGAAAAAGCATATTTCATTGCATAGCTCGGGCCATTCCTGTGGGGGCATATTGAATGAAATCCATATTTGAAAGATCACTCAACGAGTGACACATTTTGACCCACAAAAGCAAATCCCATCCTCTCATCAAACCATCTTTTATCTTCTTCATCCTATAATTTCAATCAGTCATCCTGCCACATCTTTCTTTTTCTCATCCCTTCATCCTGCTGCTCTAACAACCCCCACCCCACATCTCCACTGCCACAACCCCCCCCCCCCCAGTCAAGTTGCTGTGACCCAGACCCTTTGGAGAACAATTGAATTAAATTGGTGGCTCTTGTCTCTAAGCTCTGAGACGTTGTTTGTGGTCTTTGGGATGTATGGTATGTAGCTAACGCTCTCTATCTGCTTTCTGATCCTCTCTCTGCTCTGTCAGTCAAGCCGGCAGAGGTCAGGGGGTTCAGATAGCGCTCAGCAGCTTCATCCATTACCTCACTGTCGGCTGCTGGGCTTAGGGCACGATCAATGGACTGTACACACACACACACGCACACATTGGTTCATGCACACACAGTCACACATGCATACAGACGCTCTGCAGACCACCTAATTGTGCTCTCACTGTAACTTAATAAAACATACATGCATCAAACGTCCATACATGTGAATGAGCAGCAAAGATATGTCTTTGTCCCAGCCTATCATACAGTACAGAGGACTAGGCACTGTCTGTGTGTAGTGGAATGAAAAGGTCTGTCACCGCTGAATGAATACTGCTGTCTCTTTACAGGCAGACTGAGTGAGTCTGCTGTGATGAATAAATGTCCTCACAGAGGATTCCTCCTGTTTAAGAACAGCAAGCAAACACAAACACACTGTGGTGTAACACATATTAACAGGAAACACTCTGCAGTTCACAATGTGCAGATGTTGTTTCTTTAGACTGGGGCAACACAGCCAGCACTGTAAGCCTCTGTAAACATGACACGCTCCGTAAAGGTGTACAGTGTAAGAATTTTAGTTGAAAACATCTGAAGATTAACTAACCTTATCACAGAATGTGAGGAAATGTAAGTTTTCACATTATGTGACAGACATCTATGTACCGTATTGCAGAGATATCTACTGAAGTTAACATGCTAACTCTCTGGACCCAGCTTCTTCAGTCTTGTCTCATAATAAACTATGGTACCTCAAGAGTCTGTTAGTGGCCTTCCCGTTTCAGCTAGGACCTGCTTATGAGCACTAAGTTTGCTACATTACAACAGCTCTCTTAGCATTTTTAGTCTAATAAATGAATAAAATAAACTCTCTCTTACAGATTAATCTAGTCTAGGGATTTTACTTACAAGTGCGTGATACTAGCCCTAACCTGGGGTATGTAGAAGAAGGAAACCTGGACTGGTTTTCAGTTGCGAGGTGGGTTAGATTACTGAGCCACAGGCTAACCACAGCCTCACAAACATGCAGAAATAAATTTTTACCCCTATTTCCCATATCAAAGTTAGATGTTTTTCCCTGCCGCTGATGAACTTTATATATATATATATATATATATATATATATATATATATATATATATATATATATATATATATGTAAAATGTAAAATGCTGTATTAAGTCCTTATGTAATGATTTGTTGCCTGTGGAGAAAGAGGCAAATCAGGTTTTATTTTGAGGTTTGAGAAAATTAAGTCATGGATTGTGCAAAATATGCTGCAAGGCAGTAAAGAATAATGTAGCTGATATTTTTTGCATTCATTTGGTTTAAAACATCTGCTATCATTCCCTGAAAATGAACCTGTGGCTGTCACCATTTCCCTGAAATATTTTCCGATTCATAGCAGAGAAGAGCCGGCTGAAGAATATGTTCACTAACAGAAGCCAAACTGTCTGGGGGCAAAAGCGAAAACATATTTCAAGGCTGAAGTTTGGTGGCATCAGAATGGAATGAGATTAATAGCATTTCAAGAGAAAAAAGCGGTGCATTTAAAAGTGTTGAATATGTGTGTGTGAACTGAAGAGAAAATAAAGTATTGACCATCCATATCTGAAACACCCTAAGACACCGGCATTCCAGTTTTCCAAACAATTAGGTACTGAATGTGCTAAACGGCAGTTTGGTCAGATAAAAAATTCAGAATTGAATATGAGACTGAGGACCAGATTCTGGAACTGCACTTTCACTCAATTTTTGTTCACAATCATAGTATTATTAGATTAGTCCTGATTCAATAAGGCAGCAGCTAATTACATTATGTTCACTGCATGTTTCATAGGTGTGAAGGAGCAAAGTTTTAGTTCCATAGAGTTGTAATATGTGAGTTTCTAATGTCTGAAATAAACAAGCTGAGAGGAGAAATGGAAATTGGCATGCTGAAGATTTGAAAACATTCAGTGTCATCATTACCCTCTTATTTAGGAAAGTTTTGGTGCCGATAAATCCTAAAAATATAATAAAGTAAGCCTTTTTTCTGGAAAGTTTTCCAAGTAAAAGACATTAAACAAACTTCTAAGGAAATAATGTAATGTAATAGCAGACCTCATAGCAAAAGAAAACAGCTACCATGTGATTATGGTAATCGGCTCATCAGTCATGACATATCTAACTGTTAAATATCAGACTACAGCTGTTTAGCTTAGCTTAGCACAAACAGTTTGAAACAACTATCTTGGCAGGTTAGAGAATCCGGACGTTTTTTGCCTTGTCATGTATGATCATGTGTCCACTGATGGACAAACCAAGACATTGTCTTTTCTATTTGTTTTTTTCCGTCTCCATCCAATCCATCTTGATGTTGGGAAAGCAGTGCACAGCACAACTATTCTTATATTTTAGGTGATTATACACCAATGAAAACATACTTCTGAATATTATATTCCCTTTTCTGCTCTACTCTGCTCATAAATCCCTGTAAATCTTACGTACTGGACCCTTGACTCCCTGAGAAGTATTCATTTGTAGAAAACAGCTACATATCGTTGTAAAAGCACAGGCATACACACACATTAATCCTGGGTTATATAAAGGGTATAGCCATTTTATATGAGGTGGCTTATCTAAAGATGATTGTCCCCAAGTGATTTGAAAATGATTGGTTAAATGGAGGGAAACTGCAGTTAATCAAGATTGAACTTGTAGTTCCCCATAAGATGAGCTCGGGAGGTCTGCATGGAAACATGTGATATGCTATCTTTTTATTGGGCTCATTACTATTTATTTATTACATCCTATTAATTCTCAGCCATTTATCACATCACACGACGCCCCCTTACCACAGCTAAAGATTTGGCCATCCTCCATTTTGGGGCCTAATCTTAATTGGAAACCGCTGTAGGCGACAGTGGGGCTATGAAGGAAATAGAGGAAAGGAAGAGGAGGGAGAGGAGGGACAAAAAGAGAAAAGAGACAGACAAAGATGACAACATAATATATCAAATATGAGAATCTGTTTAAAACCAGACAAGCAGCAAATCACTCATATCCCAGTCCTCTCTGTTCTTCAGCAGGAGTGCAGCTGCGTCCTGGACTGCATAACTCATTTTTTAGGTTGACGCCCAGCAGTATACGTGTGAATGCATAGATAGAGGGACAAGGTCAAAGGTCATCCAGTCACTAAAGGTCAGAGAGGAAGCCGCCCTTCACAATGTGCTGTGCTGAATGCGCAGGACAGACAGCAACGTAAACAGAGATTAGAGAGACCCCCAGCATATCAGCACCAAACCAAAGGGAAGGGGGGCGGCCGCAGACACCTCGGCGGGTATATAGACAGCAGAGACCAAATGTCAGCATTTGGTTTGGGCTGATATTTGTCTTTTAATCCCAATTAGGAGTTTGACTCTTGTCATCCCACACCACAGTTAATTTCATTGAAGAAAGCTGTGAAAATCACTTTACATTGTATGCTCTTCAATGGTAGATTCATATCCACCGCCACCCAAAATAATTCCTATTTCTTCAGAAATTATTTATTATTATTATTATTATAATGTCTTGCCAGTAATATTAGCTAACATTACCAGTTCTTTGACGGAAGAAATTTAGCTGCGTTAAATTGAAAATATTTTGACTCCACACAATGTGTTCACTGGGAGGGTACTGAACCTGCTTCTGTTGCCCACTCACCTGGCTCCGGTTCAGGTGTTCATTCTGGCCAGTCCATGCCAGCATTGCTCCTTGGATCCCCCATATCTTGATCCAGGCCTCCAGGGAGAGCACCCAGCTTTGAATTTGACATAGTGGCCAAACTGTGTAATAACAACATCACTTGAGGCATAGCAGCCCAAAAATACTTTTTCCTTATAGACATTGTGAAAGAAGCAGTAGATACATTTTTTTTTGTTGCAAAATAATGTTTCACCATCAAGATTTGATCCATTTGGTCCAATAACATGTAGAAAGCCTCGAAGAGCCACAGGATTAGTTAGTTAGTGGTAGGCTAAACTGGAAGCCACTTGACCAAAGGAAGTCTTCTAGTGCGCTTGTGGAAGCTTTGGCATGCAATTTGGCTTTGTGCACCACTGAGCAACTTTGACAGGAATGAATGGAGACCTGCCTCCAATGCTGTCCAAAGCTTCTCCCTTATACAGCCATGGTCCTGGTTGTCCAAAGCTCCTATGCTAGCAGTGAAAATACCTTCCTCACTTCCCCTGTGCTTCGAGCTCCCAGTCCAAGCAGATTCAAGTCTATTAATATGATCACTAGCTGCACAGCTAACTGAGTTAACAAGCTAACAGCAGCTCATTTAATAGCAATCTGTGGATACTTGGATGATATTGTGCCCCCTATTTGTTTGGAGTATGAATTCGACCGGTGACCAATTCTTACATAATGCACCTTAAACTCACAACGTACCACCGCTCCTGGTCCAAAGCGCCTGTGCTACCTTTGTAAACACCAACAGTCCTGCAGGCTAATAGATCCACTAGCTGCACAGGTAACTGCACTAACTAGCTGACACAGCTCGCAGCAGTTAGCAGTCACTCTTGCAATATGTGAGGAGTTGCTTTCACGGAAGTTAGAGCAATTAGCAGCTAGCAGTGGCTAGCAGGAAAGTCACCATTACCTTGAATAAATTATGGACTTCTCTGTGTTTGAACATTGTTGATGTAATGTAAGTAAACAAAAAAATATTATTATTGCTTTAAAGAATTTTGATATCCTTAGCTACTCAACTCAGTTCAAGACAGTGAATCATATTTTTGTGAATCTGTGAATGAATGCAGCTTCAGAATGATCCCTCATGAGAGAATAAATGGTATTCATTTAGTGTGACTGTTGCACAGACGCTGTGAGAGTAAACAGTCTGGTGTAAATCGAGTCAGTTGACTTGATAGATGAGAACAACATCTATGTGTAACAACTATGTGTAACAGTACACATCAAAGGAGACGACAGCTGCCACCTCAAAATGCTTAAAAGATATTTGAGAAAAAAACTGAAAATGTCTAAATTTTCACTGAAAAAAACTGACTGGCTAAAGTGAGACAAAAACAACAATAATCAAATAACTCAAATTTGGCTAAACATACATTTAAAATAAAAACAAACTGCTTCACACCAGTATGATATATTGCCACTCGCTGGCTTCAGGGTTTTAAAGTCTGTAAAACATGTTATGAAACCTGCTCCACACCCACAACTTAATAGTTTTATTAGAATGATTTCCACTGGAGAGTTTTAGTGCTCAATGGTGGCCCTTAACACTAAGATTTCTCTTCCCCGTGAGGAATATTTTAATTTAAATCGTATGTACATTTATTATTTAATGATACTGTATAGGTGTGTCAGTACAGTTCATAAAAGAAAGGCTTCGGGGCAGCCGCGGAGCAAACAAACACATATAAATGATTGTTTTATGAATGTGTGACAGTATCGCACAGCCACAACATGCCTTATCTCCCTGGATTGTGAGGTTGTGTGTGTATGTGTAATAGTGTGTGTGTTAGGGAGGGGTCTCCTCAATCCCCCTGTTTCATATTACCCTTTATGAGATCATGCCTCAGCTGTACTGTAGATACCATCGTGACTGACAGTTTTTGTTGCGCTAAAAGGAAAACAGCATTTAAGATCCGTGTTTTTAAATCAAACTATTATTCCAGCATATGAGCTTCAGCTCGGCTTAACTGCCGCTGACATTCAATCACACTCCCTTTAATGGAAGAGAATTTGTGAGTTAGCTAGACCCGTCTTGTCCTGGCAGACACACACCGCAGCAGCTCCAGCAGGCGGCTTTGGCTTGCGTTGGCCGCCATCTGCTTTGAATTGTGAACAGTTGAGACAGGGCCGTGGTCAGGGGAGGCTTGGGTCTCATCTGGATCTAATAGGTGTTGAGAGGAAACTGAGCCATCCTGAAAAGAGCCTGGGGGCCTGAAGCCAGAAATGGTCAGTGAAAGAGGGCAGGGGGTCACTTTCATAACACTGACGTATGCCTGATGTGTTACTGTATGACATATTAAACAACAGGGAATTTCTCTTTAACGTCACAGTCTGTAGCTTTGCAAATATTGGTAATCAGCTGTACTGGCCCACTGTCTTGACCTTTTTGCTCTGTGCTCCAAAAGTTAACAAGCTTGGTACCTCGGTCAATTTTCTCTTTTCCTCTTCCCTGTATTTAGATATGCTATGTCCTAGGCTTGTCTATGCTGAAAAGAAAACCAAATTTTGATTTCTGATGAAAAGATGTTGCTGGGACACCGGTAAAAGTTATCTAACTAGCTAGACAATGATTAATGTAAATTAACTTGTTTTGCTAACATTAACAATCAGATGAAATTAGCTAGCTAATTATTGATGTAGATTAACAAGCTTGTTAGGTAGCGTTTTGCTAACATTAGCTCATTTAAGATGTGACTTTATATATTTAGTTTTACAGGTTACCCCATCAACATCTTTTTACCATCTTCAAAATTTGGTTTCTTTTCGACATAGGAGACGCTTTACCTTGTCAGGCAGCTGGATTCCGGAAATCACAAGAGAATCTGTCTTGCCAAAGTCTTGTCAATTTAAATGATTTTTCAAGACTATGCAAGAAAGAAAGACTACCAGGAGTCGCTGGATAAAACACGTCCGGTATAATAACGTTACAAGGGACAGTAATATTGGTATTAATGATGAAAATGATGTAATTCACTAAGTGGCTTCACATAAAACTAAACTAATCAATGATAAACCGACAACAAATTGTGATTTTCCTTTTTGGCAACATCATATGTGTAATTCAACAAATCAAACAAATAATAACTTGTCTCTTTCCTTTGACTAACATTCATATTTATTTCAAAGTAAGGTCCTTTGGGGCACACAGGAAGGGGTGTGACTTTGTCTCTCTATAGGAATGAACAGAGGCCCACCTCCTACACTGTATTCAGTTCCCCTTAGTACATCCATGGTTCCAACAGGTACCAAGCTTGTTCAGCTGTTACTGTAGCATAGAGCAAAAAAGGACAGAACTTAGGATGGGTCACTTGTCAACTTACATAACTTCTCTTTGTGTGCAGTATTGCCCTCCATTCACCTCATTAACAAAGAGCTTAGCGCAGGAAAAACAATATCACTGCTACAACAGAGTGACTACATCGAATTAATTTGCTGTCTGCTTTGTACAATAGATTCACAGTTTAATAGCCTGCTACAATAAACACTCTCCTCTTCCATTTAAACACAAGTTAGCTACAGTTCTGTTCTTTGCCAACCAATTTTCCTTTTTAATGGTCGTTGCTTTGGAAATGAACAAATAAGCATCAGGAAACGGGGACTATGGCCATTGCAGAGCCTCATCAGCGGGATATACTATTCATCAGTCGAAAAGTTCATCTCCATTAGTCAGCATTACCCTGCTGCCTCAGCTGAGTCCATAGAGTAATGGCCCATAGATACAGCCCATTCACAGTCATTACCAAAGGCAGCTCACACAGGGCCGTGGTGCAATACCTCACTCAGTGGCTGGCAGTGTGCCACGGGGACAGATAGGCTCCTATTGTGGCCTGCCGGGCTACCTGTCACATCACATCAGAGGCGACGTCTTCTCTGACACTCATTCATACTAGACTGTGAGTTGTGTGATCATATCGTAAATTTAGAACAGTGGAGAGAAAAATGTGATTTTCTATATGTACGCTGCACAAGTGGATGGATGGGCAGTGCAGGAGGTCACAGTGTTGTTTCACAGGCTCCACTCTATCAGTGTGTGACGGGCGCTCTGCCTCTGCTGCTGGGACTGAGGAGGAAAACATTCCTGACAGGTCAAAGGGCAAACGCTCCACTTCCTGCCATTCGGGATGATGGGATTGGAGGAGCGTGAAGGGGAAGGAGAGTGGGGTGAGAGGGAGGGACGTTGTTTAGATATTCGGTGCAGCTGTGACCGTGTCCCTGTCTTTCACTCTTCTCCACCCATCCTGCCCTCTGCGTTCTTCCTTGAGCCGGGCTGAAGGGTTGAGTTAGTGATGCCTCCTAACAATATCAATTACTTTCTAGAATTATGTTTCCACCACAGGAACTTCAGTATCAGTCATTTTCTGGAGCTGCATTCCTACCTCAGGAACTTTCCCCAGGAACCTTTGGAGGAACCGCAGTGATCTGGGTCTAAATTAAGTTCTGGGGACATTTTTTCCCCTCCCAAGTCTTTGCTCAGTATGTAATGCTATGATTGGTCGATCACTGGCAGCATTTTATTTCAGACACCATTTCTAAAAATCTGCAGCCACAAAGCAGTTTATTTTTTGTTCATTGGGGTTTAATACATCAACATAGGCTGTATTTTCACTCTTTAATAGAACACAGTGCATTTCCACTGCAGAAACCATTATTTTATCCAAAAAGTCCTTGCTCCAGAGGTGGTATTTTCCAAAAGTACCTGAATTTTGGGCATGGGGCTTTCAGCACTGACCATTTCTTTGCCTCAGTACATGAGTTGCATGATCCACCAACTTAGCTCTTAGCTCTTCCCATGCTGAACATTTCAGATTGGTCAAGCAATCACAACATTATATTTCAGCAATCATTTTTTTTAAAAATCTGCTTCTGCCTCGACACATCAACAGGGAATTACAGAGGAAAGAATATGACAGATGGACTGATGATGATGTCCAAGCCTTATTAAGCATTTATGCTGAGGTCAGAATCCAGTGGGAATTGATGTCTGTCCATGGCTTCATATAATGTTACCTTTATAGTCGTGCACAAAAATTACATGTAAAAAGAGTCATGGCTTTTTCATACATTAGCTGACTTTCGCCTAATCTTCATGGGTCATTAGACGCAATGCAGACAGAAGTTCCAGGTACAGCTATGGAGTTACATAAGAAAACATACAATGGATGGACCAACGAATGACTAATGATCATTCTTCTATAGTTGTGCACAGAAATGACAAGAACAGCCATTGCTTTCATACATCAACAGAATAAATTTGTATAATCTTCATGTATCATTGTAGCACCATTGATATGCCGACAACAATAAGCTGAAGAAACCTTTTAGTTACTTGAAAAGTAGTTCCTGGGACAAAATGTTGCAGGTACATTAGGTGGAAACGTTGTATTAGGTTTTCCTCAGATTGATGGCCAGGACTATGGCCTCCCAGGTCCTTTGAGTCCTCCTCCCTGGTTGCAGTTTCTCACAGGGCCTCCCGGTGCCATCCAATCCCCGGTGAGCTGCTGCGGATGGAGGTGATTTACTGGTGGCCCCTGTGTTTGTTTTCCCTTCCCCTGCTGTTGGTTCTGCTAAGCACCCTGCTTAGCTACTTAGCTGCCGAGGGGTGCTTTTGTGCGTGCATGTGTGTGTGTGTGTGAATGTGTATATGTTACACTGGTGTCCCACCCATGAGCGGGCCCAGGGGTATATGTGACTTATTTGAAATAAACTTAAGCATTAAAAAAGCAAAACGGTCAAAGTGGGAGGTGATGGTGTTTTATTGAAATAGTCTGTTCTAATAGAGGATCCATGGAGCGTGACAAATTTGATTTAGCTGACAAAGCTGCTCACACACTCAGTAGACCTGAGGCTGTGCCTGTGTTATCAGCCATAGAGTGCCAGTGCTCTATTAGAAGTGCTAATGTCATCATTTGACACATGCTGCCCTAAAAATGTTTCCTGAGCAGGTGGCGAGGGCTTGGCCTCCATCAGGGTGAACATAAACACACACACACACACACAAAACACACACATGCAGACATACATATGAATGTACACACTCTTATCTATTACACACCGAGATAAACAAAACCACCGCTGTCATTACCCAGTGTTCATCTAATTGGCCGCGTAGCCGGAGGGGAGGGGCTGTGAGGTCACGCTGCTCTCTCTGGGCGCCCATTATTCGCTCAGTTAAGCCCGGCGCCGCGTGGCGTGGCCTGGGAAGCCTGCTGGATACACTTGTCACTGAGACAGCCTAATTAGAAGCAGCCGTCCAGCGGCTGACCCCTCTGACACCACCTGAGAGGCAGAGCTCAGACCCACCTGTTCCCTGCGGACGCCTCATAGAGCATTAACAGCTCTTACAAGGATCTTCTGTCTGTCACACTCACACGCCTTATTGATATTCAACATGGTTGAAATCATGCCTTATAAATGCTTTATTAGTTATATCTGATGAATTTATTAGTGATCATAAATGATTTTAATGCTTTATAGATGAGTAATAAATAATTAACAAAAACAACTTTTGGTATGACAGTTACGTAACATGCTCTTTTGGTGTCATTAATCATCATAACATATCAGGAAGTAGGAAAGCTGTCACTCTTAATTTAATATTGCAGATTATTATTAAGTAGGTTATCATTAAAAGATATTGAGCTGAGACACTTAAGCAACTGGACAATGGACAGAAAATGAATCTAATGAATCTGCAGCAGTTCTGATAATCATAAATTGTTTCAGTCTTACACCAATAATAAATTGGTTCTGGTTTCTCACTGTAAGGATTTTTCGCTTTTCTCCGTTTTCTATTATTGTTGTTGTGGTTTAACTTGGAGGTGGACCCAAATGCAGAAAACAGGAGGCAGAGGGGAGATTTCAAAAAGATATTTAATTAACTGCAGACCAAAAACAAAACTTACACAAGTGACGAGGGAGAATCTAAAAACAGGCAGGGAGAAAAAAACAAAAATCCATGAATCAAAAACACAAGGAAACACTGACCAGCACGGAGACGAGACGAGAGAACGAACCAACAAACTAAGGAGGACAAGACACAGGATTAAATACACTAGGAAGGGGGAGGAAAACAAGACACAGGTGAGGGCAGTCAGAGACAGGTGAAAATAATTAGTGATCACAAAGGGCGGGAAAACAGACAAAGACAGGAAGAAAAAACAGAACACACGAGGGAGGACCAGAAACTACCAAAATAAAACAGGAAATAACAAACAGAATCCCAAACCATGACAATTGTAAGCTGAATATATTGGCTTTTGGACTGTTTTTGACTTTTCACAGACCAAACAATTAATTGATCAAAAGTCAGAAAGTCAAAAAATCAAAACAGTAAATAGTTGAACCTCTCAAAGTCATTACTTTTACTACTTCATAAGCCTACAGACCTAAAGTTTAAGGTCCAGTGGGGAAGATGGAAGAATATGGCAGACATGGAAAATAATATTAAAATATGTTTTCATGAATTAATAGTCAGGTGAAAATAAAAATCATTGTTTTCATTACCTTAAAATGAGCTGTTTATATCTACAGAGAGTGCCGATCTTCATGTCGTCATGTCATGTTTCTACAGTGGCACAGAACAGATGAACCAAACACTGTCTCTATATGGCCTTTCACATATCGCCCAAGTTTTGCGGCCACCGTAGGTCCTCTTTAACGCTTGGAATGAGAGAGTGAGACAATGTGTTTGCAATCTGTAAGCTCACTACTAGATGCCACTAGATCTGTTCCTTTAAATGATATTAAATCAATAATAATAGATACTTACACTGCAATAATCAATAAAGTCAAACCTGTTATCCTCTAGAGTCTGAGTTCAGTGACTCTCTGCCTTACTGCCTGCCAGACTCCATTAACACTTTGCACAATTCATTGTTATAAACATCTATTCCTTCTAAGAGATTACTGATGATTTCTAATGACTCATAAACAGACACTTACTCATTCTGTGAATATTCAGCATTAACTTAACTGTAATAAACATGACACATGCAAACAATGGCAGAGGTTACAGTTGAGAATAGAAACTTCAAACAAGGACATTGCAGCTGCAGCACCGGAGAGTATTTCAACTTAATCTCTGATGACATATCATGGCCATTTTATGGTTTGTTACAGTTAATATATTACAGATTTCTTGATTAAGATTGTAAGTTAATTTTATTTCATTTATGCCATGATAGACCACGCATCCTTAAAATAATCCAAAAAAGGGGGATTTGAATATTTACAATTTGATGACAATAAGGCAAACTTGCTGCTGGTGGTGGTGAGATTGTATTATGAATTTATTAAAGTGACATTTAAGTTGTACTCTGAAGGGAAAACCCCCCAAAAAGCTGTAGTTGTAAATGTCCCTGCATGATGAATCAAAGAAAGTAAAAATCAGGCAGAGGGAGTTTTCACAAAGTAGCAGCCCACATTCAACCAACCAAACATGAATGTGCAATCACTGATCTATAAAGAATTATAAATGATCATTTAACCAATAATAAAGCCATTAGTTACATCTCATTAAGCATGCCTCTTTTTAAAGAGGTACTTGTAATTTTCATGCAGACTTGGGTGTAAAACTTAAATGTCGTCATAAAAACTTTCATGTGGGGTCAAGAGCAGGGTAGCAGAGTTTGCTGGGATGCTGCAAGACAAAAACTCTGACCATGATGCTCTTCAGTCAGACACACCAGCGAGGCAGCCGACCCGACTCTATTTTGCATCACAGCATTGTTTTTTAAAAGCCTGATCCGCGACTAGCTTTGATTCCCTGACGGCAGACACTACATTATATGGGGCACGGACGGTCAAGCTAGCTCCTGCCGTAGAGCCGCACTCCGAGGACTGCCAATTACTGATGCATGAGTCATTTCTAAAGGAGCACTTTGAAATAATGCCAAACATGAGAAACTTTCCCCTGCTCACTGGAGCGCACTCGATACAGAGCCACTGATGCATGTGGGGTAAACTTGTCTCTGTTTTTTGGGTTGGCTGGACGGGATGCAGGAAGTAGGGGCTGGCTCTGGCACTGAGTCAGCTTTGTGTAAACGCTGCAGCATGCGCCTAAACGCTAGCAGTCAAACATACATTCCTGTGATGAAAGGAATGCAAACATGAAAACACACTTATTATGCTGATGCATATGAAGCATTCATGTGTGACTTTAATGTACATAAACATGTACTCCCTGAAGACATGCTGGCTGCACTTTAGAGTACAGAGCACTACTAAGATGTAACAAGACATACTTTGCATCAAATTAGTCTAAAACTAGAACAGAACAGAATTTACAACAGAATTGAACTGGAAACTAAAGTGAAATCACATATCTGCAGTGGTAAATAATACACTTGATTTCACAGCACAGTTCTGTTCTAATGTGTATTACCCTCTAATAAAGTCTAATACAGGTCAAATACTGTCAAATAAAGAACACTTTTTTTAGCTTTTGTTTAATCTGACACAGTACAGCTTGTTAAGATTGTTAATTAGTCTACTGTTAGGTGTAAGGTGCCTACATTAGGTATAGTTGTGTTTTTTGACTGCCTAATTAAGAACATATTATTTCTAGTTTTTGTCTCATTTGCGTACTTATTAGTGTACTGTAAAATAAAGTGTGACAGACATGCATAGATTGTCTCTTTTTTACTCATTCACTCTTCCGCTGCCATTCATCACCCTCTTACAATCACGTCCTCGGGAAGAAAAAAACATTTCACTCTCCGACTTCATGGGAACATTCAAGGTCTCACCTCCTCCACAGTCCTTTGCTTTGCATCATCACTCGCGTCTTCTGATGAGAAGAAAAACACAGGAGGGAGACTCTGCCCAGGACACGAAGAAAGATGTCAGATTGTTTCTGTTTTACACATGAATGGAGTACTTTCGAATTAGACACAGGGGTTAAAAGGTCACCTGCGCTCCACAGGGATGAATGCAGACCCAACGAGGTAAACATGGGAAAAGCCGAAGAGGAAGACAACTTTAATTGCACTGTCATCCTGCTCTCCGCTGCTCTCCAGCCCTCTCATGTTGCTTTATATTGAAGCTAAGAGAGGCAGGGGACACTCTCCCTTTCCTTTCTCGTCTGTCTGCTCCACAGATGCTGCTCTGCTTGATGTGATGTGACATTTATTTAAGTCCAGCCTTCAGGACTTGTTGATGGAAGGAAAAGATGGTAAGATGAAGCACGGGGAGGAAGAGGAGGAGGGGGAGGAGGGAAGGAGGGAAGAAGGAAAGTGGTCACAAAACCAGTCCTTTCTTATGTTTCCAGAAGAGTGAGGAAGAAAAAAGGAGCACCTCTGGTGTCAGATATGATGAAAAAGAGTGTGTAGTGGTGGCTTTAAAGGGATTTTTGGGGATTGCAACCAGATAGCAGCCAGACTCCTTAAAGAAAAATAGTCATTTTACCTCACAGAACAGTGGAGTTGTTTGTGTGACTTTGGAATTTTAAGAGATTAGTTCAGATTCTTCAAAGTCAGCAAAGCCAACAGATTGAGGCAGCAAAAAGCAAATACTGTCTTCTAAAATTACTGTTTTTCCTTAAATTAATAGTCCAAATCATTTAATGTAGGGTAGTATTAGGCAGTGTATTACCTGCAGTAGATGCACAAATGTCAGTCAGATAAAGGATCAATGAGTCAGGCAGACTAACATCTTCAATGAAACAATCCCAAGTTAATAAGGGAGGATGCATTTTGGTCATTTTGCTAACAACGAGGATGGCCTCCCCCCCTAAATCGCCTACTTCTTCTCTGCTTCTCTAAAGTAGGGATGTTCCAACCGTCATCTACTGTAGTTAATACACCAACTATTGATAAGTACCTCATACAACCCCATTTCAAATAATCCAACCTATCCTTTAAGCTAATGAGACTGAAATAATGTGGAATAAGGGGGAAAAAGACATCAGCATCTAATTCTAAAATATAAAAAGCTCAGGGCTGAAGCTGGAGGTGTGTTTAAGCCTCCTTGCGTTATTGATGAGCCTGTCAAGGCCACTCTTCATCAGGTTGTGGGAAGCAAGAGGGGGGAGGGATCAAGGGGAGAAAAAGAATGGAAGAGGGAGGGATGAGGTGAGAGGACGGGTTCGGCTCGAGGTCTGCCGAGCCTAAAAGCGCTTTCCCCCAACAGCGGTGAATAATGAGCAGAGACAGAAAAGAAGAGGAGGGAAAGAGGACGGAGGAGTGGAAGCCAGACGAGAGGAGGAGAGAGATTAAAATGAGAAAATAATAATCGTGTTGAGGGATTTGGAAATGACGGAGATAAAAAACTGATGTGGCAGCTACTGGTCGTATTCTTTAATGTGGCTCAGCCGATTTTCATGCCCGGAGCATCTCAACCATGTAATATGTTATGGATTTTTCTCCCTACATGACGTTTATTTTTACGCACAAACTCATTTATAAGCATCTCCACAAGCTCCAGTTGAGGCTGCATCCCTCTGATTTTCTGCTGTCTGGGGTTATGTTCAAGCCAAGCTGGAGTGTGTGACTCCTCACCACAGAGAACTGAGTCATCCCATCAGCCAGTTGGCTCGTCCTGGATGACCAAGAAGAATGGCCGTCCGGCAATCTGCCTGTCACATTTAAACATGACCATGATTATTTCTCCTCTGCACAATCCAATTCTGTGGTGTGGAATTGGGAAATATGTGACCTATTTTTTTTTTTGTTTTGTTTTGATTTGTTTCACCCCCCACATACATCCCCTCTCTCCCTCTCCCCCTCCCTTCTTTAGCTTGATATTTAGGTCACGAGGGGACAGCGTTTTCCAGGCAGAGGCCGAAGAGCTTACTGTCCACTTGGTCCCCGTATGTAATTGAAAACATACAAATGGATTAGCTGGAGAGAGTTCAATGCCAGTGGGTCTTTTGGGTTTGGAGTGGCCGGTGGATTCGGACCCTCTAATACCTCAGCGGGGGGAGAGAGGGAGGGGAGATGAAGGGAGGGAGGGGAGGGGAGGATGATGGACAGATCCAGGGATTTAGGGTCTTGCGAGACCAGTATTAAAATCAACAAGCACACAGAGGAAAACATGCAAACACACAGGGACAGAGAGGGGAAAAGATGCGCACACATACAAACTACTGGTCTACTGGCAATCATGCAAACTCTCATACACATAAAAGAAGAAAACCTGTGACTTATAACAGCTATAATGTAGGCCATAATTCTTGTAATAATAACAGTGCACTTAGAAAGTAATTGCTGTGGGTGCAAGAACATGGCACAGCCTGCAGATCGCAGTCAGGCTAATCAGACAGGTTTTAAACAAACTTCCAGGTTAGCTACTTATATGCAAAAGAAAACAAATGTATTCAGTAAATGTTTTGTCCACAGACCGACTCCTTGAGTCAATGTTAACCGACTGTACTTGCTGTGGTTCTTGTAGGTGTAGCGCACACACAGTTGTCCTGGGCAATGAGATATCACCAGCATTACAAGGGGCTCACTTTGGGTTTTATCTCCAAATGAAGTGGTTCAGATGATCTTTTGTAAACTGTCTACCACTTTACCACTTATGTGGTTTACCCAATGGAGTCCTGGTGCCACTACCTGTCTAGCTGCTGTTCCACCAGCTGTCTCATTAAAGGACTAGTTCAATATCTTTTCAAGTGTTAGAAGAGTAATAGAATAGAACTGAATTGAATCAAAAAGAATTAATCTTATATGTAACATTTCTGCATTGAAACACTAGACCTATGTTGTATATATTGAGTTGTACTGATATTATCCCAAAATGTTTCCAACACTGGTTGAACCCAGAAACATCCATAATTTCTTCAAGTTAACAGTGTTTCCTACTAACTGCTAGTTGCTATAGCTTCCAGGAAAATATGGGATACATCACATACATCAGAGAGTGAGGAGGGAAGTCAAATGAGACTAAACATAATGTGCATGAAACATTAAAATATTACCTTGTCCCTGAACATGATTTCTGCCTGAGTCATCGTCAGCTTTCATTAGATGTGGTTGTTTAACAATGAAGACAAGAACTCCCATGATCCCAAGCTACTTCACCACTTCATCAAACTACATCTTTTGTTATTGTTTTAATACGAGAGAGACCCCTAGTGGCTTTACATATGACTTTACATACGACTTTACATATTGTGCCTTTAAATATAAGGCTACAACCAGCAGCTAGTTAGCTTAACTTAGCATAAAGACTGGAAACACAGGGAAACGGCTTGTCTGGCTCTGTCCAAAGGTAACAAAATCTGCCAACTAACACCTCTAAAGCTCACTAATTAAAATATTACATCTGGTTTATGTAATCTGCACAGAAAACATGTACAAAAAAGTGTATAAATGACAGGTTAAGGCGTTAGATGGAGGTTATGTGCTTAACTATTCCTGGGCCTATAGAGCAGTAACTTGTCAATGTCTCTGCTGGTTATCTGGCAACCTTAAAATATTGACAAGACTTGTTACAGAGCTGGGGAAGCTTTCTTGGCCTGTTTATGATAAACTAAGCTAAGCTAAGCTGAGCTGAGCTGAGCTAATCAGATACTAGCTATAGCTTCACACTTACCATACAGGATATTTTTTTTTCCATGATGGCGAAGGCATGACCAACATACTCTTCAGCCTCTAATTGGCTGTCCCTGATATTTTCACACTACCCGATCTCACTTCTTATGCCTAAACCTATCCAGTCCAGTCAACCCAAACCAACCAGGGTAATGAGTACTAGCCATTCAGAGTCACAGTAGGGCAGGTCATGACTTCACCATCCTGGAAATGAAAAGTTGCTTACCTTGCAGTGAGTCATGTTGATCTTCTCATTGAAGAAGGCAAATGAGCATATCTCAAAATTTCAAACTATTGCCTCATACTTTTCTTAGTAATGCAAAACAAAGAAACATCCTTTCATAGTTTTCCATATTCTACAGATATATTCTCTAAAATCTACAGTTCCCATGAAAAATTAGCAGCAGATAAATTGTCTTCTTGTAACTTGTTTATTTCCTTGTGTATTATATCCAGACTACACCAGGATGTTGTAATCTGTGCTGTCTCATAAATATGTCCGGTGTTTCACCCTGCATGCCCCACAGTCATGTCTGCGGCATCTCAACTCACCCAAAGACTTTCCTCTTTCTGTCAAGACAAGATGCTGCTCTAAAGCTTAAGTGGTAGTGTTCATTAAAAATAGAAATATAAAATAAACTACAACATTACATTTAAAATATATATATCATCCCTGTCTAGACACCTTTAATGAACTGTTGAGCAAAGCGATGTACCAAATCTGTTTTTTAGTTATTTGGACTTCCCAGATCTCTGCAGTTACTTTGGTGAGTATGTTATCTTAGTGTCTGGCAAAGGTGGCAAAAATATGATGTTATACTTGTAACAACCTGCATTTATCCTTTTAGGCGAACAGAAAAAAAATCGGACTTCCTCCTTTAGGAGCACATCTCTCTTCCTGGTGTTTCTGTAGTGCTGTCTGTCTCGTCCTCGCTGACTCTGTGGACACACTCACAAGGTCAGCCAAAGCTCATGTGTTGCTCAGCACACCACAGTTGGCCTGGAGATAGTTGTAAAAGCTTTGACAACATGACCTTCTCCTTGACTGATGATGGTCAAGAGGGCCGTTACTATGAGCCACTGTCTCAGCTGTCTGCAGCCGCTGAACTGTTCTTAGACCTGGATGCAGACGTGTTTTTGGATTTCTTGAAACTGATGGTGGTAATGATTCAAAAATTGTTTTTTTTTCCACTGAAGTTGCACCAAAAAGGCAAAAATGCTTATAGGAATGAAAAGCAGGTATAGAAGAGGGTGGAGCTATGAGAGAGATGAGAGGGCAGAAGATGAGAGGAGAGTGGGAGTAGAGGAATACAAATGAGAGGAGAGGAAGGGGGGCAGGGGGGTGAAGAGGAGACGAGGGAGACGACGAGAACGAGATGAGAGAAAGAGGAGAGGGGAAAGGAGAGATAGCTGAGAAGACAAAGAGGAGGTTTAGAAAGAGAGAGCAGAGCGGCGTACTCAGCGAAGCAGCAGTCTCAGACTTGCCAGCGCATCCGTGACCTAGATTCTGTGCTTCTCCCTAGATCCCTCTCCCTCATGAATGTTTGATTACGCCTCCAACAATAGCAGTATTTACACCAAATGCTTTTTAAATTACAATTCAGCTGCAGTAGAGGAGGAGGAAAAAAAAATCCAATCCATTCGAGGTGGAGGGAAAATGGCAGAGAAATTGATTTGAGAATTCTCACCTCAGTGGAGAGGCAAGGTTTGAGTCTCTTAAGACCAGACAGAGCTGATTGGTGCACAGTCGAGCTGCTGTCTAGCACACCACACACACACACACACACACACACACACACACACACACACACACACAGAAATGAGTGTGTGACACAGCCAAAGAAAGACAAAAATTCACCTCCGCTCATGCATGCATGTCCCCACTGCTGTGTGGGTATAAACCACAAGCAGACCCAGACACAGACAGACATGCTGCTGAATTAGACATAAACGAATAAAAAAAGTTTGAAATGTAAAAACTTGGATCTTCCATTCGACCACCGTCCTCATCAAGGTGTGGCTGATATCACCCGTCCTCCCTCCCTGCCAGCCTCCCGACTCCCCCTGCATCCCAAAAAACACGGCCAGCCACATCTCCGTGCATCAGCCGTCACCATGGCCACTGGTAAACCTCTGTCAGTGTTGCCATGGTAACCATTCTGGGAAGTTAAGCCTCTCTGACTGCCATGAGAGAGATAGAGAAGAGCCATAGACACCAGACAACAAAATGGCGGCAAGATTAAACAGACGATTCTGGGCTAAGCCACATTTAACAAAGGATACTGGGAAAGCACAAACACACATTATTTCACACATATTTATCTCTCCTGCTTTTTCACACATGCACATATGTGCAGGGATACAAAAACATGCACACCAAAGGCGCACACACTCACACACACGCACACAGCAGCAGCAGTTAATCCCATTCCAGTAACCAGAGAGAACTGGTTCAGAGTCGGTAATCTCCAAAAAGCCCAGTTTTTGGAAGCTGTGTGACATCCGGCTCCAAGTAGAACAAGCCAGACAGCCAGATCGTCGGCCATTACAGCCCTGTTTTTAAAACCGCCCGTTCAAATTGAGAACGAAACAAACAGCAACAAAGAAATAAGGAGAAACAGAATCCTGTATCAAAAGGGAGAGGAGACGCTGGAAATAGTTAAAAACACACATTATGTGTGGGTGTGTTTACTCACTTTTCCTTTAATCATTATTAAAACACTCAGTTTAGATTGAGTCCATATTTTGGACCCTGTGAGCCAAAGCTGAATTCAGTCGGTGTTGTGATTCACAAATCATTCCCTTATTGAGCCTGACTTCTGGATTTCATTTAAAGATGGTTACAGATAATATAATATGTGAAATGGCCAAACTTAAAGGGAAAATTTGTCACTGTTCACGTGGATATCCAGTCAGTGTTGATGGTAAATGTAGTCAGTTGAAGCATTAAATTTCTCAGTGTGTGCTATATTGATCCAGAAGAGTTCTTCTGATACAAAATCTGTTGTTCTTCCTGCATCCAGTGATGTCGTAGTGATGTGTTAAGAAGGACTGCAGGCTATTTCATCTTGGATTTCTAGTCTTTGCCACTGTGTAGCCAGGGGGCGTGCTAGATGAGTCGTTGCATCGCCTAACATGATGCTTTGGCCATAACATAGAGTGGCGATAACACAGCAGCATGGGTGTGGGAGTCACAAGCATCCTCGTCCATGTAGGCGCTGCTGCACGGCTCTGTGAGCAGGAAAACTAACTTGTGATGTGTCCTTAATTACCCTCTAATAAAGTCTAATAAGGGTCTAATAAAGGGTAATAAACATATTATTTTTATTTTTTGTTTGATTCAAAGTACGGCTTATTTCGTCTTATAAGTGTACTGTAAAATAAAGTGGAGCCGATTTTTCTTCTTCCTGCTCCTTTAGAACTGGAAAATATACATTGAAATGATCAAAATAAATTATATTACACCACACTTCTCCTCTGTCTTCCTGTCTGTTTTCTCTCTACCATGGACCACTGGTGCTGCCCCCCCTCCACGCTCCCACCCTCTCACTCTCTGGTGAAGGCCTCGTCCCCTCATCACCATAGTCTGGCTCGCTCCGCAGACCAAATCATTCTGTCTGGCCCCCTGCACCACAGTTGCCACGGAAACCCTGTGTAAGTGTTTGCGTGTGTGTGTGTGTGTGTGTGTGTGTGTGTGTGTGTGTGTGTGGTACTGCTGGGGGATTGGTTGCCGGGGGCTAGATGCTTTCCAATCAAACCTGTTACTGGGGTGTGGGAGCCCCCCCTCCATGAAAAACAGGGCGGAGGAGAGACGGTGCAGACTGTGTTATCATGCTGTGGTGATGTTTGGGCAGCATGGTGTCACACAGAGGCATATCACATTACTGCTCTTCATCATGAACACTGACTATTTCACGGTGAAAGTGCATCTTTCTGTTTGTGATATCAGAGAAAATTTTCAATTGAAGATTTTTTTTTTCTTTGTTTTGTGTTACCCAGCATGCACTATTGATCCAGCTCAGATACTGACAGATGTGTTGTGCATATCAACACAAGACCAATTTACTGCATTGTATCAAAGCTGACTGTATAAAGATTCAAAGTAACACTTCATTTAAAGGGGAGTGCATTAGACTGTCATAACCCTGTCATGACATCTATCATGAATACGAAGGAGTCTATCTAAAGGTTTATGAGTGTTAGCATTTGGTCAGTTATGTAATTTTCAAATGTTTTAGATGTCTTTGTTATGACAGCTTGAGTCAGTTTGATGACCTGGAATACAAGTACAGTATGGGTTTGGTTTGCAGCGGGGCTGAGTCAGCTAGTTAGGCGGCTAGCTCCATGGCTAATTGAGCTAACTAGCTAATGCCAGCTGCAGGTAACAGCAGACAGCAGTTAGCCTACTTTAGCAACAAGTAAACTATCTGTTCATCAGGTAACTTTGTAAGCTAAATCACATTGGTACTGCACCCTGTTGTCAAACAGGCCCTATAACATTTAATGACATCTTAATGGCAAGTCCAAATGATACCACTTTACTTGAGATGCAGTAAATTATTCATGACACTGTTACAAAAGCATTTGACCATGTAGTAAAACTCAATGCCGCCCTTATGATAATAATCCAAAATGTACCAATTTACTTCAAGTCAAGGAAAATTTTCATGACACACTTAATAACAGTCTCATGATGGCCCATGTCAACATCAACCATATATGACAGTTTAATGTAATGTCAAAACATAAGGCTGAGGTCTGATAATGTCAATAGAGCTATTTTTGTCCTTGTTAACGTCATCCTTGTCATAGCAAAGACATCTCAAACAAAATCAGCTTTGGATTAAAATGATAACTGACTGAATGACACTTAATGACAGCAGTTATAAACATTCAGAATTCATGTTAATGTCAGATGTCATGACATGGTTATGGCAGTCTAATGCACACCTGCAGTAATGTTAGTTTCTTTGCATGTATGTACCACAGCATCACACGTGTAATGTCTGATGTCACCATGACCTCATCAGACAACACACTGGTGTTTCTGCTGCTCCACAATCCGTCAGCTTCTTGTCCTCGCCTGGAGATGACGATGATCTCGGATCCACGCTGTGCTGCTGTGCGATGGGACGTGGCCGCAAGACCCGTTCTCCAACTGTTCCTGTGTCCCAGCTGTCAGAGACACACAGAGCCACGACAGAGTGACGGGCTCGCTCAGCAGGACGCCGTGCTTCACGGGCCAGCGGGAGGAGAACCAGAGCAAGGCGCTGCAAGCTGTGCAGGTTGAAGGATTGTGGTTGTCTATGAGAGGGAGCCTGCTGGCAAAACTAATGCACCTGAACAAAACCAATGAGTGCACCATGCTGATTTAACTATAATGTCATTCATATCCATAGCCTGATAATTAGACCGAATTTCCATTTGTTTCACTTCATTATTCAGTCTGACAACATGTCATCATAACCAATCAGCAGAAAGTTCAAGAAATATGCTGATTTCATTTGAGGTTTTATTTCTGAAGACTGATCTGACAGCTGAGTCATATCTTGTGCTGTGTATTGAGCGTATTAAGGAGGTGAAAACAGATGTTTGGATTAATACTATTATATTAATATCATGCTGTGAGACGTCATCTTAAATTTTGGATATTGTTATATTGTGAGATGGCACAAGTGTCGTCTTTCTCTGGTTTTAGAGGCTGTATTACAGTAAAGTGGATTTTCACTGATCCCACTCCCACAAAAACACTCTATCCCATCTGAATTCATGACAGGGTAAAAAAAATTCCTGTCCCTGTCCCTGTCCTGATTCCCATCCCATCCTGTTCCTGTCAATCAATCGTTCACAAACACCGTTACAAATGTTTTCATATATAAATAATGGACCTATTGTTATTATGATTCTTGCTCCTGTTAAGTTTTTTCCAGTTCCATCCCAGTCCCATGATGAATAGTGATACTTAGAATCCCATGTCCAACAGGATTCCCGAAAAACAGATCAAGGTAACTGACCCCTTTATTAAATCTTTCTTTTTGTAGCCTCTGACCTGGTGTGGACTGAACTTCTTTCCTGCTCAGTGCGGCTGCTTGATCCTCGCCACATCTCACTTCCTTGAACTAAGCTGAAACCATTTAATTTCAGGACATTTTCAGTGCAGCCAATACACTGTAGATATTTGTCTCATCTGCAATATCCGTTATTATCATGTGATGGCTGGTGCTTTTTATGGTCATAATCCTTACATCCTGTGAGACAATGTGGAGCTTGTGATGTGCACGCTCAGGGCCAAGTGTCTGGAATTCCCTCCAGGAGAAACTATGATGTCTGATTAACACAGAGTATTTAAGTCTCAGAAGAACTGAGTGGCTCTGGTCTAACTTTGTCTCTGGGGACCAATAACAAAGCCTGTCTGTCTAAATCTATCGACGTTTATGTCCGTCTTTTTCTCTTTGTGTCCCTCTTTTGTCTTTATCTGATTCACTTTTGCTCACTGTAGCAGGAGTTCTGCAGCCATCCATCTCTGCCTGTCTCTGTTTCTGTCTTTGTCTTTCTTTCTTTCTTTCCTCTTTGTCTCTCAAGTGCTGTCTTTCTCAGGCCTGCTGCCTTCAGATACCATATCTCCTCTTAATCTACTCCTGAATTACAGCAAAGCCAGTGTCCCAGAGGAGTGCTTTAGATTGCTTGCAGGCAGAGAATAGGATAAGGAGAAAGAAATTGAGAGAATGAGGTACCGATATAGGGAGGAGATGCCATTTACAACAAAAGATGTCTTAATGAGATGATTGATGACATGCAGAAGAACAAAAAGGATTTCATTGATTGTCAAGTCAGGGAGGGAAAATGCAACAAATTATTAAATGGCCCAAGAGAGATTTATGAGGAGAAAAAGAAAGCCAAAGATTGATAAACACAATGATGTATCGTATTTCAACTTTCCATTCATGTGCAAACCTGACAGCCTCTTGAAAAAGGCCGCCATTATCAAACTGATTGATGTGCGACACATGACATACGACTAACACACTCCGCTTCCCCGTCCTCACGCCTTCTCTGCAGGTGAGATGACGCAGGAGATAATTGCATTGTTTCTACGCATGTAGTCTGCTCGCTCCGTCATGATCAGACACCCGGCAGCACCGTCTCTCACTCTCCTTGACATTCAGGAAAATGATGTTGCTAGGAGCAACCGCAGGAGGACGGTAGTGACGCTCTGACGTGTCTCTGTAATACCTCAACTTGTTATCCCAGAATGAAACGTGTCTATATTTATAACGCTCACTCCGCCATGAGGACCCTTCAGTTCAGTCGGCTCGGCTGCGTTAGAGGCTGATGATAAAATCAACAACCCACTTAGTGAGTCTTCACAGTAAAAAAAACAGTGGGCTGATAGAATCCAAAAACAACCTTTTTACACTCATTGCTGCTAAGTCCAATAGTGCCAGTCGAGATGCTTTGACAGCTGGGTTTTCTGCAGTGCCAGGAAAAGGCCTGCAGTGTAATGCCCACAGTGGAGCAGCAGAGACACCAGCATGTCACTAGCATTTCCCTCCAGCCCTGGGGTCAGGTGTCAGATGTCTATTCACTATGTGTGAGTCACAGTGTGTTAAACAGGGGCAGGACTTGTCATAGCAGGGCGCCCACACAAACAACTGCCTCGAATCTCTGGAAAGCCAGTGATTCTGCAGAGAACGGTGACAACTACAATAAGTTAGACACAAGCAAAGTGGCAGCATTGATAAGTGTCAATCATAAGTGTCAAGGAGTGGCAGGAGAAGTGGCCGGGACGCTCCTCAGGGACATGCAGAGAATCACTCCAGTCATTCATATTGTTGCAGGGCTGCTAAAATGATCTGATCTCCGCTCGGCTTCAGTAATGCATTATTCAGTAACTTGTTCCTGTAATATTACAAGTAGTGCAAGGGGTTGCACCATCGAAAACAGTAAATGACCATCCTAATTCCCGCCCCTTTTTGCTCTGCTAGAATACCATGAAATATCAGGAAAACAAACAAACAAACATTGGCACAGACAGGGATGCCTCTTCTTCCAGTGATGCATACATTCCAGGATACAGTGGTGGAGAAACGTTAAGATCAGAAGAAACTTGTTGCTGGATATATCGTAGTGGAGATGTTACCTATTTCCACTGTTGAATTGCCCTCATTTTGATGCATTATAGAGAAAATAAACACAAAGAGTAATGTCAGGCTGCCACAGAGAAAGATGTTTGCTACCTTACCTTGAGGGAGAATAAGCTGTGATGAAATCTAACTTGAAGGCCACACTCAGATAGGTAGACTTTGTTCACCACAGCTGACATCTGCACAGCTAACAGTGAAAGCTTACTGGGTGTTAACAGTTCACTGCTTCAGCAGTTCAACTTTAGGATACAAACAAGTCAGCCAACAAGGTACAAAAGTAATATAGTAATATAGCAAGTGATGTAAGTAATTACATTTGATACTAAACAATAAGTAAAGAATATTATTGCTTTTTACAGAAGTAGTAAGTAAAAGTATTTATTTCACGTTATGAGTAACTTGCCCAGCACTGCTTTGCTTCACCTCTGGCTAGAAGCTGTATCTTCCAGGGCCTGCAGCAGGCCAGCCGTGCCATATGGCCCTTTGCTCTGAGCCAGGGAGTCAAGGAACACCAAATTAATTCTACGCACTGAAGGATTAAATCGGTCCGGCCTCTATCACACTAAAGCTGGTGAAAAATGTGTTGCTTTCTTACAGTTTCCCAGCGCATGCAGCTGTCTCCACTGCATGCACATGGACATTTTAAATACCGTGTATCTTCTAAAAATATACACTCAACAAAAATATAAATGCAACACTTTTGTTTTGCTCCCATTTTTCATGAGCTGAAGTTAAAAAAAACAAAAAACAAAACTAAGACTTCTTCTATGCACACAACAGGTTTCTCAAAGTTTGTTCACAAATATGTTAAAATCTGTGCTAGTGAGCACTTCTCCTATGCCAAGATAAGCCATCCACCTGCTAAATGTGGCATATAGAGATGCTGATTAAACAACAGGATTATTGCACAGGTGTGGCTTGGATTGGTCACAATAATAGACCACTCTAAAATGTGAAGTTTTATCTTGGAAAAAGACATATACTAAGCAGTGAACTGTGGCATCAGATAGGTACCCCATTTCTTACCCAGGTGGGCAAAGTCATAATCCACCTTGTTTTGCCTCTGATTGGCTGGCATCTTCATAGGTTGGGCTGGTTAAGTTGAGGCATGAGGAGTGATTGGTTAGGGCTTGGGTTAATAGGGTGGTTCATGAATTGGTCCTCCAGGGGAAAAATGGTTTTTGCAGCTTTTGCAGATTTCAACAAATTTGTGGACAAAATTTGAGAGAAAGAAGTCATAAAAGCATTGCATTGATATTTTTGTAGAGTTTACACCTGAGTGTACAAATGGCACTCTAGGCACAACAGGTCACAGTGCAAAATAGTTGGTCAGAAAATGTTCCAATTTGCATGTGAGATTTTGCCATAGGAAAGAACTGCAGCAGCATAATATTTTTATGCTTGGACATTTGTTTGGCTCCTGTTTAGCATAAAATACAATTAGCTCCAAATAGCAAACAACTAAAGAGGTTACAGTTTCTGTCATGTCGGCCTGATTGATGATCATCAGTGTTTTTGATGTTGTTGAAAGAAAGAAAAGTATCCCCCAAGCGTTGACATGCAAAACAAGTGGGACCTGCGTGTCTGACAGCTCCTGGAGGACGCAGGACAAAAACCTGTTAGTGCACCCTGGAGGTAACGTGACCTCCGTCATCTGAACAACTTTATCCTCAGGCAGTGTACACACTGAAAGTGAAACCAGAGGTGTCTGTAAACAAAGAAGGAAGCGTGGACAGGAGGAACCAATAAGCAGTCTGGCTGTAGACACAAAGATCAATCATTCTTAGAGGCCTTAGAGGCAATATTATGATTTGCATAAAGTTATGACGTAGAGGGCTCCAGTTTGTCTGATGTCTGTCTTCTTGAGGTGTTAATAACAACATGTTCAGTACATGTGTTCTCTGCAGTATTTACCTGCGGAACATATGTACATGAACAAACATCTGATGATGTAATTTTTATGTAAATGTTACGTGTAACGTGTAGGTGTTAGAGATTACCAAATTCGGCAAACTTTTCAAAAGTCTTGCTGTGAATGGCAACTATGGTCTGGTTGAAGTTAGGGAAAGATCATGATTAAGGTTGATGAAAAGGTGCACGTCTCGTCACCTTGATCACACTGTGAGACATGTTCACTGATGGTCTAGTTGGAGCTTTGGCAACCAAAGACAGCTTACAGCAACTTTCTGGAATTGTCGGACATTTAGGACCAAATTCTCCCAACAAGACTATAGTTGCTCTAAAACAGGTTGCAATCAAGATTGTATTAAGCCTTACAGTTCCTCAGCTAGAATTTATTTGTCATACTTTATCTTTTCCTAACCATATCTATACTATAGATACCATACTGCTAAAGGAGAGAATGTTATGAAAAATGTGAAAATATTTGTGCTGGATGGAAAAACATTTGAACATAATTCAGGGTCTTGCATATCTTCCAGTATCAACGTGCATAAGTTTTGAAATTCTGACGTGCTACACGCCCATCCACTAATGCAATGGTTCCCAAACCTTGGGGAAACAACAGATTAGAAAGGATTCAAACTGAATTCTAGTGAAATAAAGATTAGCATGATAGTATCAGCTCATGTATTTTCTTTATTTGCTTCCTCCATAAATCAAATTCATTTAACTTTGTTTTACTCTATATTTCTGTAGACAGTCATCTACACCCCCTGATCTGATGTTACCACAATCCTCAAATGGGCCACGCTGCAGCTTGGATGTCAGGTATGCACTATCCAACTCCTGGAGATGGTCTATCTCAGGCGAGGCTTGGTGCAGTTCAACACTCGTAAACAGGTAATGGAAATGCAAATCAACATTTGGCCAAAAGAGACAATGGAAAAGCTCCTTCTTTCTTATCCATTACAATGCACAGATATTAAACATTGCTGCAGATGGTTAATTGTAAGGCAAAGGTTCATCCAATATGAACAAAAGTTTTGGACATGCTGGACTGCCTCAGCATAGTATGAGTATTTCTGTCATGATGTTTAAAAAACAGCAGATTTGTGCAATGCAGCCAAGCCCAAACAGCTCCAGATTGTGTAATTTGATGGCAGTAAAAAGGGAAACACCTTGCAGATTTTTGGGGGCTTTAAAAACATACCCTGGCTGGTGTGATTCCATCGTATCCTGCTCCCCTGACGACAATTTGCAGCTTTTTGGCCTACATCAGAGCCAGATCACAGAGGGAGCTCTGCGGAAGGTGCAGATGGTATTTCTTCTCCTCTGGCTGACAGAACGGGCCAACAATTTAATAACAAATTCTCAAAATGTTGGCCCAGAGCACGACCACCAGCCAATCAGCGCAACCCAACCCGGTGGACAGCCATAACCAGTGTTATTTGTTTTTCATTGCATCGTGTAATTATGGCCCTCTTCCCCAAAGAGAGCTGGGGCCAAGACAGCTGTGGCTGGGAGGAGATGTATTAGATAGATAGATAGATAGATAGATAGATAGATAGATAGATAGATAGATAGAGGGTGTGATATTGGTGCTTTCAGATGTAAGATGAGGTTTAGGGGAACAGTTGGTGAGGGGGCAGTGTTTAGAGATCAGGGACTAAGGGACTTGGGAGTGGAGGATGGAGGGATTGAAGGTGGGGTTGATCTGTTGCGAGGGAGTCTTCCTGTGCACATTGGAGACGACTCATTACTCACATTCGATAAAGCCATCCAAGCCAGTCTGCGCTCTCTGTGGACAGTCCCGCCTGCTCATCCCAGCTGCGGCACCACAAGCCAAGAAAGGGCCGGGGTGTGGTAAGCCTTTTGAGAATACAGTAATACTAACAATATGAGACAGTTTGGCTCGAGTCTCCCTGACACATTATTATTCTTTCTGTTTCATCAAAACAGCTTTGAGTAAAATCACGTTAAATAAACTTACTTTGTGTGATGTGGGTGGATGCACGAGGTCACACTGATCATACTGATTTGTATCAGAGTTGTTGTATCCAGGGTGCTTCAGAGCCTTGAATACAACTACAGTACTGTAAAAATGAACAATTTGTTTTTAATTCAAATAGCTTGTCTGGGCTGCCTTAAAAGTTTACATTGACTGAATTTGAAAAGACAAGTTGAGGTAATTTTGTAATGATTAAAAATTAAATAAATGTTTCTATACAGATAAACGATACAATTATGTGCACTTGGAGTGTATTGTTCATATGTTTTGTTCAAACTATAAAACCAAAAGAGTCTCAGGACAGTTTAAACCCTCAAACAATGCATGCTGGGAAGTCTGTTAATATGTTAATCATGTTTCTTTAGAAACTTAATTTGATGAGTTGATTTCACTCAGTACAGTACATTCATTCAACTCTTCATTTCAGGTTAAAAGAGATCAAGTTAGAAGAACTTAAATGGTTTCATTGTTTGTTTATTAGTTATTACAATAATACGAATAAAAATAAAGGGGAAGTTTTATTAACTTGAACTTATTTGTGGATTTCACTAAATTAATATGTTTTTTCATTTATGTTTTTTACAGTGAGGACATCACTCATAGTCTCTCCAGGAAAACAAATTTAAGGTCATCGGAGCCTATCAGTTGCATCACCTCAGTTCAGTAATGAGATCATGGAGATTCCCGCTGAAGAAAGCCATGCTCAGTCAAGGCCACTGTGACTGAAATGTGTTCCAAACACAGGTTCAACTAGAAACATGTGGACAGCTGGCTAATGTAACTGCAGCTGATGTGACTGACTGCGAGCCTGGACTTTGCTTTTCAAGCAGCTAGAGGACTTCTCCCCTGCAGGGGGGGGATTCAGATAGCAGAGATGAGTTCTGGGTCACTCCCCGCACAACATAAAACACCATGAGGACAGGTCTTTTCATTCAGAGACAGGGCAGGACAGGAGATAAGAGTCCACTTTTCGTTGTCCATTTGTACAAGCTATGCGAGGGGTGACTGATGGAGAGTCGAAGGATGAGGAAAGGGATGAAAAAAGTTGATGGAAAAGGCAAATACAGACACATTTCTCAGGTTTGTCATCACATTGGTCATGGATGAGCACATACCAGGTGGCGAGCAGAGAAAGTGAAAACAGGGGAGGACAGAAATTAAGGGGGGTTGTAATGTGGAACACATGGAAGTGGAGGGATGTGGTCTTTACGAGGACATCGTTCCATAATTTTTTGGTGCGAGTGTGAAAAACATGCAGCTTTTTCAAACAATCCCACAGTGGATCCTGTGGCCTCGAGTGGCTCAGACCCTAAAACTTTTCTCGCTGGATGTAAAAACTTCCATATGTGCGAAGGGCATGTTAAGGAGTGGACCACAACTCTCCAAAGTGTGGACGTCCAACAAAACATCTGTGATGATTCATAATCCAAGTCTTCATTTTGCATGCAGTACTGTACACGTGGGGATGGATGGTTTGTAAGTGAGGAGATAGAGGGGCGCAGGAAAGGGGGGGAAGTGCTGGAATGAAAATTGTATTGTCGACAAAAGTCTGAGGCTTGGCCTGGGACCAGAATTTGGGGTGGGGAAGTTTATTGTGATTCTCTGGAGCTCCAGCGCTCCCTCTTTGCTCTGGAGTGTCGGGCAGTCAGGGATGTGAGGCCCTGGCGATTAAAGGGCTACAAGGGTTTCACAAAAGAATACTTTGATTTCTGAGGCTGGGAGTGCTGTGGTATAAAATGAGAAACGTGACGTGATAGTGGGCAGAGTTGCTTTGATGTTTTGTCAAGTCAATTTCAGTGGACATGAAGCTGTGGGGGGAAGGAAGAAGGACGCAGTTTGATCTGGTGACAGCTGTTCATGAGGGTACGAGCAGGTGTAGGCGGTGGCTTAGAGTGGATGGAGACGGGGAAATTCAGGGTCTATTAAGATTACATTCATAATAAGCCAGCTAAATGTGAAAAGCCATCATAATGTCTTTGTTTTGGCCTTAGGTCTATGATAAGGTGGCTTCTTTCTCACCACAAAAGTAGAGGTTTTTGAAAAAAAAAGGTCTCCAGAGTGGATGAATGTTGCCTCTAACCTTCTTTATTATGACTAATTTTACAGTAAATGTCACTACAGCTGATCACTTAATAAAGCTAACCTGTATTTCTTCTTGTATGAACAATCATAATTTAGTAATTTGATCAACATCAGCACAGCAGCATGACTGTGCTCCAGAATAAGAGGTGGCATTTATGACACACAATCAAGCTACTGTGATATGATTGTTCAGTCTGACAACAGGAACAGAAGAATTATGTCAGTGAGAACAAACAGTGAATTTTGCTGTATTACAGCGACAGACTGTTTCACCAGCTGAAACTCAAATGAACCTGGTTGTGTGTTCCTGTTCAGCTCCAGATGTCCAACTCCTTTTTGCCCTGTGCTCTAAACAGTTGAGCGAGCCTGGCACCCGGCGGCGCCTTGTTCAACTTTCTCCTTTCCTGTTTCCTGTACTTAGATATACTCTGTGCTATACTCTGTGCAAACACCTCATGCCACTCTCGGTGCAAAACCTCCAGGGCCTGCATGCACACTCGCCATAAACGACTCATTCTAAGATAACGAAAACACAACAATTCTTATTTTTAAGTCATTAAAACATAATTCAGAATATTATCCTATTTCTGCCATATTCTGGCAATACACCCCTGTAAATGTTACACATTTAACCTTAGTTAGCTAATGTAATGTAATGTCCAATATAAATATCAACAACTGAAAACTAATGTTTGCAAAACAATAGCTGACTGGCTAGTTTATCCACATTAGTTATTAGCTGGCTAGTTACATCTGATTGAAAATGTTAGCAAAATGCTAGCTAACACTGGCTAGCTATCAACCATTAGCTAGCTAGTTAGCTAGTGTTTGCTTACATTGGCCAACTTAAGTTGTGACTATAAGCCTATATTTTGCTTTTGCAGGTACCCCAGCAACATCTTTTAACCATCTTCAAAAGATGGTTTTCTTTATAATATAGACAAGCCTAAAATATAACATACAGAACAGCATATAGTGCATAAAAAAGTTCCTCTGGGTACCAAGCTTGCTCAACTGTTCTTGGAGCACAGAGCAAAAAGAATAATTACACAAATAAAAGTGAATAAATGATAATCTGAGCAAAAGAGAATGAGAGTCTTTGTGGAACTGGTGGTGTGAAGGGTTTTGAGAGGCTTTGATATCGATCAAACAAGCAAACAGACGCCTAAATATATGTCAGTTTCAAAGTTACTGTCTTCTTAATTAAATAAAAAAAAATCAGGAAGTGGCTGTTTTGTCATTGATGTAGTATTTTTGGAGTCAGCAGTGGTTGGAGGAACTGCACCTTAAAGCACTTCAACTGGCTTCAGTATTGAGTGTGTTTGATTGGTGTGATTATGATTACAATTCAATTTGTTCGTCATTTATTAAACTGATAAATGGGAGGCTCATGAATCCACATGGCAGAAAGAAAGAGGATTCAGTTTGAGAAAAGGAGTGGAAAATCAGAAAGCCGAAATATTTTGAGTGATTGATTGCTTGGTCTGTTTGTCTGTGTGAACATGTGTGAGTGCCCAAGTGACAGCACTGATAATATGTTTGTCATGTGTGTGTGTGTGTGTGTGTGTGTGTGTGTGTGTGTGTGTGTGTACGGTGGTTTGGTATGCAAGGTTTTTGTAGGGAGGAAAGTTCACACGCCCCTGGCCCCCATCACTCTTCGTTTTTCCCCAGCTTTATCTGCCTCCATGAAATCTCACCACTTTGAGGGGAACATGGAGAAATTCCTGCCTCATCTGTGAAATACAATCCAAAAACATTACAGCCCATGTGTACACCTGGAACACATGAGTGCATTCAACACACCCGCACCTAACCCTCTCATGCAGGAAAAGAGCGACGCTTATCATATGACTGTACATCTGGAGTATAATGTGGTTTCACTTACAGTAGTGATTCCCAACCAGGTGTACAGGTTCCCCAGGAGTACTTCTGCAGTTGCCAGGTTTATGGAAAGATTGTGGAGTGGCTCAACTAACCTGAAAAAATAGAAATGATGATTAAAAACATCTAAACATGGTCATTCATAGTAAGTTATCAGTAACACATTAATACCTTGCTCTGCATGTTATCAACCAGGCAGAAATGCCAAAAGAGCTAAATGATATATTGCTGAAATAGCTAACAGTAGCCTAGTGAATAAATAGCTGAAATAGGTAAGTGGTAGATAAAATATTAAAGGTCCTGTGTATAAGATTTATGGGGATTTATTGACAGAAAATGGCAGAAATTGATTATAATATTCAAACATGTTTTTATTTATGTATAATCAACTGAAAATACGAATTACTGTTCTATAATTATTGTTACCTAAGAATGCACTATTTATGTCCACAGAAGAAGTGGGGCTTCTTCCATGGAGGCTGCCATCTTACACTGCCATGTTTCTACTGTAGGGCTGCCACCTTCAATGTGGAAAAATAAGGGACACCTTGTGACCCCAGGCACCGGGACACAAGTCAAGCAGGGTGTCTTGGGGCTTCCCGATGAGATTTTGAGTGTCAGACATTTTATTACCTGCATTCTGGTGAATTTTTATGCACCACTTAGTGCTTTTCATGCATCAAATTCAAAGCACTCTCCTACTCAGAACATGAATGGAGATACAGAGTCAATAAGAGCAAAGCACAGTTTCATCAGTTATATTACAGAGTCAAACATCAGATCATAAACACTAGGCAACATGTTTGGTCTGTTAAAGTAACTGGAGGTTGGACAGTCTATCATATAGGCAACAGAAAATACTCGTTGGCAAACTGCAGGGTTTGCCTTGTACTCAGTCTCACTGACAGGACTGATCTACTTGTGGTCTGTCTGCCAGTTAGATCTGTATTTGGACAGCTTCTCTATTTTTTCAGGTGGACTTGAGCTAAAGGTATTTGTCAGCATGAAAACAAAGAAATAAAAAAAGTGCGTCTGAGTGACAGACAACTTGTCTGTTATTCTGTTTTAATACTTCCCCGCTACGTGTCATGAAGCTGTTCCAAGTAGGTGAAAAGGTAGTGTTGTGCATTAGAGTATCGTTTGAATGAGAATAAGGGACAAATTACATCCTGTGTTGATTCAAGGGACAGTGCATTTTATGTCTGAATACAGGACAGTCCCGTATTGTACAGGACAGGTGGTAACCCTATTATATAGTAGCCCAGAACAGAGAAAACAAACACTGGCTCTACAGCCTTTGCATTTTGCGCAGGTTTCGCAGTAGGTTCTTGTAAGGGTGATAACACAGTGCAATCTAAAAACTCATCACCAGATGCCACACACTGCACACTGGTCCTTTAAAAAACGATGGCCAAAAGTGATGGTTAATGTGTTAAAATAGAAAGGTAACAGATGTGGTTTAAATACATAAAAGTCAGATGAATGGTAATGGTAAAAAGTAATGGAAAAGGTTTAAATAGTTTCCTAAAGTTATGGATGAATGGTTGAACACTTGGCTAATGTTATTAGCTAAAACAGATGAATGAACACTTGAAATTGTCACATCCTGAAGGTTATGTTTTCCTTGTTTTCTGTTTTTGTCAGTTTTTCCTGTTTTATTTTGGTACTCACCCTTGTCTCTCGTTTCAGGCACTTCACTTCCTGCCCCTGTGTGTTTCCCTCCTGTGTGATTGTCTGCCCCACCCTGATTGGTTTCACCTGTCCCTCATTACCCCTCCTCCCTTGTGTATTTAGTCCTTGTGCCAGCCTTTGTCTGTGTCAGTTCGTCTCTTTGTTTGAGAGTGTGTTCTAGCTCTAGCTAACAGTTTTTCTAGAGATATCCTACTTTTGGACCTGTTCTTGTTTTTTGTTCCTGTTTTGCCTGCTCTCATTTTTTCATTAGTCCAGCATCTGAGTCCTTTTTTTGGCCTGGTGTGAAATAGCCAAAACAAACTGATAAATTGCTGAAACAGCCTAAATGGTTGAAACAGTGGATAAATGCTTGAAATGTCTAGCTTCTGCCATTTCAAGTGGTAGCAGGCTAGTAGCCTACAAATGTAAACCAAACTGATCTAAACACTGACAGTTCAACTGCATGACAAACTTTCCTAATTACATTAGTATGTTAGTAAAATAATATCCTAAAATTAATTTGAATGAACACAATGGTAACATGACGGATTACAGGGCTGTGGAGGTAAATCAATCAAAAAAGGGTCAGAGTAACAGATTTATAGGATGATCCACCACCCACCTGATTTCAAAATCGTCCTTATCCTTCTGTCATCACCACCCTATACATATATACATACATGCAAACAAAAGATGCATGCTGGAATCCACTCCTAACAGATATTCACTTTCTTGCAGTGCTCTTTTTTCGTTTCTTGGTGGAACATTTCCACCCGGTGAAATCAAATCAGACATGCAGGAGGGCTGCAGGGGGGGAGGGGAAAGAGTGACAGGAAAATGCAAAACGAAAGGTCGCATTTCATGCCGCTATCCATCATTTTTACAGTTGGGGTTGCAGACTTTGGGTTTTGCACGTTTTAGCAGCGTGGAGTGGGTGGTAAAGGGGCGGGAGAGGTGCCAGGGGAGTGTGTGTGTGTCACCGTGTTTGCTGGGGGAGTGTGCACTTTTAAGATAAACTGGTCTGATGAAAGAGGAGCCCTCGGCCTTGCAGTGGCCCCCATCATCCATCTGGTGATGTCACCTGCAAGTGTGTGTGTGTTGGTGTGTGCCTGCATATGTCTATTGGTGTGTGGAATTTCAGTCTATTAAGTGACCCTGCAGTAAGGCCTTTGGGAAGAGAGCAGGGTAGATATGGGTTGTCAGGTGGAAGGATGATGGTTCTCAGCTCTCCTCAGCCCCCAACCCATTTATGTGAGCGTGTGCACGCTCGTACGTGCATGCCATTAGTATCGTAGAACGAAGCACTTATCAAAGAGAAACCCCACCCTTGTTCAGCGGGAACCTGAAACCTCTCCGAACATGGCAGGAGGAAAGGGGCGGAAAAGAAGAAAAAGAGTGGAGGAGACATTTAGGGGCCCGAAGTGCTAGAGGTATCATTACCTTTCCATTTCACTTGATGAAAGCCATTTGGCTGGATTAGTTTCACACTCTCAATGGGACCCCGAGGTGACAGGAGCCTCCCATCAGGATTAGCGAGTCACGGTGGGCTGCAGACAGCAGGGTGATGAAGAGGAAGAAGAACCTCTGCGTATTGGCTCCGCCTCTCTCCACAACAAAGGGACGCTGCTTGTTTCTGCAGACTAACGGAGGCGGGGCTCCACGCTTGGCAGGCGACAGACGTGTGTGTGTGTGTGGCTGTGTTTGTGTGTGTGTTAACAAGAGAAAGTGTAGCTGCACTGAGAGCCAGCCAAGTTGCCAGTCTGAATGAAAATGAAGGACGATGATTGGACTTGCCAAATTGGAGGGGATATTAAATCTAGGAAGCAAAACCACTTGATAATGAGTTTTTGTGGCGCTGTGTGTGACAGCGTGTGCGTGTGCGCTGAATGTGTGTGTGTGAGGGCATGTCTGAATGTGTGTGTGCGTTTGTGAATGTACGTGTTTGTGTGTTTGTGTTCACACCTGTGGGCTCTGTCATCTTTGCTCCTAATTATCTGCAGCATAAATCAACGGTGGGTGCGTTGCCATGGCAGCCAGCGGTAGGCTGGGTGCTGGTGATGGTAGCATGAGAGCGCCAGAGCTATTTCATTAACCTTTAAAGGACTTGGTATTTATTTTAGTAGCAGCACTATGAATATAAATTTGTCATTTTGAAAAGGGAAATGACCAGGTAATAAAACGTCTGAGAACTCTGCTAAGGTCTCTCTCTGTCTCAATCTCTCTGTCTGTCCCTGCTGTCTCTGTTGTGTCTGTCTGCCACTTCTTAGCCACGCTTGCTGTTTGGCTCTAGGGATGGGCTGTCAGTCCATTGAACAGTTGGTCGATCCACCACTTTAGCCCAGACTGAAATATGTCAACAACTATTGGATGCATCGGCATGAAATTTGGGAAGGACTTTCATGTCCTCATCAGGATGAATTCTAATAACTTTAATGATCCTCTGACTCCATCCAGCACCATCATCTGCTCAAAGTTTTAATTAATCCAATACTTTGGTTTATGACTAAATATCTGCAAAACTAATGATATGTCCATCTGTCTTGGCTGCACTTTTTCCTTAGCGCCAGTTAACAAATATTAGGATAAACATGGTCTCCAGGAGAAAGGTCTGGCAGGCCACAGTGATCATTCTGTCACTGGGGGAAACTAGAATCACTGCCTCACAGTTGTGTGTCTCCATCAACCAGTCAAGTTGCAGTTTACATCCATGTCTGTCCAGACTCATATAATATGTATAGTGAAGATTTTGAAAGAATTTAATAATATTAAGTGCTTTTTTTGGGAAAATGGAAGTTATCACTATAAATATATGATTCCAGTGAATAATTTCCAGTGAAAAACATGCTGTCTTCAGTTAGACACTAGTTTTACAGAGGACTGATAGAGAGCTGAACATTATGATGTCACAGTGAAGTTGACCTTTGACCTTAATAAAAATCATCACTTCATAATTTTAGCCCATTAGATATTTGTGTGAAATTTTTCATAATCATTGTATGAAGTCTGAGTCTTTAGTCAAGGACAAAAACATATTTTTTTTTAGGTCAAAGTGACCTTGACCTTTGACCTCAAACTTCTTATCAGTTCAACATTTGAATCTAAATGGCCATTTGAAGAAATTCTGTCCAGAAGTTCCCGAGATATCACATTCATCAGAGTGGGGCTGGACGTGAGGTCACAATGACCTTGACCTTTAAAAACATTCAGTCAATCATTCATTAGTGCCGAGTTTGAAAAAAAAAAAAGTTGTCAAGGCATTCTTTAGATATCACGTTCACAAGAATGACACAGACAGACAAACCAAAAAACATTACACCTCCGGCCATGTCTGTCGGCCATGAAGGCGTAAACCAATCACAATAGTCTTGGTCGTTAATAAGTCTCTGTCCCCACAAAAGAAAAGGTAACAGATGCTAGTTTATGTCCATTCTGTTAGCGACCGGGTCTTCACTTGCCATTTTAAGTGTTTAGGTTCTAAACACTCTCAACTGAGAGCTCAACAGTCTGCTGTCCTAAATAAGATAACAACCCCCTTAACAGTTCGTTTGCAGGCCGCGGCTTGTTTAATGTTATCTGAGTAATCTAATGGTGATGAGTACAACAATTCTTCTGAATCACATGCAGCCACCTGGATACAAAAAGGTTGACAGACTTGTCATGTGAGAACCAATGCAGTCATGAGTTGTTAGCTACATATACAGTACCTAAAGCTGCATGTGAAATCTTTATGTTGAATTCCTTTAGACTGAACATCTGCCCAGCTGTGGACAGAGGCCAGTTATCAATCACTGTATCCATAAAGTCCATAAAGAAGAAAGCAGGAAAATACAAAGAAAACAGAGAAAATTCATAAAACACACCTGAGAATCATCACTGAATGTGTAAAACTGAACTGTATTACCATAAAAAATAATAGTAGCCATAATAGACTTTCTTGGGCTTTCTGCAGAGTTCTCTCATGCATGTATCAGATTCTGCTGTCTGGGAAGAACATCACCAGGAACAGACAAAAAGCCAGCGTTAGCAGCAGGGCCTCAGGGGCAACAAGGCTAACAGAAAAGGCTCTCTTTGTGTGCTGGGATCGTGGACGCTTTGGCTGCAATTGGCGGGTTAAAAAGAGCATCTTCCAGATGCCTCAGCAGTAAGCGAGGCCTCTGTAACCACTGGTAATTCAATTGTGCCACATGATTTCTTGGTGAGTAATCCACAAATGGGCACTCAGCGAAAAACAGCTTGGCATCCAGGTCTAATGAGCCGGAGGAGCTGGGGAGGAGGGGAGATGTGTGGAGAGGACAGAGAGGGGGCAAAAGAGGGGCTGGAGGAGGGGTGAAGGGCTGAGGTTCTACCCACAACCTTTCGCTTCTGAAGAAGGGTTCTTTATAAAACTAAGGGTTCCATTAAGAATGCTTTTAATCTAAAGAATCCTTTGTGGAAGAAAGAGTTCTTCAAGGATTGTTGAAGTCATGGGTGTTAAAAGATCCTCACCCTCAAATATCCAAACGTTTACCCATGTTTCTACTGGTATTTTTAAATATATCTGGAATCCCTTTATTTTATGATTATAGCATAAACCATTAAAGACGACTATTTTTAGAAAACCCTTTGGCGGGTTCTAGATGAAACCCTTGGAATATAAAAGGGTTCTTGGTAGAACACCCTGGTGGGTTTGGGATGAAACCCAAACAATATAAGAGGTTCTGTGTAGAACCCCCTTGGTGGGTTTGGTATCATTTTGAAAAGCTGTATGAATAAAATTATTAGCTGAGGGCTAAACTGGAAGTTCGCCCACTCAGTCAGCAGAGGCCTCTCATGCTGCTCTGTGGGCGTTGTGGTTGGTGGGGGATTACCACGCTCCGGGTGACTGACTTGGTGATTTAAGTGACTTGAAAACCCAACTCTTTTCTTTTCTAGCTGAAAGTGAAGAAAAGAATGTGAAGGGGAGAAAAACAGATGATTCACATCAATGCGGCCTGTGGAGAGAACTGCATCGATGGTCAGCATATAAAACCAGACAAAGAACTCAGTAAAAAAAAAAACTTGCATGATGAAACTTTGGTTTTGTTCGATGGGCGTGACGCAACAGATCGGCATTGGAAATCTGTCCAGATGAGAGACACTCACTCACCAGGCATGAGATGATAACCGACGAAAAGCATGCACACACACACACACACAAACCGCCTCGACTGCAGCCGTGTGTGGAGCTGTAAAGATCTGACTGTGCGGGTTACGGCTGTGTGGGTCTGGATTGTTTCAGGCTAAGTGAAGAAAGTCCTTTCTGAGGCAGCCAAGAGATGACACACACACACCCTTCATGGTTGTTCTCCAGGCACATCGAGAGTCTGACGAGGACTCTCATTCATACAGAGAGAGGAAATACAAAAATGGGCTGTGGAATCCCATGCAAATACTCGATGTTGATGACTCTTGGCCTACTTGAAATGGGCCTCGACTGGTTTAATACTACTGATTCACAAATTGGAGACAGAGATATGTGAGGAGAGGGAGGCCTGACATTGAATGAACTCACAGTAACATTAAAGGCAACACTGACAAGAGTTCAATTTCCGAGTGATCGCTCCAGGGCAGTAAGGAGGAATAGAGGGGGGTGGGTGGTGTTAATTTGTACCCACTGTTAGACAAAAATGTGTGACTCCAAATGGACCAGAGGAGAGGAAAGAAAGGCACAGTTTCCATAGTAACCATTTTCAGACTAAGTGGTTGTCTTCGCTCGCTCTCAGTTTTCTGTTGATTTGCTCTCTTTTTCTCTCACAATTTCCCTTTTTGGGGTAAATCAACCACCAACAAGATTAGTAAAGAAGCAGCGCAGAGGAGGGAATTGGACTGCATTCATTAAAATTTAAAGAGAAAAGGCGAGAGGAGGATCAGGTGTGTTGTACCACACACTGTACCAACTCTGCTTCTTTCTTCAGCTTCAGGTTCTTCAGCTTGTCCTCATATGAGATACCTTTTGGTTCCTGTTTGAACCTTTTATAAAGGTTCCACTTGGAACCCTTTCAGAGAGTTCTACCACCTAAAACCACCTGTGGCCCCTTTTCCACCAAATCAGCTCTGGTTCTTGAACCAGTTCCATTCAACCTTGGGACCTTGGTGCTATGAAATGAACCAGCTAACATTTAAACCAGTTTTGAATGGAACCAGTGGAATTGAAGATGTCATCTGCATCGCAGAATCCACAACAACCTGTAGAGTATGACGCACCCACTTTGGTTCCCAAGGAAAACTAGCTAGGAGCTAACTTTTCACATTCTAAACCAATATATTTTTGGTGAAAATGTTCAGAAATCTTCAAATTAAGTGCTTGATCTGAAATGGGGTCGGTTCCATGTTGGTGGAAAAGGCCTATCTGAGAGGCTCTACAGAGAACCCTTATGTTATAATGGTTTTCAGAAGTAAATGACTCTGGGTAGAACGTCAGTCCTTCAGGAAGAACCCCCTGTAACCCTTATTTCTAAGTGTAAAGGATTCACACAAATACACACACAGAATCAAGTCATGCACACAGAAAAACAGAATGACTGGCTCAGACAAATACAGAAAACTCCAGACAACCACCTGGGAAAAAAAGCTTTCAGTGGCACAAATATGGAGGCGCGACATGGGACAACTAAATCTAGACATGCTGTGGCACAACTATTCCTGCCCTATATTTCATATTTAATCTGCTGTGCTGAGGATTTCTTGGCCCAGTGCACTGTGTAATCTTGTCGAGGGGCAGATGGCACACTCGCAGTGTCAATCGGATCCCCTGGATTGGGACGGTGGAGGAGGAGAGTTCTTCGGGGGCCGCCAGCCGCCGTGCCAGGATCAGCAGGTTTGGCTGACCAGCAGCAGCATCAGCAATGTGGAAGCAGACAGTCCTTTCACCTTTTTTTTCCAGGCTAAGCCAGGACCTAGAAATGACTTTCAGCACAGGGGTTGACATCAGACACAATTGAAGGCTGGATGAGGATTATCCCAGGATCATATGTAACAGGCCTGTCTTATTCCTTCTTAGACAAACACACACACAACTCAGAGATTTTCCCTCCCACTTTTACACACCTTTACCTGGGCCGATTGCCGCTTGCCTGAGGAAAGATGAAGTTTCAACTCGAGACAGAAGAGAACATGTAGTCCTGATGGCCACGTGCCACCATCTTGTGACAACTAAGCAGTCCTTGTTATGACAAAGGAGTTATGTACATATTTGCGTATAGCAAATGTCAACAAGAGATGTAAGAGATGGAAAGGTAAGAGATGAAAATGTACACATCCAGAGGACATTTGCATGCAGCCCTGTGAAGCTGTACTTAACTAAATGCTAATGTAAACATGCTAACATGATCATAATCAATACCACCATGCTGGTTAGCAGGCACTTTTGAATATGTTCAGCATCTCTAACATTTGTTAACTTGCATGGAACACAAAGCTCATTAGGCTGGCTTAGGCTTAGGCCGATGAAAATGTCATCAGTTTTGTAGATGCTGGATGCATGAAATTTTACTAAATGCCAACATCAGAGTGATCACAATTAATCCCGACCGGTCAATGACTGTCTGAACCAAATTTCATGGTAATTCTGCTAATAGTTAAATGTTCGGTATGCAGGTTTTGCCACTAAAGGTCTCTCTCAAATCATAACAATAACAAAAGATGCTATTTGATGTCGTCACAAAGTGGAGTGGGATCATGGGAGTTGTAATCGTCACTTTAAACAACCACCAGAGTTGATGCAAATCTACCTGACATGACTCAGGCTGAAATCATGTTCATGAACAAGATGATACTTATCTTATATTTAAGTACATACATATCTTCCGTGTTTTCCCAGAAGCTAAATAGCAACTAGCAATCTAGCAACAGCTAGCAGGAAACACATTGTTACCTCGAGTAAATTAAGGATTTCTCTGGGTTTCAACACTGTTGGAAACATTTGATTTGAAGTAAGCACACAACTAAACAAAATATATAACATACGTCTCGCATTTCTGGACATTTTCCAGCTGAGAATTACGTAAAAATATTGACAGCCCGTCCAGTTTTGTCTACTACTTCCAGCAGTCAGCTAACATACCTTAGCACAAAGACCTGGCTCTGTGCAAAGGTAACAAACTGCACCTAACAGTACCTGTTCTGTCAGTTTATTTAATTCAGCCAAAAACTGAAGTGTTAAAATGACAAATCACTGTCTTGAGGGGGCGGGTTATGTGCCAGATTATTTATTGGTTGGGACCCGTTGTGCAGCAACCAGCAGGGACTATAGGAACTAACTGGTTCTAAAGTAAAAGGTACAAAAAGTTAAAAATCACATTAGGAAATGATGAATGAAGGAGAACAGTATGCCTAGAGAAACATTAAAAACACTGAAAAATGGGCAGAAAAATTACATCACTGGCAGTAGTATGACAGATTGGTCTATTTTAAACTACTAAACTTCATCCAACAGTAGTCCTTACCAGACCCTTCGTTCGCCTCGTCTCCGGGGAGCATTCTGCAGCGGTTTGCCTCTTGGATGCTGCAATTTACAAGGCAGATTTATGTAACAGGCTAGCTAGTGCTGGCTTTTATTCATAGAATAATGGAGACTACAGTGAAGTTTTGACAGTCTAATTTGCATGGCTGCAGACAGTCAAACTCGCCTCGTCCTCGCCTCTCCTCTCCTCCACCACCAAAACAATCTCACCTTCAATTACCAGACATCAGATGAGATGAGGGAGTGTGTGGTCCCCTGATTAGAGCAGAGAGGGAGAGAGAGAGATGAATGGGCCCACTGGTGTCCTGGAGAAGAGTGAGAATAAATGAATGAATGAATGAATGAATGGGACAGTAATGAAAAGAGGAGGAGGTGGAGGGGAGAAGGGACGGAAGGGAACAGGACATTCAGAGTGGTTGGTCTGGCTGTTGAAAGAATTGGAAAAGAGGGTAAAATGAACGCAGCTAAGGGCTGCTTTGTGTCTGTTGGGTTCATCCGGGGAACAGATGGGTTTTGAAGAATTTTGAAAACTTTTAGAGGAGTTTTAAAGTCCAACCTCATTGTGAAATGCCTCACACTTAACACATTAAGCCTTGGAATCTGCTAAACAACCAAAAGCTTTATTATAACCATCGTGGATGATGAATAAGTGTTGTCTGCAGGGGACAAACTTGGACATAGGAAGGACACATTTCTATGACTTAATGACTTGTTCCGGTTCTGAAAAGTGAAGCCAATGCATACCTGTATTCTTTCAAATGACAAGCAAAATGACCCCTCACATCACCTGATTTATTACCCCAGTAAAGACTTTCTTAATGAGTTTATGGTTTCAGTGACTAGTTTCACGTCTTCTTCAACAAAGACTAATGTTCATTTTGTAAATTATGGTCCCATTTAGAGTGAAACAGATGATAATGCAGGGTGTGTTTAGGGCGGGTCTACCTTGTGATTGACAAGTCATTCTCCGCAAGTCCTTCCTACGGAACGCAGAGGGTTCATGAAACTGAGATCAAACAGTTAAACTAGACAGTGATGATCAATTATGGATCAAGATATTGTCACTGCATTACATATTTCTCACCTAAATGCTTTAAAAACATATTTTAGTGTAGTGTTTAGCTAAATATTAGAAACGGACCAAAACCAATGGGTGACCCCCGTAATGCCAAAATCAAGGTGATGTCATGGTTGGTTCACACTTGATCATGCTTGATTATATAAAAGGTGACAAATTTAATTGATATATTTGTCTGGTCAGATGTTCAATTACAAGGACGCTTCAGCAATTTACCCATTAAGATCAGATTTCTCATGGGTCGTATTATTCAGCCTGTGAAAAACCATGTATCTCTGGAGGGGACTTGTCACCTCTGAGAAAGTAACCGTGATGACACCACTTTCAGCTTGGACTTGGACACTACCAATTTATAAAAGAAAACTTGTGTGACATCTGTGGGGGAAACATTGGTATATACTAACCAGGGTGGGTTTAACAAAACACTGCATCGAAGGAAAGTATGGGGAGTGCAGGATCCAGTCTTTTTGAGCTTAACCCATACAAATGTTAAAAGTCAGAATAACACAGCCCCTCCTGATTGATTTTTATTTGTTTTTTGTCTCCTTAGAGAAATAGTTTGACTTTTTGGGAAATACACGTATTCACCTTCTTGCTGAAAGTCACATGAGAAGATCAGTACCACTCTTATATCGGTCCAGTAAATACAAGGCTATATCCAGCAGGCAGTTAGCTTAGCTTAGCATAAAAAGTGAAAACAGAGGGAACAGCTACGTTGTCTCTGTCCAAAGGTAACAAAATGCACCAACCAGTGCCTCTGAAGCGCACTGGCTGTCACACTATATCTTGATTGTTTAAAAGCTGTGGTTCAAGGGGGTTTATGTCCTGGACTACGACCTGAAGTCTTTTCACCATTCAGGTTGCCAGGTAACCAGCGGAAACTTCAGGATGGTGCTGATTGGCGGATTTTCTTACCTTTGGACAGAGCCACGCTAGCTGTTTTTGTTTCCATTTTTTAAGCTAAGCTAAGTTAAGCAGCAGCTGGCGCAAGAGTGGTATCAATCTTCTCATCTGAGTCTCAGCAAGAAAGGTAAAGAGCCCATTTCACAAAATGTCATAGTGTTAATGGAAGCAGAAAAGTAAATCACCAAAAGGGAAGACTTTTCAAACCTGAATCCTCTCACACAACTGACCTGACACTTCTCTTTAATGTGACCTGTGCGCAGATTCTCCACAGTCTTGACAAACAGTCATCTTGGCCAGCTTTAGTTTAACCACATACTTCTGTAGTTCCTGTTCGCACAAAGAGCAGACTGAAATATGAACACACAATGAGCTTTGTAAAGCCTCACAGGAGAACTGCTACCCTCTTTTCCATATGATGGCACTGAAAGAGAGACACAGAATAGAAAGACGGAGAAGGATGTAAAGAATAGCAGAGGGGTTGTTCGACTAAACATTTGCTTTGGCAGGCCCAGAGTAGAGGGGCGGCGTTCTACTAGTCCCCTGACATGCATCCAGAGGAGCCCCTCTGTCTTGACTATAAATCTGAATGGAGTGGGAGTTATCATACTTTTCCCCCTGCCTGCCATCTCCTCCCTCCCCGACTAAACCCCGCATTCCTCCCAGACACCGCTTCGTACAAACAAAGTGGCCTGTTTCCCACCGCTTGACATTGGGAAAGGCGATGGTTTGTCATGGAAAAATCCAGAGGCATCTCAAGAGTCCTTTAGAAGTTGTTTTTTTTTCTCTCTCTCTTCTTCCCCCACAAGGTCCAGCGATGGATTAACACTTAGCCTGGTGGCTGCATTTTCTCTCTTTGTGGCAGGGAGAAAACTACGTTGGACATGCAGCTCACACATGGATGTCAGTTCCTATCAGATAGACAGTATACACTATAAAAAAAAGTTGAGAAAATCTTGCTATAATAATAACTCGTCTGCTTTATTCTTTTCATGATCATCTTTCATTTATTACTGTATACCATTATTTGCCCTGATTGCAGTTTTGTATTTGTAGTTTTATCTGAACAAGTCATATTTTTTTGAAAAATAGGTACACTGCAAAAACAACAAACTTGAGAAACTGGGAAAATTTCAAGGCAACTGTCTTCATTATTTTTTTTTAAGTTTTTATGTCAAACTTAAGCTTTTTAGTTTTGGCATAAACTTTAAAGTTTTAGAAACCCCCAAACTTCTGTATTGCAAAAGTGTTCACATGTTTACTGTGACCCTGATTCTGTCATTGTTTTGGTGGTTAAAAACAAAAATAATATTATGAACTATTATTGACTTTCACTCTGAGTTCATTCAACAAGTTTTTCTAAGAACAGTAAATTATCTCAACCCAAAGACTCTAGGTGTTATAAAAAGACAGTTGCCATGGAATTATGAGTTTTTGCAGTGTACTGACTGTCCACACACACAAATGCACAATTTTATGTGCAGCTAAGCTGAATTAAATACACAGAGCATAATTTAAAGAGAAAATACACATCCTGCATAAAAGCCCAAAGAGGCAGGGATGCACACACACACACACACACACACACACACACACACATGAAATGGGTGTGAATTCAGAGGCCAGTCGTTATAGAAAACCCTGGTAACACATTCCATAGGAGTCTGCCTCCTCCCTCAAAGGGAGTCTTTTGTGCTTATTGAAAGGCAGAGGGGTTACAGGGTTTCTCCCTTTAGGGTGCCGAGAATAATACTCACTCTCAAGACAGTGACCTCATCCTGACTCTCTGTGTGTGTATGCATTTGTATATGTGTATGAATTTGGGAGAAATCAGAGGTGAGTATGTTTGTGACAGTAGCTTCTATATGCATGGAGCAGGATGGGGATGGGGCAGAGAGAAAGTCAGAGGCAGAAAGAGAAGCAGGAAGTGTTAGGTCAAGGATGGATTATGAGGGGGAAGGGGGGACGGACGTTGAAAAGATCCTCGGGAGGGACATATTTCTCTCCCCTGTCTGATTGGCGTCCACCCCCCTCATTGTCTGTCCACAGTGAAATGATCCTGTACATGACATCGGTGAGAGCCGGTGGTAATGTAAAGCACACGCACACTCACACGGAGACAGGCTGAGGGAGCGGTGGGCTTCAACAGGAAATTCCTTTACAGCCTTTCTGCTGACTAAGGCCTCCGAGTGAGAACAGGGTTAGAAAGAATGTAATGTATATGGTGTCTGTGTTATTTGGGGTCTGGTTAGGGCAGCATGTGCACAAGCCATTACCGCATGGGTGTGTGAGGGAGCTGGTTTCAGAAGAAAAGAGCAGTCATTCAACAAATGGGCAGGTAAACAAGACAATTTCATCCAACTGTTACTTAAGACAGGAAAAACATCTCAAGAGACAAAGTCTTTATGGCCGTAGTGTATATTCTTTTTTGAATATATTAACATCAGGTAACACACAGTTTATAGTTGCTTATTAGCATGTATAATACTAACATATTGACCCTTAATTAGTTATTATAAAGCACCTATTAATGTGCTATTCTGCATGGCTATTTTCTTCAACTTCTAGTCCATTAATGTAGAGTTTTCCTTCAATAACCTCCTAGTTACTGCTCATCAGAGAAGGGAATAAGTCACACACACAAGTCACAAGCAAGTTTCAAGTCTTAACCCTCAAGTATCATCTAAGTCCCAAGTTCCTGTGGTGAAAATCAAGCAAGTCAAGTCGAGTCCCTGCTATAAGTCATATGAAATTCTGATGCTCTGTCCCCATTTTTAGCATTTAGACAAACAGAGGTCATGAACTTTTAAGTTTTATTTTTAACATTAATTAAAACTGCTGTGCTTAATAGTGTACACTGGCAACGGTGTAGTTTAACTGTTTTTATGGCCACGAATTAGTCCCCTGATTAATGATATGTCTTCTCAATAAAATGCATAATTGATTCAAAGCCAACTCTAGCATAGCTTGAACTTTGCCTCTCTTTGCTCAGCATGGGCTTTATAAGGTGCTAGTACCACAAAAATAGTAACTCTCCTTTAACAACAACAATAATAAATATTAACAATTTATTCTATATTTATTCTATTCTATCTATACTATTCTTATGTAACAAAAAAACAAGTGTTAATAGTGTCCAAATAACTCTAACAAATCAAGTCTTTCTAACTCAGAGTATGTTTCTCATTCTAAAGTGAGTCTTGCTCATAACTAATTCACCAGCAGTTTGACACTTAATAACCCACACAGCTTCCTCAGTTTAACGTTGGCTTTCTTCACACTTGGTAAATCCATTATAGCACACAACTACTGCCATTAACAGACACTACTCTTCAGTGATGGGTCACACTTTGAAAAAAATGGAGGTCTGTTGAGATGCACATTCTGTTCCCAGTCAACACAATCAAAACATTTTTTTCAAATTTCAAGGTGTAACCCAAAACTTGTAGTTAATGTCTCAGTAGCTGTAAAATATGGTCATGCAGAATAAGGCAATAATGGCTTATAAAGAGCTAATATGCTACAGATATGCATGTTAATGAGAAACCAGTTAATAGTGAGTATGTGTACCGTTACTCCATTGACATACCTGCAGGAGATTTTTATTTGTCTTTAAATTGTGGAAATTTCAAATTCAGTTTGGTGCCTCATTTGAATTTTCCTCTGTACTGATGCTATGTTAGTCTTGACATTGGTGCATGGTTGTAATGGTCATGCATCCCCCTTGTCTGATTCATCATCCAGTCACCCGGCAACCCCCCTCCCCCCCAACAACCACACCCACCCATACACATTCAGCGTTGTGTGGATACCTAGTAAGAGCCAGACAAAGACAGTAGCCATCTTTACGGGCAGCATCCATGTTGCAGAGCCAGCAGCACACTGTACAGGTGTCCCTCCACGCTGACCTACATTAGCCCAGCTGATGCCACCACAAAGACCATTTACACATTTCATTCACTGCCTGCCGCCTCTCCTGTGGGAGATATACAGTGAGCGCAGATTCACAGCAACTCTGTGTAAAAACGACAAGTGTAGTTGGAAAACTGCAGAAATGAGATTATTAATGTGACTGAAGATGAACAATGGTAAGTGAGAACATGTGGACAATCCCTGTCTGTGAGATGGATGCTGCAGCTGAAAGAAAAGGAGTGGCTGCTTGTGACAGACACAGCCTGAATAGATCAACAGCGCCATCAGGTGACTGATTTCTTATCCTGCAGGCATCTTTACAGATTCTATATTATTCTGTAAATATACTTCTCCAAAACGTCGCACAGGTTCACAATTTAAATGTGTTGTGAACTTTAAACATATTTATTACAAACAAATCCCGTGTAGCCATTGTTAAACCCAGAACACTTTATTTTTTTAGGTCCCAAAGTTTCCAATGATAACAACTATGTCAAGCTGGATTTTGCAGAAATGTGCATAAAAGGATGCACAAGTCACCAATAATATTTCCATTTAATTGTTTATTCTTTGGTTTTAATAGTCACTTCAGAAGAGCTGATATTATCAGTATTCTAATAGTGTTTATAATTGATCATATAGCATTATATTTAAAAATCTACATATTACTTTGATGCACATAATATTTGAACTACATAATTAGTTACATTACATTAATTTATTTAATGTACATAATATTCACAGTAACTGACTGCTTGTAGTGCTGACAGCTAAGAATTTATTCTGCTACATGGCTCACTATATTTATATACAGGTGTGCACATCTGTATATAAATATACACTTAAACAACAGAAGTCAAACGTCATCATGGTTCTGTTCTTGTTTTCATAAATTGGCTGCTTGTGTGAAGTCAGTGTCGATACTGTATCTTTTATTTATATTTATATTTGTAATTGTGCTTCGGCAACATGTCAAATTTAATTCCAAACCGGAAGTGTCCACCCACAGTTTCCCCAACGTGTGGGCTCATACAGTACCACAAATTTAAACTAAAGCACTGTTCACAGTACTGACTGCTCCTCTGTAAAGTCCCCACCTACAGCACAGATAGAAATAAAAGTCTTCTGTCATGGCATTTCCTAGGAGGAAGTACTTAAAAAGGTGTACCGTTTTAGTGGTTTTTCATTAAAGTCTGGACTAATAATAAACCTGAGGAACTCTTTGGAACAATTACTTTTTTTTTTAAAATGTGGATTTCACTTTTTAAATTCATATTATTAAGACCTGTTGTTTGTACACAATATCTGAACACCTTGGTTGCTGAGCACACATTAGGTGCTGACATGAGCAAAGGGTTTTGGTATGAGTGGTGATTTCCGGGACACTGCTGCACTGTAATTGAACACATGACTAATTATAATGTTTATGTAGCCAAGTCTGGTTTAACCTGTCTGTTTTTGTCTTCGTTTAGTAAAAAAAAACAGCTATAATGGACTATTTTGTAATGCACAACACTGCGCCCATTAGCCATGAATCCTTTAATGACAATGATCATTTGAAAAATAGAGTGAAATACTTGACTTAAAAAAAAAAAAGGAACTTGACAGCTTTGAGAACAGATGTGTGTAGAGAAGCTTTGATTAGTTCAAAGTGTCGATCTGAAGGGAATACACAGCCGAGAAGTATAGACATGCAACACATTGTCAGAACACAAGAACAGCCAATGTCTTTACCAAAAAAAAAAGAAAAAAAAAACAAAACATACAACTCAACAGTAACCATCTGCACAATGTTTTGCATGTTATTGCACAGACATGCAATCCAAAGCACATAATACAATAATTAAGCATTTATTTTAGTATAAATATTACATCTCTAGGATTATTTTTTCTCAATTACATTACAGATGATGGAAAAGGAAATCAGGGAAGCATGGAGCGTGCTCGCGTTGCTCCTTGGTCTACTTGGCACACTGCCTGCTGCTGAGCTATTCTGTTCCAAACACGGGCCGGCAGAGACACTTCACAGATTTGTCATATTCTCCTATAACAAGTACAGTAAATAACAAGAGATGCTGTCCTCAATTTTAAGCCGAAGAATCCGGTATCATGACACCAGGACCAGTTTGAAGTCTCTATTAATTCAAATTGACTTCTCTCTTAATGACTGATAATTAATGAGTTCCCTCTACCCGAGTAAAACAAACAGATAAACAAATCAAAGAAAACCAATAAAAAGTGACAGAAAGTGACATGTAGCCTGCTCATATACTAAAATGAATCATGATATGATAGAGAGGGGAAAGAACTGATTGTGACACATTAGCTGGTTGTGTTTCAGATGACTTTTAACAAAAACATTTGGAGAACATTATCACACTAGTGTGTGTTTTACAAGGCCATATATTTAGAAGCTGGGAGTGAATCCAAAATGAGACGTGCTCTGTGAATGAAGGCCAAAATATTTGTTTCTCATTCTGAAGATTCACTTGCATAATAAAGATGAGACAGAAAGAGCATAAGAGAAAGAAAGACAGAAGGAAAGAAAGGGGGCACAGGTAGAATTAAATCGATCATCACCATTCAAAAATCACGTGCGGAGTATTTCATCTTAGAAAGGTGACAAGCAGCATTAGAGTTTATGGCTATTTTGCAGCCTGCAGTTAAGTCTTTGCTCAACCTGAAATACACTCGCAACATACATGATGTATTTAATGGCATAAAGAAAAAAAAGGGAAAAAACAGCTCCTTCCTCCTCCCTTGCTGCAGTGACACCTTCCACATTCTGACTTTACTTTCCTTAGGCTTTAAGGGTCAGAATGATCTCAAACCTCTGTCTATTACTAGTGTCGGATGCTCTCTAAGTCAGAAGTTACTCCAAGAAATAGCCAAGACCGGACTCCCGCTAATGGCCTATCTGCACTAAAGTGACAGCTGACGGAGCGGTCGAATTCTTATTGCCTTGGTCTTCCCGTTGCTCTTTTTCAACAGGTTTACCAATATGGTCCAAACCCGGCGGAAAAAATCCCCTACTGACAATCATGACATGGTGACAGTGTGGACAAAGAGTTAAAACACGTTAAGCATGGTTCGTCTGCCGAGAACTAGCTTTAATGGTGGGACAGAGTTCGTGTCGTGGTGGCTCTCAGTCCCAGTTCTCCCAGTCTTCGTCCATCTGCGAGAAAGGAACGAAAACACTTAATCTGAGGACGTGTGCATCAGATTGTCACGACACAATCACAACCATTACAGGAAAGCTGTCATTAAATTGGAGTCTTTATGAAGGTTTTTGACTCATGTCATTAAGCGTAATTTGGTCAATAGATCTTTTTCACCACAGTCATTTTGCCATGAAATAATGGAGTAAACAGGTGTTACCAATTATACTAATATGGTTTTGTTCAGTTCAGGTCAAACAGAGTCAGGCTTCATCTCAGTAGAGATGTCCAGATTGCCATTTTTCTTGGCCGATACCCATGTCAGGCTGACCTGCCAAAGTCTCTTTCTTTCGTAGACATATTTATGTATCACTCCTCTTTTTAAACGCAGACAACAAACTAGTTTGTGTGTGTCTGTGATGTTACTGTCCGTGTCACTGTGAGCATGACGTGAACCATCAAGTGGCGCATGTGTGTAAATCTGACCGGCACAGAATCAGCTATCTGACACTGACCAGCTGGTCACCAGTCATGGGTGGTCGAGCTGAAAACTGTCCGGTTCTGCTCACCGGCTGATTGATTGATGCATCTCTACTGCAAATAAAAAATAATACTCTGCTATACTAACAGGACCTTAATTAGTATCAGTGATAACACCTGTGTTTAACATATAATTTCATAATATCCTGCAATATAACTGCTGTGATAAAGGTCTTTTATGTTATTCTTAATGCAAAGTTTGCACTTTGTTTGAGATGTCTTTGTTATGACAGCTTTACATTAACTGAGACAACATGTCATAAACATGCCATAGCAGGCCTAAATATAAAACTATTTAACTTCATGTTTTACATTATACTGTCATATCTGGTTGGTTTTGACTTTGGCTGTCATGAAGCCATTATAATTGTATCATGAATATTTTCCTTGATCAAGGCCATAATAGATGTCATGTCAGTCCTATTCACACTACTTCAACTAAAGTTTACCAAACCTACTACAGTTTATAGATTTTAATTTAAGATTCTGGTAAATGTCACAATGGTTAATTCAACACTAACCTCTCCAGAAGCTTCTATTTTTGAGAGCGCCATCTGAACTTCTTCTTCTGTCATGTCCAGGTCAAAGTCTTTCTCCCAGTCCTCACTCACGTCGGTGCTGGAGCCTGGAGGGGAGAGAACAAATATGAAACTCTGAGTGACCTTGGCTCTCCTGCTGCTTCTTTTTCTAAGCCTATTTAGTGGATAACCGCATTTCTTAACTTAATCCTGTTTCAATTTATACTCTCAAACTGGAACACTAAGAATCTCTCTGCCAGCTGGAAAACAGGTCATTGTACCTTTCTTGCCATTGTTAGAGGGTGTAGATTTCCCACTGTCAGAGTTGAGCTCGAAGACTCTCAGGTCCTGCGGCCCCTCCTCTTTTGCTGCATCTGGTTTAGAGGCGGGGGCCGGAGCCTTCACTGACGCTCCATCAGCAGTGGCCTCTGGTTGGGTTACAGCCTCCACTGGAGCCTCAACAGGTAAGTCACGCTTCCCAGGCCGCTGCTCTTCTTGTGTCTTGTCTGCAACATCTTCCAAGCTAGCTTCTGTCAGTTTCTTGGCCAGCTCCATGGCAACGGGCTCTGGCCGCACTTCCACCTGCGTCGGCAGGCTGACACTGTCGCTGCTCACAGAGAGGGTGGTGGCGTCGCGCTCCTCACTGGGAGACAGCACGGGACTCAGCAGGGTCGTTCCTGTTCCTGTCGAGGTCGTGGGCAGCTGGGTTGAGCTGTTGTCCAACGGGGGTGTAAAGTTGAGATGAGATGATGACGTGGCGCCGAGGAAGTCATCTGACAGTGACAGCAGGGATACCAGTATAAGTGACAGGACTGAAAGTGAATCAGTTTATTAACAATGTAAAACTGAGGACAGCATACCCTCCTCCTCCTCCTCCCAGCCCAGCGTCTCGGTGTGTGTCGTCTGTTCTGCCCTCTGCTTCAGTGCCACTCTCCTTGCCTCCTCCTAGAATACACAGTGCAATAATTTTAATGTGTATCATCAAAACTTTTAAGTGACTTTCATAACACATTTTTCTTAGAAAAAGTGTAAAGGTTAGCTTTTGTTTTTATGATCTCTTAAATGCAATTTTGATTTTATTTTATTTTATTGTATTTCTCCTGTTAAGCACTTTGAATAGCCTCATGTCTGAATAGTGCTATATAAATAAATGTGTCTTGCCTTCCCTTGACTTAAAAAATTCTGTGCAGCCTTTATGTTGTGGAATACAGAAAGATAGTAGTTAACCAATATGACTTTTTCAATGGCTGATGCAGATATTTAGAGAGCAGGGTGGCTGATAACCAATATGTAATGCTGACATCAAAACAAAAAAGACACGTATAACTCCATTATTTAGTGCGCGTTACATTACTAAATAATTAGGCCAGTGACAATTTGTTTTATGTGCAATTTTTAAGTAATTACATATTAAAACACAGTGGGTTGTGCTGTAGATTTTACAATTTGACTAATTTTCAAGAGAAAGTGGGGCTCAATATGTCAGAAGTGATGTCATTCAACTGCATTCTTCTATACATTATAACATAATATATATTAAACACTAGCCAGTAATGGTTTTAGAATAGATTTGCTGTCATTTAGAATAAAATGTGTCAATATTTAGGAAAGCCAATGGTGAATGAGGACATATAGACAAATGTTTACAGTAGAATGAATGAGATATGGAGTGCAGGACTTGACTGACGAGGCTGGCTGTCTGCAGACATTTGTTGTTTATTTGCGTCATACGCGCAGGCATCAGCAGGTTACCTCAAGATGACAGATAATTGGCCCGACTGCAGGAAGGTAACCATTAGTGCTATTTGTGAACACCATGTTATATAACACCAGATATAAATTAGAAACTCAGTTTCATTATGCAGCACTACCATACATTTCTCAGAGATGGGACTGACTGAAGGGCTGCTGTACTGGACTGTATTCTCTTACACCTTTTTTATTTTCCGTTTTTAAATTTGTATATAACTTGACAACAATCTGTTTTCGTTGGCATTTGTGTAACAAATGAGGTGGTCTATAAAGATGTATTGTAATACTTTTTGTCTCTTTGTTTAAACATGAATATGTTTTAAAACCATATCCTAAACATTTTTCAAGATCACATAACACACACAGAGTAGGCAGACGGAGCCACTGGCAGAGACTTAAGACTATCCTTGAGCATGTTTATTTTTATTTTTTGTCCTAATTAAACAAATCAAACCTTAGTAGGTTAGAGCTGAGACACCACCACCTTTCCCTCATTCTAAGGAAGAAAAGTGACTGTGCACTGAAATGACCAATCAAAGGCAGCTTTTAAAATCAGCCAGCAGGTGGCACCCAAGACAACACATTGAGATGATGAGAAAGGCTACTTGACATCTTATGGATGGTTTGCAGGTTGGAGTACACTATATAAAATAGGGTGTTTACCTGGTCCAACTGGAAGACTTTGTAGAAATACCTCTGCCAGAATTCTGAATGGGCTACTGCTGCTGGCACCTGTGAATTAATGAAATAATAACATCCTTACCTGGTTTATAGCACTTTGCATTTCTTGATGACAAGTAGTTCTTGTTATTTTACATCTGAAAGGACTTATGGTGGGTCACTTTAAGCAAAAGTGTCTGTCAAGTGATTGTAATGTAATACATAAATTCAAAACAAAACTGGAGGCCATGCTCTGTAAGAATACGTGTTGACTCATAAAAGCAACAACAAATACCATTTTGGTGTAAAGGGCTCGTATAGAAGGACTGTTGACCAGAAGCTCTGAGATTTCGCCTTTCTTATCTTCCAAACTGAAGCTGGACAGCCAGTTGTCAAACTGCTCTGGGGGACCTGGACAAAAACAGCTTCTCATTAAAATACACTCAGAAGATACCAATGATAATGAGAAAATATTCAAAAGCATGCTTTATCACAGTGGTGCCCAACCCTAATTCTCAGGGACCCCTGTCCTGCATGTTTTAGATGTTTCCCTGCTCCAACACACCTGATTCAAATGATCAGGCTGTTGTAAGGCTTCTGCAGAGGCTTGATGATGAGCTGATCATGTGAATCAGGTGTGTGTGTTGCAGCCAATCATGGCAAATGTTCTTCAATTTAATGCAATGCTTCATTGGCTCACTAGCGCAGCAGATATGGCTAGCAGCAACAGTCTGAGGTGGTGAAGTTGAGCACAGTGTATTTGACAAACTTGGCAGTTTAGTATGCCAAGATGCCACCACAACCAAAGAAAACTCACTTCACTTTGTGAAAAACTGTGTGGGCAAAAAGTCCAACAGTTTAAGAACATTTCTCATTTCAAAACTGCAAGGACCAAAAGAAGTGCACCATCTAGATTCAATAATATCATAACAAGATTCAAAGAATCTCTCTGTATTGTATTCAACTGAATATAGGTCGAAAGGGATTTGCAAATCATCGTATTCTGTTTTTATTTAAGTTTTACACAGCAACCCAACACTCGCAGTCTAACACTCTGTTAGGGGCCTTGTACCACTCCACTGTGTTCTGCCTTACCATCAGGCTCGTTGCAGTATGTAGCAGGGTCAGCTTGCAAACTGTACAGACGTGCCTGCAGGAAAAACAAGTGCTTAGCTGTGCTTGTCTTTTTTTGCCACATGCACATCATGTGCTCACTTTCACAGTCCTGCAGCATCTTATAAATAAACATATAAGAAAACTAAATCCATCCTGAATCAACACTTTGTTCAACTGATTACTCAAAAGAACCCCTGCACAAGGATCATGCTTAGCTCAGCTGTTTTATCATTGAGAAATGTCCTGTTTGTGATACATTCAATTTGTCGTATAAACAATAGACTCTTAGGTACATTTTCAGCTAAAAGTACGACAAGAACCACTGCCCACCTTAGAACTGTCATAGACCTCTGTAGTGCCTGCTGGCGTTGCCACCAAAGTGATGACATCACAGTCAATGGTTTTATCAGGGGGTGGAGCGAGTGTGTCCGATATCACCCCTAAGAAACTAGAGAGGCTCTTTTTCACCTTTTCTGTTGTCTCAGAGGAACCTTCCACCTGGAATACAGAGGTTACATTTGGGATTTAGCAACTTATACCTCATTAATATGGAAGACATGTATGATGTGAACCAGCTGAACAGACTGTCAGGAGATACTTTATTCAAACAATAAACAAGGTTAAGGCTGCAACTTACTGCAAGTTTGTTTCTGACAGCCGTGGCTGTAGCCACAATTGAGCAAGTTGTGTCATGTTGTACCACATTGGAGAACTCTGTCAGGTCTCGCTTCAGGAATTCTAGGGCCTCAGATGACTGCAAAGAAGAGAATCAAATAATCAAAATCAGCATCCAGATTCAACTTCAGCCTTATTTGCATGGGGCAAGTATTACCAGGGGATTTGAAGTGATATAGAAATGACCCCACAACCTCTGTGTTCCATGCAGCGTATTTGCAAAGGATAAGCAAAACCTGTATTTTACTGACATTATCCCCTAGATAAGATATCAAGGCTCTGTGTAACATCAACATTTAAGAAACAGAGCATCTGTTCTTCAGCAGCCACATTAATAATATAGTTTAGAGTTGTTATGCCCACTTTCTGTTTGTGTTGAAGGCATACATACACATTTGCAGATACGCATCCCACTCATTCATCACTCATTTTAAACATCAATATGGCTGATCTCACAGCACAGCTCTTGACTGCTGTTCAACAGCTGAGCTCAAACTTCACACTTGTTGTTGTTGCCTGTCAACAGATAGCTGATGTTAAAATAATGACAACCCTAAATGACTGAACACTGATTTGCACAGGAATAATGTTACCACAGGACCTCTGTGTTTGGTGAAGAATTGTAGGTGAAATTTTAACTTAACAATTTACCTACATGGAAGATTCACAGAGGATTAAGATCACAGACACTCTCTGCAATTATTACAAATTACTAGAGTTCATCAGATCCATTAGGAAATTCTTCTTGCAGACAAGCGTGTATGTGCATAAAAACATAACATACAAATGACACAAGAAATATAATCAAATACAGTTCAGGCAAACAAAGCGTAAAAGAAGATGTTATACAAATATCGAACATAAGAAAAGCAGTAAAAATTTCTAACACCTCTGGTCTGTGAGTTACAGAATTTAAAAGTCCACTAAGAATGAATATGTTCTAAAATTCTCATATGTCTAAGTCCACGAATGCTTAGCTGATTAGCTGACTTTCTTGTTTGTCTGCTCATGCTAACATATAGGTTGGCGGTAGGTGCCAGGACAGTTTAAACTTGCCTTTTACCTTCTCAAATGCTGTGCAACCAGTTTTTATTGAAGTAAAATTCCAGCAACATTTCTAGTATATGGAACAACTTGTTCTATAAGCTACAAGTGTTGGTGGAGTTTTATCTCTTTAGCCGTTCTGCATGCACTTTGGAAGTGGCTAAAACTGTGCAAGAAACCTCTCCTCTCAGTATTTAGTGACAGAGGGAAAGGTGTCCAAATCATATTGCCATCAAAAGGGTGACAACTGATTTGGACATAAAGGTACATAACTCTGTGGTTAGCTTTTCTGGATTTGAGGAGTACAAATTATATGGAAAAAACACAACCTTTGCTGACTTTCTGCAGATGCATCTATTGAAACTTATTTTTATGAAATCTAAAAGTTGAAGGGAGAATAATGGTTGGAGTTAATGAAATATTCCTTAGAGCAACATCAGCAAAATCATTGTGAATGCTAAGCGGCTGCTAAAGACACACTAAGAAGTAATTATTTCCTTGTGATTGACAGACTGTTCATTGACCACGCAACAAAGATCGGTGGAAGTTGTTTTCGGTACAGTAAGTTACATTCTACAGTACAAATGGACCGCAGCAAGTAATCTACATTATTATTACGACAAAATACAACATATAATCACAGGAACACAGTACACACAATCATATACATGTGGATGACTTCTTTATGTGGATTCTACCTTCTCTTTGACGGCCTGGAAGCTCTGCTGAAGCCAGCCTCCCCACCAGCCTTCTCTGTAATCACACACACAGTCAGAAATGAGCTAACAGCTACTTCTCAAAACCAAAGCAACAAACAGATTTGCACAGACTGCACGACTGTTGTAAATTTACCGCACACTCAAACTGGCTTGTCAGTTTAGCGACATTGCAGATTTATTGACTGACAGCTGTTGTAGCTAATTTACAAACACAAACAGGGAGCCTAGCAAGCTAAACGAGTTAGCTAACGTCAGCTATCAGTGTTACGCACGCTAACTAGTGGAAACAAGCCACGAATGGGATACCTAAGGCTGAACATATATGTTAGATGACACAATTAAGCAAATTCACAGCCCTCTGGTTGTTACTGCGTGACTTAAATTGCTCTACACAGCAGCTAACCAGGCTAATGCTAACGCTAGCCAGGCTGTGTTTTGGTAAACAAATGCACTTCCTGAACTGACTCCGCGAGCTGTAAAGTACACCGTGTACCTAAAGTTACAGTACCAAAGCTTATCAGACACACAATGGCATGAAGAACATAACAGCTAGGCTACAGGGCGTCGTTGCTCTCTGCTATATATTATTTAAAAACAAAAAGTAATTTGCGAGTTCACTCTCACCCTTCAGCCATCTTCAGACGATGACATCATCAGTATTTACTGAACTCTGACACGGCTGCGTGGCGCGTGGCTTTGAAAAAAAAACACACACGTGACACAAATATGACTTCCTCTCTGTGACGTTCAGATGATCACATTCACGTGTGCACAGAGAAATGACTGTTTTTAATACACATTTTTAGTAGTGCGTAACCACCAGCAAATGTTTAACAGTCTGCGGTATCTATGGTGGCTGCGGAGGATCAAAACAGACTGCAACGCCAAACACTGATTGGCAAAGGCTAATGTAGTCTGAGAAGCAGGCTACAGGTCTACCTACGGGATGAAAAAATAATGCATTAGTAACGAATTTTGAGAATATATGACACAATTTGGCAAATCGTCTTAAAGGGATAGTTCACCCAAAAATGAAAATTCAGTTATTATCTACTCACCCTTATGCCAAATTTTTTTTAGTCCACAAAAGTAGCAGGGAAACAGCATTGCAGAATCTCCCATACAATTTAAGTGAATGGTGACCAGTTTTAAAACATGCAGATAAAAAACAAACAAACATAAAATGCCTCTCTGTGCTCATCTTGTGTAATCCAAGTCTCCTAAAGCCCCGACATGACAAGTTTACTTGAAAGATGTCGTTTACACCATGTTGTTCGCCTGAATCTTCACTGTAGATACACACACAACACTCACCCAGTCCATACAGTGTGCATGTGAACTCTCAGCTAAGGATCTACAACTATACAACTTCTACAACGGCATTTTGACACCTGAACATATCTGCAATAGAATTCTATGGGAAAAACTCTGATTTCAGATATCTAGAATCCAGTTGTTACTAGTCATAATTTTAATTTCTGCTATCCAAAAGAAAAAAAATCCTAGATATACATAATTTACTTTTGAATATCCAAATCACATCATGACTAGTAAAAATGCCACAGTTTGTATCATAAGTAAAAATGCAATTTCACATACCTACAATTACAATTCTGACTAGTGACAATGCATTTGCAGACATCCAGACGTGTATTATGGGATATCTGCCAGAATGTTTTTTTTCATTTTGGATATCTCAAATTAAAAGTATGGCTTTATGTTTCCAAAAATCTTCATACAATTAACAAAAGTAAGCTGAGTGCATCAAAGTCATGTCCCCGTAGACCAGTGGTTCTCAGACTTTGGGGTGGGGTGCAGCATAGAGCCACTGCAGGTGGGGCGGTGATGACCAGGGCAAAATTATGGAGTGTAACTAAGTTAATAAAAAAATGTTTGGGGGTGTGATAAGAATGAGAAGTCTTCCTCTTCTACTTCTTCTTCTTCTTTTTTAATGGTCAATTGCAAGCAGACAGAGTATATCCTTGTTGTCATTCCTGTGTTGTATAGAAAGGTGAAGACATGCTTTGCAACCAAATTTCCAGACATATTTGCAAAAATTGTTTAAATATCCATTTGTTCCACCGTGTTCTTTAATTACTGTCTTTCATTTGCATATCTGAGACAGAGGGGATATTTTTGACGCAGTCTCCATTTGATTTCAGACATCACATGTTCTGCTTGCATGCTTTCTGATAAAGTGAAGAGATGAATTTAATTCAGTGTGTCCCACACTAATCCTACTAATCAGGCACTGTTCTTACTACTTTCCTACGACTTTCTTTCTCTGACTGCTTGCTGGATCTCATACAAATGCTTTCCCATAACCTCTTCCACTGCTTCTTAATTTGGTTCCATGTGAAAGCTTTGGTGTCTGCCTTATTTACTGATATTGCCAACTCTAGTTGATTCGCTTTTAGCAAGATGGTTTACTGAATTTTTCCCCTAGACGCCTACGTGAGCTGATACCCTTAAAAACTGTACATAAAATCCTGCAAAATCTCAGACTGAATATCTTGTTTGCATTTTAAAGAGGCATGTTTCAGACTAGCCAGGGCTGCACTTAAATATGGACATAGTAGTACTTGCAGATGAAAATACTGAACAGAAGACTCTCAATTGAAATCTGAAGTCTCGTGTAGGCACTTGTGTTGAACTTGAGCTTTCTGTGTGGTAGCTGCACAAAAAGAAAAGTGAGCTGTGTGAAAAGAACCACAAATTATGAAAAGTTATGTAAACTCATTTGAAGTTACCATCACAAAGTTGGCAGAAGTGCATTAGAGCGAGGGACAAACTGCAGAACAATGCCTCTATGAGGGAGACTAACGATTTAAGCATATTCAAGTAGTTTTCTTTTAATTGAAACTCATTTAACCAATAAGCTGCATATGAAAGCAAACAAACGTCTCCGTCATGAACCATTATATCAGCTAATCAGTGCTTAACAATTCCAGCCCGAATCCCCTCATCAATCTCCTGCTCTCGGTGCATCTGTGGCTGTGCATGTGAGCGTATGTGCACACCATATTGCATATGCGTGTTGACCCCCAGCAGCTGTGCTTCCCCCTCATCACTATTCTGGGTGGAAAGGGGGCTGTAGCGCAAAATGAAAAAGAACAGGCAACAAGCCTCTGGAAGTGTGTTCTGCCTTAATTGAAGTTCCCCTTTATCCAGACGCTGCACAATGTGTGCTTATGTCCCCGCAATATGTCTCCCCTGTCCAGCCCCTCCATCCCCTTAATTGGGTCTTTCAGTCCCCTAATTAACTCTGTCAATGCAGGTTGTGCCGAGCCAAGTTGGGACAAGTGCTCCTCTATGGATCAGTATCTGAAGCAGTTAACTTATCCATCTGTCTACATGGCCGTGGTGTGGTTGTGTCTGCATGGTGCTTAATGCACAAAAGGGGAATGTGTTAGCAAATGAAAACATGAGCTGAGCAGATTCATCTGGTTTCCAGACGAGGAATGTGTAATTTTGTCACTACATCCTGACTGGTAACGATTTTTGTGTCTTTGATTTTTGCATTTCTGGCACATTACTTCAGTTGATAAAAAGTCAAGTAAAAATTAATGTGGACTTTTTAATTTCTGATTTTTGACCACTTCATCTGACATATAGTTATTTTTGAAGATTACAAATATGTCCTATGTCTGTTCACTTGGGTTATTAGTCCTGTCTTACCCTTCTTTATACTTTGACTTTGCTCCATTTTAGAGGCAAATGTTGTACTTATTAAAAAATGTGCCTGTGTAGAATATTTCAACCAAGAATGTTCAACTTTTTCACATATATCTAATGACATGGCCTGCCTTATTCTAGAGCTAGATGAAGGGCAGTGTGAATCATATAGCTCTGGGCTTTGCTTAACCCTGGGTTGTGTGTGTGAAAAGGGGCTAAGTTTGTCCAGGGTTAACTCTTAGCCTAGGCCTAAGGATAGCCCTGAGATTTAAGGTGTTTCTCTTACAACATCCTAAGAAAATACTTTTGGTAGCTTCATGCAACTCATCTTTTCCTAAGGCATCCTTAGATGAAAATTAAAGTAAACCTTAGCTTAAGTGGTTTTTCTGCAGCTGGATTTTTACTTGTCCTTAAGAAATACCTACATTTACTCAAATAAAGGATTTGAATACTTTCTCCACCCTTGCTAAAATGAACATTTTCTGTATCACCATGTTTAATTTTCAGATTTACTCGAGCACAACATTATGACTGAAACCAGCGCTGCAACTGCTGGTTAGCGTATGCTAAAGAGCACCATGATGACAGCAGCGGCTGACCATAATGGCTCACAGAGGACCTGCCCATATTGTATGATTTAAGAAGCATATCCATTACACATCACACCCACACACACACACAAACTCCAGACTGCTGATGCCACACCGTGGGTTAACACCATCTGGTGCCGATCAGGAAACACCAGCTTTGCACAAGTCAGTGTCTCTAATCATCTACCTCAAGCAAAGGGAGGCAGATCCCCTCTAATCTCCACAATGTGTTCTGCTTCCCATTCCCACCTGTGCCCAAATAAAGGGGGAGACCTTGTGGGAGGACCTCTGTGTCAAGGGACCAGGGACCAGGTGACGCTAGCAGCGGCCGTCCCCACGACAGAAGCTGCGGCGCTTGGTTTGGCTGGCAGCTGCCTCCCCCCACTGAGACATCCCACAGCTGACAGTCCCCCAGTACTGACAGGGGCTCTTTTCACTGTCAATAGCCTCATATATTAGAGCTAACCGCCTTTGTGGCGAGAGAGGGTGTCAGGCCTTTTGGCCCGACAGCGCTTGTTACCATGATGAAATGTAGATTGAATGGAGGGGGTCTGTGTCCCAGGCACGAGAGCTTGGACTCCCCCGGCCTTTGTGTCCCACGCATGGCTATTGTTCCAACCTTTTCAGGGCTCTCAGGAGGAGGAGGAGGTGTGGTAGGAGGGAGGTGGGTGAGAATGAGTTACATCTCTTCATTTCTCCCCTGATCGCCAACTCATCTGTCAGCCGTGGGAGGATAAGCATGTATTTTACACGCTTGATTTGTTGCTAAGTGAAGGCTGCCCATTGTCAGGTTGTTTGACTAAATCATGTTCATGGCAATCAGTGTTTATAATAGTTATGTTTGTGCTTCAGTGGATTCATCATTGTTATGAACCAGCTAACACATGATTTTTAACACAAACTTACTGTGTGTTTCTAATATATTTAAAATATGTCACTGTTGTTTGTTTTCACAATAATATTTTCCTCAAATATCAAGTTTATTGAAGAAATGTTTGTTTTGAATCATTACAATATGACCTCAACTTGCCTTTTCAAATTCAGCCAACTTAAAATTTTAAGGCAGCTGGGACACTAAGTTTTCTATGTTAAAACAAATATATATATATACAGTGTACACATTTGCAAGTTAAAGAAGCAAGTCCTGTTTGCAGGAACTCTCTCTAGACTGACCGCATTATATGTCCTCTACTTTTAATTTTGCCCTTTGTGTGCTTATATCCATGTTCTTATAAGACAGAGACAAATCGCTGGCCTAGAGCTAAGGACATGGTTGTGTCCCTCGCCTGCGTCAGACAAAAGTGACGCGCCTTCCTGGCGCCTGTGTCGTCCTTTCATCTCCTACACCCTGTTGAGGTGAAGATGGATGGTCCCCTGGCTCAAGAACACCACATTCAGCCTCTGTGCTGGCGTATTGTCTCGTCCTTCTGTCCCTCTTTAGCTCTTTAGAGGTCAGTCTGGTTAGCAACCAATGACAGCCTTTCCTAAATATCCATTTTTTGCCTCACTCTCTTGTCCTTCTGAGCACCAATAAAAGCCCTTCTGTTTAGTTAAAGAGGATGTTGCTGTATTGTTTTGATACAGCTGCTGTGTCTATGTCTAACCCCCCACTCCCCACCTCAAAAACATTTTAGCTGCACTGTAAAAGATATAGTACACTGTAAAAAAAGAGAGAGAGAGAGAGACAGAGAGAGAGAGAGATCATAACTTGAAGGCAACTGCATTCACATCATTTTTGAGTTTTGAAACAAACTCAAACTTTTAAATTTTGAAAGAAGCAAAGTTTTGCCAACCCATGAATCTTTTGTTGAGTTCATTAATTTTTCATCTCTAGATAAACTTGAATTTTTGAGTTTTAGAAACCCAAAAAGTTTGTATAAATTCTTCACAGTAAATGGATACAATTAAAAATATTAAATTATTATTCATTATTCACATTCACTTCAGTAACTTTACTTAACAATTTTTAAAATGCAAATTGGGGGGTTATCCAAAAAAATCAAAGTTTATCTGAAGAAGAAAAGTAAATTATCTCAACAAGATTTTATTAGTCGGGAAAACTTCTTTAAAACTTAAGAGTCTGAGTTGGGCTCAAAAATCAAAAATCTACTGAAATAAGTTGCCTTGAAATTTTGAGTTTTCTCAACTTTTTCACTCTTGACTTGATCAGACAAAACTACCACATAAACAAAACTGCAGTCAGGAAAATAATGGTAACTAGTATGAATTGAAAGATGACAGTCACGAGAAAAAGAAAGCAAACAAGTGTTCATTTTATAGCAAAGTTTTAATTTAAGAAAATAGAAATCCTGCACAATTAAACACAACAGTTCCATTTCTGACAATGTTTCATCTGCACAGATATCAGATAAATTACAGTATTTGCCGATAAAATCCCTAGTGCATTTAGAATATTTCTGTATAAACGATGCAGTTGAGACAAATGTTACAAAATAGCAGCAGTTTGCACGGCAGAGAATATAATATATACATTATCTACAAGTTGTGGCACCAGCCATCACTTCAGCAGTTCATTCAACAATCTTTTGTGAGCTGCTCAGTTTATTGATCCAAACAGTTTTAAGAGAGTCCAGCTCACTTGGTCATTGACAGGCTGTGTAACGTGGAGGTGGTGGCGGGCAGAGGTTGGCAGAGTGAGCAGGGGCAGGGCATGCCAGGGAAGTGCCTGTAGGAGCCGGTCAGGTGGAGCGGCTCCTTCAGAAGGCCCTGGACCGCAGAGGGATGGAAACCCAGAAAGCTGGCAGACGGAGGTGAGTGCGGGGATGGAGCCGGGGCTGCAGCTGTAGAAGTGGAGTGATGCTGCAGAGCCGATGGTGTGCTGCCCACCAGAGAGTGCAGAGACTGGGCCAGAGGGTGCAGAGGGAGGTGGGCCGCAGGGGTTGCAGGGGTGATGGCAGCATGAGCGGCATTGCGGCTCTGGACGGCAGCGCTGCCTCCATAAACGTCCCCCACCAGCTTCTTCATCTCTTCCAGTGAGCTGGACAGCATGAGGATGTAGTTGCGAGCCAACAGCAGGGTGGAGATCTTGGACAGCTTGCGGACTGAAGGGCCGTGAGCGTAGGGCATGACCTCTCTCAGGCCGTCCATCGCCTGGTTCAGATCGTGCATCCTCTTCCTCTCCCGACTGTTGACTTTCAGTCTTAGGTCTTGCATCTCATCCTTGCTGAGCTCAGACCTGGCCTTGGTCTTACCTCCACCACTGCTGCGTTCTGTCCTACCCTGTCCGGCCTCGCTGTCTGCTCCGGTGTCTCTGCAGTACGTCTGGAACATCTTGTTGGAGAAGAAGCTCCCAGCAGAGTCGTCCACCACTAGGTCTGGGGATGAGGAGCGGCTGCAGGTGGAGCCAGCGTCAGAATCCATCTTGGTTGAAATAGAAGAAAGTGAAGTAAAAGGGTTTTTTTAAATGTTCCAAAAACACCTCCTCTAAGTGCTAGGAGCTTGAGTTTAAAGTCTACAGAGGCTTCCTAGTTGTTCCCTGCAGTGTCAACACAGTCTCAATCTGATGATCAGTGTGTCCTCAGGAGCAAGTCTGTCCAAACTGTCACCGTCTGGGCCCACTGGGGTGTATTTATATGACCGGCACAACAAAGGAACAATAAGCCGCATAATGAGACACTTAGAGCCACAGCCAATTGTAGGAGGGACACACTCTCACCCCCCCACACACACACACCTCCTTCCTGCAGCCCCCACTTCACCTTCCCACACCCACATTTAACTCCCCCAACCCTGATGAACCCCCACCACATTAACCAAAACAAGGGTATGTTCACATGTTGTGTTAAGCTGTAGATCCAGGAGTTAACTATGCTCAACCTCCCATTAAAAATAGTGGTGCATGTAGTCCAGTGTGGGTCAACCTCACTGCAACAACTGCAACAAAAACAAACCCATGAGATCTTGTGTTCTCGGTATGTTCTACAGGACAGAAATAAAGTCTTGAGGGGATTGTATGAAGGGAAGGGAAGCGAAAATTTGATCCTACCAAAAATGTCTTTTTTCAGTCCAGGCCTTTCAGAATAAACAAAATTACAACGGAAACTAAGATAAAAGATAAACATCTCCTCTATAACATATAAAAAGTCCTAAGAGGTTCATAGTGGTGGTTCAAATGTGTTTGTTAACTGTACACTGGTGCCACTTTTTTGCTTCCTAAATTTATCATTTAAATCAACATCGCTACGTTTGTATATTTATATGCAAGGCTACATAAATTGGCATGAATGTTGACACTGAGTAACATAAATTTAATCCATAGCATATATCTCCATAGCTATAGCCATAGCTGAGGAGATTCAAGATTAACCACTGACAAAATTTAGAGGAAAAGACGCTGAGCTGCAGGTTATGATGCCTTTTGATAAGTTATAAATGACATATTTAAGAGACTAAAACATTTGAAAGTGTTTCTGTTGTTAATATTGTGGGCTCATGTTGTATAATGCCTGTGCTAATGTTGTACAGCACATTTAAGAACATAAAAAGGGATCAAAAGTAAAAATGTATTTTTAAGAAAGAAGTATTTTGTTTAGATTACCATGATGCTGACAAGTTTAATGTGACCAACCTTATAAGAAATCATTAGAAATGTCTGATCCCTCGAGGTGCACTAATACAGGACTCTGCTCATCATATACAGACATTCAAAGTGAAATAAAAGTGAGAGTGAGGCACAGATCTGCTCAAGAGTGAAACGGACCACATTGTTATTGCCCTGCTCCATAACACCAGATATATGATGCCTTCAAGGCCTTATTTACATATGGTATCCATGGAGAGAGGTATGAAGCACCATATGAGGTGCTTAAACATGTTAAAGAGCGGCGTTAATGGCAGACTAGGTACAATTCAACCAGGAGCTTGAGACAAAAGGGGTCAGATAAATTTGACTCAGCTCCCCAAACAGTCTGTGAAATCACATCACTATCACTGGAAGGGGGTCCTTCAACCGGGGAGGAGGTAGTTAAAATGATACTAAAGAGTGGGCAAGGCATTGTCTTCCCCTAATTCAACCGTAAAGCTACTAGCACTTTCTCAGGTTTGTTTCACACTTTATTAAAGCATTTTTTACTCTTTTTTTTCCCTCTTGATATGAAATGCAAACTGTAATGTTCCACACAGTTCTGCTGGGCTTAATGTCCAGCATGTATCTGTTGATCTAATCTGGTGGTTGGATCACACTGACTTTTCAGCATTTCTCTCTGTGGTTGCTTTTTACCGCTCGGCTCAGGAATTTCCTGCTGCCTTCTGCCAAAGCAAAGCCTCCAGTGAGGCGGTGCTGGAGGGCTAGTAGCTGGAAAATATAATAATACCATGCTCATGTGTTACACCATCCGGGGAAGCAAAAGAGATTTGCAAAAACAGTGATGCTCAGATGCAGCATTGATTCTCGCCTGCAGCATAATAACTGCACATCGATTAAACGGGGGTTTATTCAGTTCAAATCGGAGAAACATTTTAGAGACGTCATGGCTGAAATGTGTTGTGTTTTCATCATCTGTCAGCTCGTGGAAGAAACCATTTACTTCTGGTGCACAGCAGGTTCATATTTGCTCAATAGCTGCAGACGCTCTCCTCCAGTCGTGGGCGTCTTTGTGCAGCTTTGTGATTGTTCTAAAAACTCATTGTCTTTTCAGCAAACTTGATGACTTCAAGTTTACAATTCATTAGTATGTGTTTGCATTTTGGTGCTTTAATCACTCAAAATTAAAACGCGTCACTCTTCTTCTTCTTCATCTTCATTTATTCAACATTTTTATCCATTTTGCCTTCATCAGGGTCGTATCATTCATTGATCAGAGGTGGAGTTTTTCCTTGCTACTGTCACCAAATGCTTGCTTGTGGCAGGAACTATTTGGTCTCTGGAAATGCTATTATAGAGAGTTCAGTCTAGACCTGCTTTATGTTGAAGTGCCCTGTTATGATTTGGCACTATATAAAAAGAGATGACTTGACTTGAGCCATGTGACTGAAGGTCACCATAGAAACCATACAACATTATCAACATCCACTTCTTACAAAATATTCCCAAAATGTCACCACTCTTAACTGATTCAGAGGAGAAACATGACTGACTATAATACATACTTTTAAATATAAGACAGCAAACTCATTTTGTATTTAAAATTTTCCAATCAATCACTTGTGATCTAAAATGATTAAAAGAACATATTTCATTTCATCCTGACTTTAATTTTGATGGACTTGAATTGACTCACAATAACAGTGGTCTGCACTTTGCCTTGTGTGCGTTGTCAAAGTAAGCAAGCCTTCTCAAACACTGACTTACACAGACCCACAGAAAGTTAGGGTTGGGAATCAAGAGGGCCCTCTGGACCCCCCACTGCAGCTCCATCAGGGGGCCCCGTGGGGTGCTTTGGCTCAGCCAACATTCAGTGATATTATAATTGGGGAACCTTGAGCGCCAACATGGGCCATTTATTTGGAGCATATGGATTTTCCCATCGTTAGGCTCAGAGCCAACATGGCTGCTGCTGGACGATCCTCTGCTAATTGGGCCAGGTCCTAATTAACCATTTTGGGCACAAGATCCGGATTTCATTCTTTTCCAGTCTTTCAGACCTTTTAATAGCTGGTTCTGTGCCATGTCTTTCACTGTGCACTACAGTCTCCAAAGAGAAGAAAATGATCGATAATGTTTCTTTAATGATCTCAATAAATTATCTATAAATGAAGAGAAAATGTGCCAAGGCTACTCATTAACTGTACATGATGTTAGATTAGTGAGACTGACACTCATATTGACTGAATGGGGATAAGAAACAGCAAGCAGCACTTGTTATTTCATAACTGCTGCTTGCTGAGGTGGCAAAAAGTACACGCCACATTATTCAAGTAGAAGTACAGATAGGACATTTGTACTGGCTGTTTCTGTGCAAAGTTAGCTGAACCTCACTTTCTCTTTGATGTCGAGTCTCCCTCTCTTTCAGGTTTCATTTTGTTTGTTTTTTTCATCTTATTACGTCATATTTCGTCTTGTTATGTCATTTTTTTGTATTGTTACGGAATTTTTGAACTTGTTACATCTTCTTTGTCTTGTTATCTCATATTTGGCCTTTTTACATCTATTTTGTCTTGTTGAGTCTTTTTTGTATTTTTTTGGTTTTATTACAAATTTATGTAATTTTTCATCTTTTTCATTTTGTTACATATTTGGTCCTGTTACATCTCTTTCGTCTTTTACATCATTTTCATCTGTCATTACACCAAGGAATCGTCTCTTTATTGTCCCATCCATTTAGGTTCCAATCAGTTGTGAGGTTGGGAAGGAAATGCTTAATGGCACAAAATAATAATAATCGATAATTCTCCTCAAATGCATGAAATGCAAAAAAATGTTGCTCCTCTGGTGTATTAGTAAAAGCACGATCACTAAGAACATGGATCAGTGTTAGGGACTCTAGCTGAATGAAGGGAGTGTAATCAGTCCTTCTCTTACTCCATTATTATATGCATGAGCCAGATAAATCCCATTCTCCTGCTCATTCTTATTCTTATTCATGTGTTTACAGAGGCAACGGGCCACACAGAGAGACAGAGGGATCTCTCGGCTTTGTATTTTACAAATGAAAGCGTAGCCACCCTCCATGTTTCCACATAATCCTTCAATTTTTAACTCTGCATTAGAGTGTTTGACTTTCTTCTCTGGATGCCACCTTTCAGGACCCTTCATCCAATTCAAGAGCTCTGTGGCAGACTTTTTTGAGGCTTTAGAGACCGCCTCTCCGCTGCCTTGCCGGGTGCACTCCTATGAAAGTGTTCAGGTGACCAGAAAATGAGGGCATTATCACAGGCATATGCTTGTAGCAACAGAGGATCAGGCTAGATTAGGGCCCATCATAGCTCAATAAAGCGCTAAGCTGAAGAGCAAACCTGCGCTGTGTACCATAAGGCTTCCTTCTCTCTCTGCTGGTCATTGTTTAACAGGATCAGTGGTGAGATCTTCTGTACACACATACTGGGCTTTAATCTGGGCATGTGGTCGGGAGCAGATCCCATAGAGGATGCACAGCAGCAGCCTTTGTTTACCACCATTTTTCTCAATGTCGCTTGGATATCAAGGCTCTGAGATCAAGATCAGAGCAGGAAGAGCGATCAGCGGGAGCAGATACATGGAATTGGTTTGCTTCATCTACAGATCTAAACGTTTTCCCTCTGAGTGCCATCGTCTGGGGAGAAAGATATAAAATTGTTTCACAAAGTGTCTGAACGGGGCCGACAAGTGTTTCAGAGAATGCGGAGTGTTGCCCTTTGTTATCTCTCACTGCTGGGACAAACTGCTCGGTGATTTATTCATTTACACCACCTGAAACAATTGCATTATCTCGGCCGCAACAAAAAGACACAAAGGCGCTATGAAAATCCCCTAGGATGTTTATGAGTCACTAAAGAGTCCAATAACTTTCCCCTTCATCTTTAAGCGGCCGCGGAGGGTCGCATGCTGTGGAGGGCTGTGGGGCGAGGGCAGTCAGGGAGGGGGATCCAGGGTCCAGAGAGAGATGCTGATTATGGGGAGGATAAAAGAAGTCCAGGCCCTCTCCTCTGGAGCTGAATGGGGCTCGGTCAGCAGGCCGCCCCATACACTGGCTTGCTCCATGCTGCTAGAACTTCATAAATTACCCCACAATTACCCCAGGGGGACGCCGAGGGAGGAAAGACATGTGAGAGGGGGGGGGGAGTGAAAGGGGAAAGAGCAGAACCGATTGCTGAGCAGACCATCATCAGGAGGCGCAGGGTCCGGGTCCAGATGTTGGCCTTCAGGTGGCCAGGACCCAAATGATGGCAGCCTCCTGTCACTGCTAAATGAGGAAGATTCACATCTTGAAGGGACACTATGTGATTTTTCAAACAAGAAATAACACATTATTCATTCTTAGAAATGAAAAGTTTAATTTCCAAGCAATAAAATGCACCCTACTGAATCCATTGCACTCAGGAGTTTTACTGATCCTTACTTGGTCTGGTATGACCAGCAGCTTCTGATGGCTATTGCTAGCAAATCTGATCCAGATGTAAAACTGTCATTACTGAGTCAGACTGCTGATTCTCCTTTCTTCTATTCTGTAATATAATGTTAAGAAGTGCGCTGCAATGTCCCTGCTCTCTGCCTGTACCTTCTTATTTTTTTTTCATTATTTTGCTGTGCTCTGGATGCTTTTCCAGCTCAAAACATCAGCATTTGACATCCTAGGAATGAGACTTCATAATCAGCTATCTTTCTGGTGCATTAAAAAAAAAAACCTGACAAATCCTACTTTGCCTTTAAGCATAAGGCTCACTTGAAGAGCAAGCTCTAAATTAAGGAAATGTCTGGGTGCTGTGTCCAAAATCACTCCCTTTTTCACAGATTCTCTGCTTCCTTTATAATGGACACTTAGTAGTTTTTTTCAATAGTGAGATTTCAGATGCTTAATTTTTGTCTTGCATAGCCACACTGGTCCACAGTGCTGTGTCAGCATTGGAGAATGGTCTTGCTGCACTCATTATCATTCTGCTATGGGCTAAAAACACCTGGGCTTGTTTTATATTTCTTTAAATCAATGAACAGCATAAAACCGTGAATGCAGCAGTGGTGCCCCTGCAACATAGTGTTCAGGAGGGTACAGTGTTCTGCATTACTCAGGACATGCTGTCAGCAGTTTTCAGTGGGACTATTTTCAATTATATTTGTGTTATTTACAATAAAAACATTTCAAAGATAGGTCTGTGAACTATACACATTAATAAGGGCACAGTTTCTGAAAAGATTCATGGCTGCTAAACTTTTTTTAATATAGCTTTCTAGACCAAAGAGAACAGATTCCATTGACCTCTATTATACTGGTGTGAATATCTGAGCAAATGAAACCGAACCCATCTGCATGATAGATACCACAAGACGTACGTAAGAAAATATGTTGTTTTTTAGGTCTTTTGGGTGAACTGACCCTTTAAATTGATGCCAGCCTGTTTGATGGTATTGATTTAATTATGCATGTATAAGGACAACTGTAAGAGTGCGAGTAGTTAGGAAAAGGATTAAAACTGTGACTTTGCAAATCCTAATCAATCAAAACACACACACACACACCTACACACACACACACACACACACACACACACACACACACACACACACACACACACACGCGAGCGCCTTCAAGCCTATACAGATGCACACACTTTTACACAACACACACACACAAAGTGTATCTGTTCAGCATTGTGCTGGTCACACTTTTGAACAGTTGGCCGCTCACTGGTGCGTGGGGGTGTCTTTGTGTCGGCGGTCTGCAGACTTCTGCCGCTCTGCGCCCCCCCTCCGTCTCCTGCCTCCCCCTCGTCTCTGTGTTATCCAGTCTGATAAAACAGGGGACCTGCTCACCCAATAATCTGCCTCCCTGAAGCCCAGGCACGACTCCGGCCTTTCATCAGCACCATTGTTTCAGTCTGTTACCTCCGCATGTGCTCCTTCACCACGGCAACACACACACACACACACACGCACACACACACACACACACACCCTCCCTTGTCCCTGTCCCATCTGTGGACAGGCCTGCCATGTGTCTATTCAGAAGGGTGCCAGCGGCAACGCCACTGTATGTGGATAGTACATGATGCTGTCCTTTTGTGTGGGGCTCAGTCCTCAGCTACTTACCGCTGACCCCGGGGTCACCGCGCACAATAACCAGAGTGTTGGTGGCCACTGGCTATCCTCATTGACTGGTGATTGACGAGCTGATCAATGGTCGGTGTGAGCGTGTGTGCACCCACATGTGTTTGGCCTATTCAATCAAGCGTGTCTGTTTTTGAAATAACGGGCTTTTGAAGGCATCAGACTAGTTAGTGACACACAATTGACTTCTTTGGCTCTTAGCTTGATGTAGTGAAATGAATAACTGCAATTTAGCTCAATGGGCACACGTCATGTCTGGACATTATAAGCTGTGGAAGTAGAGGTTATGGTGCTTTACTGCTCCATTTTCTATCATTTTTGTATCTGGTGCTTTCTCCTACATCATTAGGCTGCTGTTTAAAGGGATAGTTCAGATTATTTAATATGGGGCTGTGTGAGGTTTTTATCAAGTTTATTTAGTCAGTGTAGTAGCTACAGTAGATGCCTCCAGCTAAAAAGGGTATTTTATCCATTTTAAAAAAGGTCAGCATAAAAAATCAATAGCAATTTGAGTGTACACTATATGACACTTAATGTCAGGCAACCTTTTCTGACAGGAAAGTGTTGTTATATTAGGCAAATATTGCTCTCTCCAAACCAACCAAACTCCATAGGTGAAATCAGTAATTTTACCTTGCAGGATGCAGAAGTTGTGCTACTGCTGCACCAATCTGTTAGTTTGTTTGTGTTATTGTGTGACTTTGGTGCATTCAAACTATCTCTTTAAGACACTGAAATGTCAAAATAACACAAACAAACTAATAGATAGAGGCAGAACTAGAACAGCAATTTTCACGTTCTGTACGGAAAAATAATAATTTTGCCTATGGAATTTGATTGGTTTGGAGAGAGAGATGTTTGGCTTATATAACGGTGGTTTCCCATCGGGAAAAGTTGTCTGGCAGCAAAGTAGCTTCCCTCTGATGACCTCCATCACCGCCTATCGATAAGTACCTCATACAACCCCACATGAAATAATCAGAACTATCCCTTTAAGAACAAAAACTGAATCTCATCATCATCCACTTAAAATGCTACTACATCCCTTCAGTCAGTCATTTTCATCTTTTGATCTTACTGTTTCTGCCTTGCTCTTTTGCTGTCTTTTGCCCCCTATCCCTTTCTTTTCATCCATGTCACACACACACAGATGCACACGCACACACACACACTCACGCAGATGCACGCATTCACTCCACGAGTCACCCAGAGGGCTCAGGTGGACGATTATGGACGCACATTAAACCTTAATTCACATATGGCTGGATCTGAATACTGATGAGGAGATCTGCTCCTGTGGCACATTATCATCCAGTGTCCAACGTGACTGAAACATAGGCGCGGGGCCTACAGCAGATCTGTAACTGTGTCCCGTAGGAGTGACGGATGGAGGAAAAACACACACATGCACACAGAGTGACTCTCAAACACACAATATGAAGCTCACAGTTAGAGTGGCCGTGTTGTTCTGCTCTGCTCTGCTCACAAAAACCAGGCCGTGACCCTGTAGTTTATGGACCTCCTGTTGTTTAACTAGAGGGGTGAAGAAGGGGGACAGCGTCCTCGATATAAGATATAAGACATGCCGGGCTTTGTTCAACAGGGATTTTAAATAAGCTAAGAGTCACTTTCAATGAGTCTGTAGACCTTTTTCATGGAAGACATTTTCACTTGACAGGCAAAGCAGCTGTAATTAATCACACCAATAATCACTCACATGACATTTATGGCAGTATATCCCTTCATGTGACTGACTTACCATGCACAATATCAGAGCCTTGAACCCAAATTATTGCTGTTATTCTTTACACCTGGAATTTCTTGCCAAAATGTCTGTCATGAAAAAGGAACACTGCTTCATTAAACAATAAAAAGTGCAAGTCCAGAGGAAACTAAAATATTCAGTGAATATTTAAGTTTTAATCAGTCATGAATAAATGAAATGAATTATACCACACATTTACAACAGGTTGATTCACAATGTGCTCAATAAATTAAATAAAGAACTTACTGTATTGTATTGAGTGACAGATTACACCTCTGTTGTAGCAACTAAAGTAGCTTCCAGCTGTTAACCTCAAGCAGAGATGAGGAGCAGGCTGCAGAAGTCTGGTTGGCTCATTTCCATTTAACCCCACCAGATATTTTTAACTTTCATACTTTTAGATCTGACTGGCACTGAGCTCTCTCTCTCTGGAGCCGGAGGCTTTATGCAACCTTATACAACTCACATATGCAGTAAGGCCTGTAAACAGATTTAGGTATGTAAAGTTGGTGGACTTCCTCTTTAAAGGACCGGTTGAGGTGCATTTAAGTCTGTCTTAAAACAATACTCACATGCCCACATGTACATTGAAAGAGTTATTGGCTGCTGTAATTGTTCTATGAGCAGACCCCTGTCAAACATAAGAAAATGATCTGATGAGGACAATATCACAGTCCTGATTCTGAACAATAATGCATTTTAAATTAATCAAATCAGTATCTTTAAAAGTTGTTGTGTTTTCAGTGCAGTATTCCCTCTTTGTGTGTCTGTCCTTCCACTGCAACTCAGTATGAAAACACTGTCCAGGGGGCACTTAGCAATAAAATGAAAGACGGATGAATTTGAAAAATGTCCACCTGTTCTGATTAGATCCCACTGGTGAAGCTTTCTCAACTCTGAGATTTATTTTTTCTCAGAAAGAGGACTGTATATTTGGTCCCCACTGTCCCCTATTAGAATCACATTAGAAAGGGGTTCTGTTAATGGCCATTTCATCTTGGAGTTTTGTATTTTTTGTGCTACTTATTCTATTAGCATTTTTTATTTGTTCAATCGCTCAAACTTTAATTACACTGTTGTTTGGGTGTTATTTATTTATTTGCTTGTGCTCTGTAAAGCACTTTGTGGCTCATTTTAGAACAGCTATGCAGTGATACAGTAGTTTAATTGTCATCATTACTCTTTTTTAATTAATTTTATTTGTGCGTATTTGTTAAGCCGACCAGGGTAATGTCTAGGTTTTGCATTGATATAAAATAGTATGCAATCACAGATGTGTTATACAGTAAATGCATCAGCCAATCAGAAATAAGGACTAGAACTTAAGGCAAATTTATTTGTATAGCACCTTTCAGACAGAGAGGTAGTTCAAACCGCTTTGCATAAGGTGAAGTTAAGTGCATTAGAAAAACATCTTAAAAACAATAACCAAGACAGTCACAAATGATGTTTTTTAGAAACTGGACGATACAAATACAAAGAAAAAATTAAAAAGCAGCAGCGTGTTGCCCCAGCTTTGTGTAAGTTCAAACTTAGTCTCATTATCATGTAAATTATCACTAAGTTATAATTTACGCATAACTAAAATAAATGCAGTTGCACCACAACTAAATAGTTGCACATGCTACAAGGGATATGTATAAATAATAAAATGTTAGGATTATACTCACTATTGGTAAAGCAGCAGTTTTTCTGACACACAGAATCATTTATCAGCAGTCGTCACCGACACATTATCATAGATTATAGACTGACATCCTGAGATTTCTGTCAGATGTCTCCCCTCAGAGCAAGGAAATACAATCCTGTTTGTCTGATGCCACACCGGGCCGCTGCCTAATGCCTCTCAGTAGCATGAGAGCCCAGTTTAGGTTTACAGCACCTTTGTTATTGATATCATTCTCTCTCTCACTTCTCCTGTCTCAGTAAGGCACAGGCCTCTAAGTTTGGCCCAGCAGACCCTGCCCTGCTGAGTGCAGCATTAAATATCAATACATGTTTACAAGGGCCCGTAAATACTTGATCTAGAGAAGAGGCAATGAAAGGGAGAAGCAAGCGATGCATTTCTCCCATGTGCTTGAAAATGGAAAGTGGGGAAGGGATGGAAAAGAGACATAAATGCGAAGGAACATAAAAAGAGCCCTAAAGGGTATCGGATAACACTTCACCTGTTGAAGCTGCTGTTATTCTGTCCTTATACAACTTCAAGGAGTGACAACAGCAGTGCAAATAGTTAGTTGGAGTCATACAGGGTTTATTAAATTTGTGGAAATTCTATTTAATATATAATCTATGATCGAAGCTAGTCCCCCCCCCCCCCCCACACCTCCAGACTCAGAGCTCAGTCAGGTTGACTGCAGGTTGCACAGACACTGACAAGGAGCACAAGACGAGCGCAATAATATATTTTGATCACTGACAAGCAACAATAAGTCCCATATTGAAAGTTGATCAGGTGTTTATAATTGTCAATTGTCAGTCAATGTAAAGTTAAGCCCTACTCAGAAAACATGCACTCTGGAGTTTGAGTTCAGTGACTGCTTGCTTTATTGCCTGCCAAACTCCATTAACACATTGCTCAATTTAACTGTTATAAACATCTACTCCATCCAAAAGATTATTGATGATTTCTTACAACTCATAAACAGACACTTACTCGTTCAGTGATTGTTCGGCATTAATTTTACCTCTAATAAATGTTTAATAAAAGGCAAACAAAACCACTTGTTCAGGCCTGGAATGAAAATTTCAAATATTGTGGCTTTAGTGTTGTTTTCTTAATCTCTGATGACATATCATGGTCATTTTATGATTTACAGCAAATAAACAACATATTTTTCCTTTAAATTATGCAAAGTTTGATAATCTATTATATTGTACATGTTTAATTTTCAGCAGCCATTAATTAATGATTTTATTTATGTTTACCAAGCGCTGGCACCAAAGACTACAAAGCATCCTTGTAAGTTTTTGATCTGCTTCATTTTCTAAGTCATCTGTTATTCATGATTCCTAAAAAGATTTAAGGATCAGAGAGTAATGAAGCACTGTAGATTTAAAGGCAGAGTACGTAGCACTTAAACAAAAGGTCCCATAAAAGTACAGCTCTAGTGACTGTGTGGCAGTATATTTGAGGGACAGTGGGCAGGAGGGGGTGAGCCCCAGCTCCGGCCTTTAAAAGATTAACCCTGAGCCCACAAAGGCACAGGGGGCTATGAGGCCAGGCAGGGGTGTGAGTGGGCCGCTCGCTGGTTAAACATTGGCCGTCTCGGATCCCCCGTCATTGTCTAGTTAGGAGCTGTACCCGGGCCCCCGTTAGCAGCGCAGACACATATCTTGGCAGCCGGAGTGAGCCGATACAAAGGCTGTCGGTGCCCGAAAGGCAGAGATGGAGATGTATGGGTCCGGGGTGGGGTACTCGCCACGTGGGGCCCGTGGTCGTAAAGCCCAAAGCAGGACAGATTGGACAGCAGAGCCCCCCTTCGATCGTCTTCTTTCTGTGTGTTTCTGTGCACTGACAGTGATGAACGGGACACACAGCCAAACAGAACAACAAACAGACACTGCCTCATTTCCCCAATGTGGGCGAGGGCAGGCATAAAGGAGGTGCCATCCCATTAGAGCCTGGGCTCAATGCTGCTGAGGTTCAGGCAAAGACAAGGGAGGGGGGGTTTACTAGTGCAGAGGGCCACTCAACCAGGGGCCCCCTGTTTTGTTTTCTCAAAAAGTGTCATAAAAAACTCTCCTTAATTGGTGCTCCATAAAATTAGCATCTCCAAGCTGATTAGATTTCCTCTCTCCTCAGCTGCCATTGTGTGTCTCAGTGACCTCATCCCCGCCATTCACTTTCAGCCCTTTCACAACTTTATTGGGCATCAGCGAAAGAGGAAACTCATGTAAGATTTGTGCCCTTTGCCCTCCACTTCTCCTCCTCCCATTCGAGTGAACCAAGTCTATCATTCCTGTGAAACAATCGCCTTCTGCTCAGCCACTGAAAAGTAAACTCATGATAATACATTGAATGCTGGTATGTTAAACTGGCTGGAGGGGATGCTTTCTGTGTCATTTCACTTTCTGCTTTAGAATTTGTGCAAAACTATTGTGTTTTCAGTTATTTATGGTGCAAGACACATGCCTTTTGGTCTTCCCCTAAATCAGGGATACTCAACTTGCTTTAACCCGGGGGCCACTTTTGCAAAATGACAGGAGGCCAGTTAATAAATAAACAGGAATAATAATTGTTTCTAATCAGATGAAATGAAGCTATAAAAGGTCCTTTAGATACGATATTATTTTAAAGTTAACTGACTTAACTAAAGTTAACTTAAGTTAACTTGGTGCAAGGACTGACAGATAAATCAGATATTTTACTGTATTCAACATCTGCAATTGCATTTTAGTTGTTATTTATTTATTATTTATTATTTATTTATTTGGTACCATTTGAAAGAGTTTTTAATTTATTTATTTCAGTAAGTAACCGTGTGATAAGCAACAAAATATACAGTCATTATTGTGAAATATACCCTTTCAAGATGACTCAAGACCTGCATCACCTTGTCGGGGTCTATTTCACAATAATGACCTGCTCACTGTACATTATCCTTTATTTATAACATGGCTTTGGTAAATACTTTTTGTCTGTGTAGCAGACTGGTGCTATGAAGAACAGACCGTTTCTATGGACACAGTTCTGATCATAGTATCTGGAGGAGCAATAAAATCATTTTTAATCACAGCTTTGTTGAACACTTGATTCTGGTTGGTCTGTTTCAGTATTCTAATGTGTGTTATTTCTGTCTAACAGACTGTTGCTATAGATGCACTTCAGGATATTGACTGTGGAGGAGCATATTTTATATCCATAAAATCATTTTATTGATTTAGTATCCATAAACATGAATTGTTCCTACCAGGCACAGAACAAATAGCATATTTAAGCTCTTTTAGTATGAAATACACATGCATGGGACCAGAATTATCCGTATTCCTGCACAACTTTTACTGATTCTTCTGCATTTTGCAAAGCCTGAAAGGCCATCACACAAAGATTGGTTTTCTCTTTGTCACTAACAGCCTTATTTTCTGTTATCATATAATACTGGCACATCTGTCCCTCTTTCCTGGGAAAAAACACTGTGAGTATATTATCTCCATTGTGAGTTAGATAGTGGTCGGAGAGCCAGCAAGCACCCTGTAAGGGACGAGATCTGGCCCACAGGCCGCATGTTGAATCCCACTGCCACCTTCCGTGGGACTATCTGAATGACCGTGGGGGCTGGAGTGAGCGATTGAAAATGCATCTAAATAGATTAACCACATTTCCTGAATGTAGAGCCATTGTGTCTGGCAAAATCTAGATTGCAAAAAAGTTTTTTTCCCCCAGCAAAACCCTGTTTATAGACATGTCAGACTGAAATATAATCCCATTAACTTTGAATGGCAAGTCTATTACTCTGTTGCATAATGTGTCTCGCACGGCATGGATAATCGCCATCTCAGTGGAAATGGCGCTGAGATAAAGGGATTTGTGATGCCTTGACATCTTTATGGATGGAGTAATATGGTTGGTGGGACCGTACGCTCCACCAGAAAAGTTTGGGCCCATTTACTTTCTCCCATCCAAAATATCATCTAGTGTGAGTGATGCCTGACAGCATAACTTCATTATGGGTCATGATCTCATTTTACAGGATGGATCTGTACTGTACATTTTGTTTGATACAGAAACAAAGTGGGTCTTAGGAAGGAAGGAAGAACAAGCAGTCAGTGCATTTTTACTGAAGGATTGACATACTTAAAAATACACAATATGGACAATGTCTAGCTTTCAGAGTAATAAGAAGAGGTGGGAAGTAAGTAAAAAATCCTTTGTTGCTGTACTACTAAATTTTTACATAAATATATGTACTTTATACTACTTAGATTTTCAAAACAGGCTTGTTACTTCAGTCTTAATGATTTTTAGGGGAAGACTGTTGTAAAAGATATAAGAAAATGAAAAAGATATAAGAAGACCAAAAATTACTTAATGACCAAAAAGATTAGACGAGAAAGACATAACAAGAAACCACAAAAGATGTGACAAGACAATCATGATGCTATAAGACCAAAAAACAGGACGAAAAAGACATTATAAGACTAAAAATGATGTAACAAGATGGAAAAGGTGTAACAGGATGCAAAATGATATAAAAGATGTAACAAGATGAAACAGACCGACAGGGGACAGATTTTATAGTCAAAATGAACTCTCTAACTTGAGTCAGGTAGCTCAGAGTGTGATCTGTGTGTCAGGCAGCAGCAGGAGGCCTGTTAGGGAGGGGGGCCCTTCATTGATATACGCATATCACGGGGAAAGTGAGGGTTAAAGAGTGGGAACGTACCCGAACATTGTGATGCAAAGGGCACGGGAGGGTTAAATCAGGTTCTACTCAGCCCCCTGACCCGCCGTCCCTTTGATGCTGCAGCCTTCAGGACGTGGGCCTCCGAGGGGGCTCAGTGTGGCGCGGCCCGGGGACCGGACCACTGCCACGGAGTCAGCGGGATTCTGGGACATGCCTTTGTCCCCAAAGAAAATGTACGTGGCTTTGGGAGGGGCTGGGGGAAAGGTCACATACAGGGAGCATGGGGAGAGAGGGGTGAGATCAAAACAAACAGAGATCACTTTCTCAGACGCTGGCTGGTTATACGTTTGATGCATGAACATTATCAAGCCTTAAGAGGTTTCCAGTTCATCAACTAACACGTCAGAAGAAGATCGTGGCAGCATCATACCATCACAAAAGTACTCAACACTTTAGAGTAAGGGTATGAATTATATGACTCATATGAATTCATAGATGACTTTATGCAAGAAAATTCATGTGGTATTTAATGGACTATCAGGAATGTACAAGAATTTTCATGCATCACTTAATGCAAGATCAATACGTTAAATAATGCAACAACTAAGGAGAGAAATGTAAGATCCTAGCATTCGAAGATTAGCACAGCAGTTCAAAATATTGAATCGGAACCATAAACACTATATTAAATAAGTGGAAGTTTAATATACAATCTATGGTATGGTTGTCCAATTCATTCCCCTAGGTCTTACACACTTGACCTGTAATACGTGATTTTACAATTATGCCACCATTATTCACATCTTATTCATCATGGTTAAAGATGGACAGACGTCCTCTTTATTTAAACATGATGAAGCCATTAAGAAGTAATTCTTTGTCATGATTACAGTACTTGTAATTCAACAGAATACATGTACTGCTGTGATTGGCCAGTTTTTCCTCCATACAGTGAAACTTGAAGTAGAGTACAACATGAATGAATCCATACTTTTCCATGCATGTACGAATATATTTCATTTTAAATGAGCCACAGACAAAACACTAAAGATGCTTATTTGTGTTGGATAAACTGCTTTAAGTTCATCCACTGCTGATCAACTCTACCACATCTGCAGTTAGAGACAGACAGAAACCACACAGGGTAAATATCACTCCCTCAAGACACCACATCGATCAAAACTCTAGATCAATACTGGCAGCTGTGTGGAAGTTGGTACTGTATTTCACATGCTGTGGCATTACAGCGGTGAAGTCCTTGTGTGAAGAGATGATAAATCTTGCTGCTGAATGCCAAAGTTAAAAGAGTTTACAGAGAACGATTGGCTCAGACAAGAGACTACACACCTGCACCTTCTCTTATCTAGAACTTCGCTTCATTTGGATTGATATTTGGTCATAATCTTCCACTTGTTCTGCATTTTGTCCTGCATTCAGATCAAATATCCCCCAGTTTTTGAGCTTCTAAGAAAACAACTGTGATCAGTTGCAGACAGAGGAATATTTCCCAGCAGGTGACAAGTTGACTGAATGTTTAAAATTGCACAGAAAAACAGAAAAAAAAATAGGACAGAAGGTGTTCTAATGATGGTTCAAAAGAGAAAACAAGTGAGAGACCATGTTAAACAGCCAGATCCTTTTATCCAACAGTAAATTATACTTGAAGTGTGCATAAGACTGTTATTACACCATTCTAACCATGACATGACACCTCATGAACATAAACACCTCTTCATTATGTGTCATTTGGTCAGTTATATATTTTTTTAATGTAAAGTTGACATTGTTTGAGATGTCTTTGTTACAATAACTTGACATAGACAACAATATCTTTGTTATGACAACTTGACAGTAACCCAGACAACAATGTAATGTAATAGGTTTGCATAAGACTGACTTGACACTGTCTTGAACATGGAGTGCTTTTGCCTCTTGTCATTAAGTATCATTGTTTTGTCAATTATGTCATTTTAAATACAAAGTTGACATTTGTTTTTGTTTTTGTTATGACAGCTTGACATAAAACAAGACAACAGTGTAATTTAATGTTAGCACATAAATCAACAGTGATAAATAGTTTTACAGCAACTGCAACTGGTAGCACTTAATTTGAAGGGTTGTGCATAAGACTGATATGACGATGTTATAACTATGACACCTGTCATGAACATGAAGTCTTTATGACAGTTGTCATTAGGTGCCGTTTGGTCAGTTTATCATTTTGAATGCAAGATTGACAACGATGTAATGCAGTATTAACACATAAAGCTAAATCTGTTTTTCATTATTATCATTATGCTTGCTATGGCATGATTGTGACAGGTTTTGTTGTCTTGGTTAATGTCAAGGTGTCATAACAACAACATCTTGAACAATGTCAAGTTTGCATACAAAACGAAACAATAAATTGTTACAGAAGAAGCTATATCTGTACATTGCTTTAGATTATTTAGTTCTCATGATGTTCTCATTATCACCACATCTGGTTCTACTGCACACTCTGCTGTTGTTCCCACTCTTTCCACTTTATAAACTGTGTATCTGTTATTTTACCTATTGCAAATTAGTGGGACAAAAAAAAATCCATTCACTTCATCACAAATCAAATTTATATTTGCCTCTAATTAAAACACATTAATTTGCATTTTTTTTAAATTTTGCACATGATTTTTAGAGGTTATCATGATCATTAACTCCTCATGGAGGCTTGCAAAGGCACAGTTTTAGGAATTAATGCGCCCACTAGTGGTTGCACTCAAAAAAGTCACAGAACAGGCACCCTGGCCCTGAGGAAATGTAACTCTTTAATGTACCAACTGTGAAAAGCTGAAAATATGATTCATCTGACATTGATTAGTTATCACATCTTCATGCAAATCTTAATTTGAATTTTTGTTACATGGTGTACACATTTGTCTAACATATGATAATAACACAGAATCATTTAAACTTTTATACTTCAATTTTTTATCAGCTGCAGCAAATTAAGTGCACTTTTCAATTTCCTGATTTGACCACACACACACACACACGCACACACACACACACACACACACACACACACACACACACACACGCACTCACAACCTCTGAACCCAGACCACTCTGTGCTTTGCCAAAGGCTAAGACGTTCATTTAAGATAGATGGAGTGTGTTTGAGTCACTCATTTCCACTCTTCTCATGAATAATTCAGTGGAGACAGCTGATGAGGCACATTTGGTTGTCAAGTTGAGAGGCAGGCAGGCAGTTACATAAGAGCGCTGTGGCTGAGGATGTCTGACAAGCCTGCCTTTGAAGAAAGTACCCCCACCCACCTTCACCTCCCGCTGGGATTCAGCGTCATCCTCGGAGGGCCTGAACCCACCACCTTGGCTGGTTCTGGTGCCAAAGAGGATGCACGGGAACGGCAATTTAAATCATTCAGAGGCTAAATTATCCCAGAAGGCTTAATATTATTGTATATTAATAAAGTTGAAACTCAGGTCTCACTTTGACTTTATCCTGGATGTGTTCTGGTTTTCTCTTATTGAAAGTCATAACAGCTGCTTAAAGGTGCAATATGCAACATTCAGCCTCACTAGACGTCAGCAAACAACTATTTGCTATGTAAAGACAGTCATATATAGTGGGGTAATTCACCATATTCACACGGCAGCCATTTTTCTCTTGACATCACTCACAAAATGGGAAACAGACAAACTGTGATTGTTTCACCATTTCTAGATTGATCAGGAACCGAAAAGACAATGGATAGTGAAAATCTGTAGAGAAATAGGCCCATATTTCAAGGTACAACATAATATTTGCTGGCCCTTTAACTACAGTTAGACAACAGCTAACATTAGCATTCAGCCACTTCCTAGCTAACATTACCGTTTGATGCTATTATACTATACGATAGGAAAGACCTAAATTCTGAAATATCAACACACATCCCTGTTTACCCAGGATTGCTGCACATACATGTTTGTGCATGCATGTCCCTCTCTGTCTTACCCATGTCCATTTTCAGCGTCATGGCCTGGTGAGTAACTTTCTCATATTACAGTTAAACAGTGCATTAAAAAATATTTCTGAAAACATTTTAAGCAAGAACTAAGCAATGTAGTAACAGAATCTTGATCCATATTTGATCAGCACTGCCTAGTTTCACTATGTCTTCAGAGTTTTGACAGTTTCCGCTGGAAACCAGAGCCAAAGTGGTGGCCCATTTCCATTTCCCATGATACCATTCCTTCTAATATATCTAAGCGTTACAAGAAAATATGTTTCTGAAAACAAGAAAATGTTTGACAGCTTGACCTAAGTTTTTGGAGTCTCCGTTAGAAACCAGAGGCCAAATGGTAGCTGCCTGATCACAGTTTATCTCATATTACAGCTAAACTGTGCACTAAAATATGTTTCTGAAAACATTTTAAGCTTGAAATTGGCTGTTTAGTGACATAATTTTGATCCATGTTTTATCAGCACAGTATGACCTGAGTTTTGTGAGCAGTTTGTGTTGAGACGACACGTCCCAGCTTTACTGAATAAACAAAGCGTGCATTTGTTTTTGTCTGAGATGCTGGTGGTCTACTGTGACCTCCAGAGGAAGTAAATGTCTATACAGCACCTTTAAGCTGCAGTTTTTGGTGATTTTATTCAGCTAAAGGACCACAGGGTTATTTATAGGTTGATAAAAGCAGACATTGTAAGAAACAAGCGCTTTCTTTCTCTGAGAATTCACACACTTGACATTAACATTCCAAATGTTACCCATTTCCACACATATAGAGTGGAAATATGCCTGTTTTATATTTAATAGCAGCAGTGTGTTTCGAGAAGTGCCCAGACCGAGGTCGGCACGTGCCTCCTCTATCATTTATGAGAGTTAATGCAGAGAGCGAGGGCGAGCAGCAAAAGCCTGCTCCGCCGGGAGACCTACTGGCTCAAGGAAATTACAAATCAGCAGCACTATAAACCTTGCTGCCAGCAGGGAAGAGCTGTGGACATTCTCTGGCGTACAACCTGCTTTCTATATGCATATGGAAGAGAAATTCTGATAAACCCTGAAAGACTGAACCTCCTGTTCAGACCCACAGCAGGCGTTTCAGGTGCTAATCTCTTGCATTTCTGATTAAAGAACACCACCAGGAAAAACAACAACACAACTTCCCTGTGGGGTATTTGTTCCTCCTTGCTGTGTGACTGTTATGTAACGGCAAATTTTCAGTCACTTTTATTTATGTGAGAGAGACAAGTGAAAACAACAAACAAACAAAAAAAAAAAATCAAAGAGTCCTTCAAAGAGGGCACAGACCATCTCCTCAACTTCAACTAATTCCTCCTCACCTTTAAATAGCACATCCCTTAGAAAAATTGTCCCATTCTTCCTGGTGAGAGCAGAAGCGGATTATGGAATCCCACTCATATTTGGCAGATAAATTGTCATATTATCGCCTCCCATTTCCCTCTAAATCTACCGCTCTAAAGCTCCTCAACTTTGGGGGAAAGAGAGGAGACAGCGGTGATATCCTGGGGCAAAGGAAGCCTCTCTTTCTCTCCTTTTCTTCTCCTCTCCTCCCCTCCTCCTCCTCTCACTCGCTCACTGAAAAGTAATTTAATTCTGCTGTCAGTTTATCCTGCGAATAAAAGAGATGAAGAGGAGGAGGAGAGGAAGAGCTTGAGGGGCTCACGGTTGTGTTAACTTTGTCCTTCCTTTTACTGTCTTTCATGCTAAATTACAAAAGCTTGCAGCTAACAAGGATGTCATGATCACACCCGCTGTATAGTGGCTGTGAAACATACAAATCCCATGTACCCCTGACTTTCACTGTAAAAAAGAAAAATCAGACAAGAGTTTAAGTTTTATTTATTCAAATTACAAACACAAACACAAAATGTCTAGTATATATTTTCAGAAGATTTCAGAACTTATCAACATGAATTCTACTAACTTGAGTTAAAAGAATGTACTGTACAGAGGTTAATAAGGTTACTAAATTAAGTTTCCCAGCATGCAGTGAGAGTTAAAACTCAACTGAGACCTTTTTTTAGTCATGGTTGGGTTTTTTTCCACAATAATTGAAACATTGCAAAACATGATCAAGGTTAATACTAAATTCAGTTGTTTGTTTTGTTCGTCAGTGTGACTGAAGACCTGTTCAACTTAATATCTTATGTTTATTTAACATGTTTTAACCAACAGGTCACTACAATTGAAGTAATATCAGGTTTATTTGACAAGAAAAGTGTATTTGTTTTGAACCATTACAAAGATTTCTGAACTCGTCCTTTCAAGTTTAATTAACTTAATATTTAAAAGCAGCCCAGGCGCTGACTTTTAAGTTGAAATAAATAGCTTATTTAGTTAATATTAAATTCACTTGTTTGTAATGTTTGTCAGTGTAAATGAAGAGTTGTTGGCTTAACATAACATCTTAAGGTAATTGAACATGAAAACTCAATTATGACTGGATAAATGTCAAGTTTATTTTACTCAAAAAACATTTTTTTTTTTTTAATTATTACAAATTATCTCAACTTGTCTTTTCAAGTTCAGTTAAATAAAAGTTTTAAGGGTGGCCCACTAACTTTTTAAAGTTAAAACAAATATTTCATTTTTACAGTGGTGCTGCTCACATGCATCCAAATGCACATAAAAAAAAAGGCCCTTAAAAATGGGGTGGCCATGTAGCTCAGTTGGTAGATCATCTGCCCCGTGTACTGAGGCTGTTCGTCCTCTGCAGTGGCTGCTGGTTCAACTCCTGCCTGAGGCCCTTTGCTGCGTGTCGTCCTCTCTCTCTCTCTCTCTCTCTCTCTCTCTCTGCCCCCCTTCCCATCTGCTCTTCAGCCGTCCTATCTAATAAAGGCAAAAAGCCCAAAAACATAGCTATTAAAAAAAGGCTATTATATTGTTCATACAACTGCAGACACAACACAGTTTTTTCAAATTACACCTGTGTAGGACAAATTAAAATCAGAAAATAAGGTTTAGACAAGGACGAGGAAGGTACATTTAGTATCAGTCATCACACCCTGACCTTATGCAGCGCCTGTCTGGGGTGGCCTAACCACAGTCTGACAGAAAAGGTAAGCTCCTGATTAATGATATTTCTCAGCAGTGGAATATTCATCTGTGTACAATCTCGTGCCTCCATCAGCACTCTCTCACCCCCTGGCTTGGCAATGTCACTGTGACTTTGCAGAACCCGTCCCTGCTTCAGGACCATCTATTTTATGGTGCGTTTACGGGCGAACAAACATTACGCGCTGTTTCAGTGACCTCAGGGGACATGGAGAGAGTCCAGAGACATGCAGAGGGGTGGGAGGTGTGGTATAAGGCTTGAGGGAGTTTATGGGACTCCACAAGTGTAAATGCATCTTGTGTGAGTATTTGCCTCTGTGTTTTTCATGTTTAAATGTCTAGTTAACAAACAGCGTTACAGATAGCAATAGAACACACCACAACACACCATTGACAGCTTTCAGTCTACATATATCAAACATATATCTTGTACTGCCCCCACTCACTGACAGGGGGAGCTGTGGATCTCCTCTCCAGCCCATCGCCACCATGAGAACAGCAGCAGCAGGTACAGTGAACAGACAGCGTGTTATCAGCATCAGCATCTCATGCTGTGTGACATCCTTTGCAGAGTACTGTAAATGTGTTTTGATACATGCAAAGATCCTCAGCAATCACACAGTCTGATTGCAGCTTATATAATTCTAGTTACTCATTGTGTTAATTGGTAGAGAGACAGAGAGTGATATAGAGAACGATGGAGAGAGAGAGGATGAAGACGTATGTTGTTATCAAGAGCCTGTCTGCGGGGGGTTTTAAATCTACTAAAACACCCAGCAGCGCAGGAAAGCCACGGGGCGTCCCTGGAGGCTGTTTTACCTGCATACTGTAACAGAGGGAGAGAGGAGATAGAGTTGTCAGCAAACCCACAACAAGCAAAGACATGGCACAGTATGTATGTGGAAATCAGTTAGAGGTAAATACTAGAAATGAGAATAAAATGAAAAATCTTACAGTAACCATAAAGATCGATCTGATAAATTCGGACAGGACAGGACAGGTAAGCAGAAAAAAACTGCTGTGCAACATGAAATTCCATTTATTTCTCCACTTGTTCTTCTAGTCTTTGCGTTTTAAGTATATTACTGCATAATCATACATCTAAAACTATCCAAAGAAAACTGAGGAAATCATAAACAACTAATAATGTGCACAAGCAACTGAGACACTACTCGTTTTTTGAAAGTAGTTCAACATTTTGAGAAATATATTTGCTTTCTTTCAGAGACTTATGTGAGAAGATTAACGCCACCCTCATGTCTGCACATAAAGTGCAGAGCTGCAATCAGGATATTGTTAGTCAACTTAGCATAATAAAGACTAGAAGCAACTGAAACTGCCAGCCTGGCTCTCTCCAAAATACACCTACCAGCATGTCTTAAGCAAGGCTTCAACAAAATATGGTCAGTGAGAACAGGTTTAAGAATATACAGGCACAACACCAAACCTGGCAACCTCACTGTGAGGACAAGAGGCGCCCAGCTGTTGTTTGGCAAGAAATTGTTACAACAACACAACTTTTACCCAACAATTTGTGCAAAAATTAAATAGAGGAAACTTGTAGGCTCATCTGTTTCCACATGTATCATGTGCCACACATTAGTGAGCTTTAGAGGTGAACAGTTATGAGAGTGGTATCAATCCTCTCATCAAACTCTTAGCAAAAATATTTAAAAAAAATAATATTATTTATGCAATTCAACAATGCATTATGTGGTATTTTTGTGCACACAAACACTGTAGCAACATGTACACAAACAGAAGTTAGACGGTACTGTGTATACAACTGATTTAATGAGGCACAAAATACAGACTTTCTAATAAACAGTATATTACTACAGTTTTCACCAATGTTGAATACATGGAGCCGCCATCTTGGATTTTGATGTCGGGGTTGGTGAAGTTACTCCAACTTTCTGACTTCAGGAGGCGTTCCAGTTGAAATATCCAACTGGGAACTTGAAAATTCCAACTTCAATTAAAATGTAGCTCACCGTAACTTCACTGTGAGTTTGCCTGGCCAGAACCACCATAACCACAAATTAATTTAAACAAGTGAGACATAACATATTGAATCTTGGGTTTTAGTGGTGCTGGTAGGCAGATTTTACTTTTGGACAGGGCCAGGCTAGCTGTTTCCTTTGTTAACAGTATTTATGCTAAGCTAAGTATGACAGCTGCCGGCTGCAGCTTCATATTCATAGACAGATGGCAGGAAAGCAAATAAGCTTGTTTCCCAAAATAAAAAGAACTGTTGCTTTAACTTGAATGTCTTCTTTCTAAAAACTGAACATTTTAGCCTTCATGAAGGTAGGATTTATTACATGGCTGTTGTATAAGACTATTAATTTTAGCAGATTTTCAGCCTTCAAAGCTTTCAGTCAAGGCTAAGATGAACTTTAATGGCTTCCTGCAGCTCCTATTGGCCTGCAGTCCTGCACTGTGATGTCTTTAAGGATGAAAAAGGGTTTCAGCCCCCCTGGTGTGAGGTACTTCCACTGCCTGTGCTGCTTCTTGGCTCTTGGCATTGTCACGTACGTTTGCCGACTTTACACCGGGCCACACATCTCTCATAAAAATCCCCCTCACGCTCACTCCACCGTAACGAGCCCTGTACACTGTAGCTTCTATTTTTACGAGCCTGTTAAGCAGAGGGCTTTAACTCCTCCAGTGCACCAGCCCAACACAGTGACTGAAAGACAACTGAGAGCACATTTTGATTCATAATTTCACAGAAATATTGGTAATTTCAGGGTGAAAGTAGCCGGGGAGGAGCCAAGGAAATCAAGAGACTGGAGCGGTCATAATGTTGGGTGTCAGTTTGAGTGAGGACGGCCATGTGCAGCTTCCAGCAGCCTCATGCCAGCCAGGCAGAAACAGAAACACTGTTCTGCTTTCATCTTCTGTTGTTTTGGCTCCGCAGTTCTCTGTCTGTCTCTGCTCCATATCTGACTGTGGAAAGCTTTAACTGTAAATCATGGACATTTCAACGTAAAGTGCAGAATAAACTCTCTTATGTCTTACAGTACATCAAATAAGAACATTTTTCAAATTAATGTCTACATGATAAATGTGATTAGTTCTTCTCAGATCCCAGTGAATGAACCACAGGCTTTGAATACAATTCAGCTGCTACTGCTCATTTCAAAGCTACAGCAGGGCCCCGAGGTGCACTGTAATGTATGATCTAAACATGTTGGTGTCAGAGAGCTCAGTGAGCCATATGGATAATTGTATCAGAGTGCATATAAAACACACTATCTATGCACTGATATGGTGACAAAATCAAACAAACTGTCAGACACATACTGCATATGGATGATAGTGTTTCCTCCAGGGAGCAGAGACTCAGTGGGGGAGCAGAGACAGAGGAATGAGAGTCAGAGTTCACCGTATTAACAGGAAAATATCTGACTGTGCTTCTGGAGAGGAGATGTACAAGGAGAGCTCCCTGGGTGCATGAACACTGACTGTGAGTGGTTCTTTCTTTCTGTAGAGGTAAATATTGTATGGCCAAGTTGATAGCCAGTCAAAAAAATCTTTGTTTCCTGTGATAAGATAGAGCTTAAAATGTTTGCACCCAAGGTGCTTGCTGTAATTCCAAAATTAAATGTCCTCCTGGGTTCACATTCTTAACTTTCATTTTATAATCTACATGTATCAGAAATTTTTTTATCAAAATTACTATGTATTGTAATTTTGTTGGTCAGTTCTCTACAACATCTGTTGCATGTCTGTAGATTCCTCTCCTGTGGTTTCTTCTCTTTTTTTTTCCCTGTTAAAACATTTAAAGGAATTTTTCCTAACCTGTTGTAAAGGCCCCTGAGGCAAAACTGTGATTCATAATTTGGGGTTGTATAGAAATCAATTCGACTTAAAAATACCACACACACATTCTTAAATCATATATACATACTAAACTGAATATAAATAGAATAAAATAAAACTGCACAGAACTACTGTCAAATAAATAAAACATTCAATTAAATGTAGAAACTGTCTGAAAATAGGATGAAAGTAGTAATAATTGGAATAGAATTAGTATGCTGAATTTGAGGCATATGATAATTTATTAATCTGAATAGTGAAAATGGCGTCCCAGTACCCAAGGTTACATCTTTTTTTTCCCTCAATCCACAGTCTAAACCCAAAAATAGTAAATTAACAGTAATATGAGACAAGAGGAATCAGCAAGTCTTTGCATTTGAGATGCTGATTCTTTTGGGAGAAACTCACAAAATTCAAATTTACACCTCTTGTTGTTGCCTATTCCAAGATCAGAGTTTGCATGTTTCAGTGAAAGTTGTAACCATTCAGAAGGTTAATGTTTTGGCTCAGAGCTGATTAGATCAACCCCAGTAACTGGATCCAACAAGGATCACATTTATAATGAACATTTTTAACACACCGAATTTCATGAAAATCAGCTCAGAATTAAGTGAGTTACGACTGATTTTGTGTTCCTCTATACACACTGTTTGTTTACTAGTGGATCATGAATGCTCCAAAATGGCCAATGAAGCAGAGTTGAGATAAGAGTAAGATAAACAACAACAAACAACATAACAAACAAACAATGTATTGTGCCTAATTTATGTGGATCATAACACATCAGGTATGGAATTAATCTGCAGATACTCTGGTTTAAGATGTGATGAATTTTGAGCCATGATAAAGGTCCAAATGTGGCCTACAACTGCAGATATTAGCCCTGTTTTTAGCCTAGCAGTTGTTGATGACTTGCAGCCCCTACCGGCCTGTTACGACAAGTGAGGCGTCAGCAGTCAGAATAAAACAGACAGATCAAGAAAACAGGTTTTTCAAGGTTTTTCAAAAATTGTGAATCACAAAGGTCAGCATTTGAGAATAAATTCATGAACATGCACAAAAAAATATTAGGCTGATAAGTCACAATGGGTGACGGCGCCTACTTGCAAGTGAGCTGCATAGCCGGCAAGTTAACAGTTAGCTCAGTCACATAACTCCAGGAGCTTCTCTTTATTTCCTCTCTAATATTCTGTTTCCTTTCCCCTGGTATTTTGTTCACCACTGCACACTACGTTATTCAATAAAAAGTTATTAAAGAGGGAAAATAAAGTTATATGAGCTAACGGCTCAGGTATTTGTATCATCAACTTTTGTGTCATAACTGTCTGCAAACCACTGCTCTGTTGTGGAACAGTGTTTACTCAGACAGAGGAAGTTAAATAAAACGGATGGATGGATCCACACAGCTACAAAAGCTTCCTCTGTTTTAAACTCTCTGCATCGTCACAGATCAATGGCACAAATTTGCACATCAAAGTTCATCAAAGGTCAACTGTACATTTAACATTCGAGCAGATTGATTTTGCCTTTTTGAGCAAATAGATTGTGCTGATTCGAATAAATTAATAGTGCCCAGTCCTGAAAGGTGCTCCCGTGCTCATCTAGAAAGACATGAAGGGGTAGAGAGGTACTGTCCATGATGGGAATCAAGCTTGACATAGCCAGCCTTCCTGATAAGTTTGTTGACCCTGTTGGTGTCAGCTCCTCTCAGCCTGCTGACAATGAAGCAAAGAACAAAACACTGACCACCTCTGAATGGTAGAACATCTGCAGCGGCACAATACTGCAGGCACTGAACGACCAGAGCCTCTTCACTAAGTTTTTGTAACTCAACAAGCATTCACTGTATACATGTAACCATAAACTATTTGCATAATAGAGGGTATGCACGTGAAGTCACAGTATGCAGAACTCACTTAAGTTACACCCAACGTTGAGCTTGAATGCCACAAAAACACATCTAAAATGAGAAAGACCTGTTGTGTTATTGGCTGTACAAATAGATTCAACAAGGAATCTGAGTCTGAAGTTTTTACAGACTGCCAAAAGCTAAAGAAAATAGAAGCAAAAAACAATTGGAATTCAGACACTGAAACTCGGATTTTCGATTTGTATCATATCTTATCATACCATATTATATTGTGTTGTATCTTAATGTAACATATAGTGAAGTATTGTATCGTATAGTGATATCATATTGTATTATATTGTATTGGGTATTGCCTTGTGCATCCTCACTCCAACATGTCTCTACAATAATGTAATAAAATGAAAATATCTGTACAGACCTGTCCACATACAAACAGAATATCCTTTGGTGTCCTTGTCACTTTATTTTCACCCACAAATCCCACCTTGAAGTAACTTTACAACCAAGTGTCCAGGCTTTTGTATGTCTTCAGGCTTTGTTTATTTCCCCAGTATTGAAATCAGGAAGATACAGATGTCAGGAAACCTGACAGCCACTCAGTCTGACTGATGGGCCACGTTTTGGTGGGAAAGCATTGCCAGTACATACCCTCTATACAAACGCGGAATTTTCTAAAGGCAAAATTAAAGCCAGACCTCCCACCTAAATGTCCCTGCCCTACAAGTGAGCTAAAACAGCACTGTAAAGGTGGGGTTAAGAAGGGTAATAGTTCTCAGGAGAGGAGCTCTTCAGCTTACTGATAATGTGTCCCAGGAGGAAGTTGCTTGAATGTGTATTTGTCAGAGTGTGAGGTGCATATGATATGATGCAGCCGCGTGTTCTGGCTGAAGGTCAGATTATACAGTCTGTGATAGAAGATTACTGAGGATTATTAAGAAATACTAGGATTTGTTGTACAGCGCTGACCAAAGGAATACTTATTGGTCTTTGCAGATTTAAAAGAAGATGTTGTATTTCAGCGTCCTGATGGAGTCGTTTAATGGAGGAAATTCATCTCTTAGAGGCAGTTAGCTGGTTGGTTCAGATGGGAGGCATCCCAGACTGCTTCAACCCCACCTCTTTAATATACATTACACACTTTTACTGTTGCATATAGGGCCCACAGTGGTATCACTGTGGGCAAATTTATGAAGTTGGAGGCAGAGAACTGGAGGAGTGGGAGGAGGTGAGAAACCCTATGAAGAAATCACACAAAGATAAACAGTGGAACATCACACAAAGGACTGGGTTAATTGAATAAATAAGCCTTGCAGTCAGTGTTGACTAGTAGGATAACAAAGAAACCTTGAAGGGGTTTTTTTTTTTTTGCACAAAGGTCTCAGATTTGGACTATGTGTCGTTTGCCGAAAAAACAAGCCTTACAGGAGAAATCTGAAGATGTTACGAGGGAAAATATCCCCTTTAATTTTCATTTCTTTTATATTTTAGTTACAACCAGGCCTGGATTTTCATCATTTTAAGAAGGCCACTTGGCCTTTTGTGTGAATTTTTTGAAGATACAAAGACCAAATGCAAGAGCAATTTAAGTACACAGAAAAAAGGAATTTAAATTGAAGATTAATGATGATTTAATTTTCATTCAGTTTTTCCTCATAATTTGTCAAAACTCAGTACAAGTCAGAGGTCAGTCTATAAAATGACATGTCACACTGAATAGAGTGTTTAGCCTATATAATGAGTTAGTATCTCAAAATAATGAGAAACCTTTTCATTATTTTGAGAGTCTAGCTTTTTATTTTTAGTTTCTCAGCGACTTACAGGATCACCCTGGCATTAATGGGCTTCCAAACAGACAGCCAATGGAGAGCAGCACAATGAAAATACAGATGTGTCATAGAGGAGACCAGTGTATATGATGCCCATCTAAATGTTTGGCACTGTTAACATAGTCTCCAGTCAGCAGTGTAAAGCACAGACTTGTGGAGACTAACTTTGGGCTTCATGATCAAAAAAAAGTTTATATCACGTCAAAACTTCTGTCAATATTTGCACACTCCTTTTCTTGTGCTCGTCCCGAGTGATGTGTCTCTGCTGTGAGAGTGTTATTGTTGGATTCATGTTATGGACCAAAGGCTGCTGGGAGCAAACCACTTGCTGCATAGTGTTTCACTTGATGTTGCCCAATCAGAATCTCAACAATAGGCAGAAGCATCTAAAAACTGTAATGACAGGAAACAAGCAGAGGGGAAAACAGCTAAATCAGCTGAGGCAGTGTGAACAGAGCATCAAGACCACTGTGGCTGCACAGCATATCATTGTTTGAGGGGCACTGAGGCCAAAACGAAGGACACAGCAGCATGGCCATCGTGGCCGCTGTGAAATTCCTGCTTGGGTTATAACAAAACAGTTAAGATGAAAATATGATTAAAACAAGTTGCTGAATTTATCATCAAATAATGAAACATACAGAACATTTCTAGCTATAGTGGCGAGATTTCAAACAGGATCCTAATTAGACAGTCAGAAACATGGTTAATTGTATGATTATGAGTCACTAATAGGTTTTACCAAATTAATCTTGACTAGAAACACTGAGCCTGTGAGTCATTGAAGTCTTTCGTCAGTGCAGGAACTTATGAGACGTTCAAAGAAATGTGAACCAGTTAAATGACTCCATTAGCGCAGGTGATAATGCTGTGTTATTGCTAGATTCATACTATGGACCGATGCCTGCTGGGAGCAAACCACTCGCTGGGTCTCCACTGTGATGAGAGGGAGAGCTGAGGTATCCATGGGAGACAGTGGGCGTGATGGGATCCCCAGGGAGCGATGTGGAGGAGGTGAAGGAGAGCTTAATGTCTCCACTGTGAGAGAAAAAAAAGGTTCAAAAACCAACAGGAGGAAAAGACACACACAGAGACACACACCACACCATTCTTAACATTTCACTGACATAAACAAGAATTTTATGCTTTGCAGGTCTTTACAGGGTGAAAATATCTGTCAAGTAGTCATTAACACCTTTAAACTCTAAAACCATTAAATGCCAACATTACATGCATTATTGTTAGAGGTTGTGTAAGGCAGCCAGTTTGAGACAGTGTCATTACTGTCCTGAGGCTAATGTCCATTTGTGTTAATGGACTTAATTATTCAAACTCCAAGTGACAATTTCTTGGATTCAGTAGTGTTCCAGTTGTAATGATCGATATTTTCAATGTGTTTTTGGCTACTCTGAGCCAGTGAAAGAAGCTGTAAACACAATACTGACATATTATCCAAAATAAATATTATTAAATATTTCACTGTGTTCACAATCTAGTTGATAACTTTGACTATCTGCTGTTTGATGGTCAGAGGGTAGGGAACAGTGGGGTTTATGAAAGCTCAAATGCTGTTAACAAAAGGATAAGGTTGTACAAGATATGTCCAAGATGTGTGTTGATATTTCAGATTTAATTTGCGCCTCTTCCTTTGCATTGTGTGAAAATATCAGGCGGTAATGTTAGCAAGTAACTGGTTGAATGCTAATGTTAGCTGTTGTCTAATGGTAGCTGATGGCTGATCAAATATGTTGTTTTACCTTGAAATACGGCCCGATGTCCCTCCAAATTTTACTTGTCTTTTCAGTTGCTGATCAATCTGAAAGTGTATAAATAATAATGATTTGTCAGATCCCCAGTGTTTATACTTGAAACCTGGAACACAGCAGTACAACATTATCCATATGATGTCAGTCTTGCCCCTTTTTACTCTCTACCCACATAATAGTTGAGCAAGCTTGGTACCCAGCAGAACCTCGGTCTAATTTCTCCTTTCCTTTTTTCTGTACTAGGTTCATGTATGTTGAAAAGAAAGAAAAGTGAATTTTGTAGATGGTTAAAACATGTTGCTGGGGAACCTCCTGACTAAGACAAACCTTACCTTACCTTAAATGGTAACGTTGTAACTGTTATGTTGCAGTAATGTTGTTAAAATGTCACAAATAATGTGTCACAATTGCGGTGTTGCAGGGACATACTGTGTAGGGCTGTAAAAGCAACATACAGTCACATCTTAAGTTAGCTAATGTTAAGCAAAACCTAAGCTAACTAGCAAGCTAATGATTGCTCTAGATTAGCTAGCTAGTTAGCAAGCATTTTGTTTTTAGATGTAACTATCTAGCTAACGATTGATGCAGATTAGCTATCTGGTTAGAACTGTTATTAGAGCACGGAGCAAAAAGGGGGCAGGACTTGGGAAGAGTCTACTGTTAGCCAGCGCTTCACCATTCTCTTAATGAGAGCAGTAAGATTTAACTAAAACAAAGCTGCGGCCTCAACAAGCAAAACAATGACCTGTAGAGCAGCGGGAAGCTGCAGAGTTTGGTGATAATTCTCTGTGGGATCATCCCCACAAGCAACTGCTGTCACATTCCATATATTCATTTGATCCATTGTTAATGTAAAAATATTTTCTAAAGCAGCTTTAAAGAAATGCTGCCTCATTAAAGCCCATTTTCATTTACACACCCACAATGCACTGTATCTAGCCTCCAGCTCATAACAATATCATCTCACCTCATAGCACACACACTCATCAGTGGCTCTCTCGCTGCTCCCTTGTGATCTTGTGTGTCTTGGTTCCGGGTCGGGTCTAATTGGCTGCAGCGTGTGTGGCTGCTAACACTCTCTGGAGCCCAGAGAGGTCAGCTAAGTCAGGGTTCATTAGCAGCGGATCCACCGCCATACTCCCTCAAGGATCTGTAGGCTCCATCTATACCTCGCTCTATCTTTCTTTATTGAAGCAGCCACTTAACTGGACGGCAGGCTGAGAGGAGAGCAGGCAACTGTGACGCATACATAGATACACATTAAAATGCAAATACATGTGCCAACAACAGAGATAAGTTTTCATCTCTGAAAAATATAAGACTTTGTGAGAATGTGTCATGGTAGCAATAGTTATAGTGTGGTGTTTGTATCCTGATCTTTGACCCACGTCATTAAGCCCCATCTGATGTCTCCAACACAGTATCTTTCTCCAACAGGAGAGTAAACACTATGATGCCTTCTGCGATAATGCCCAGCCATGTCCTATTATTAGTTTTCTCATTTTCAGAGATGGGGATGGAGCGAGTCCCAGAGGCTCCACACTTTTCCCACTGTCTCTCACTGATGGTCCCCTGGTGAGGGATGAGGTGAGCCTGATCCAGAAGCAAAGAAAATGAAGCATTCATTAGACAATGTAACCAAGCAGTTGTGAGCTATCTCCAGAGTCCCTCTCCCTGCACTCAGACACATTACCTGCACCCAAACAACAGCGCCTTTTAGATCGAATCAGTGTTTTGTTCTCTTGCAGCCACCTCTGCACTTTCACACACTGAAACTTCGAGTCAATTTCCAGAACTGTCTGCTTGAGGGAAGGACTGTTTAAGGTTCAGTAGTGTCCTTCTACTGGCTATTTTAAGTACTTTTTAGTCCACATGAAATGCAAAGCAGAGTGCTATCTGCTTCTGCATATTTATGCGTTTCCTGTAAAAACAGACAGCGAGGTAGGGACTTGCCACTCATATTGATTGGCATTTCCAGTGGCCAGTAGTGCTGAATAAGTATTGGTGCTTTGCCCCCACAGCCATGCAGCTACAGTGGACCATTAACCTAGAAACTTCTCCGGAGAAGGGCCAAAATGAGGGCCAAAATGAGCCCAAGTGGGCTGCGTTGATGTCTTGTCCACCGTGCTCGAACCGTGACAACACCCTCCTCATCATCAAACAAGTAAGTGTTGAGACTCCACTCATGTCTGTGCAGGACAGCCGAGAGAAAACTTTTTTAAAAGTCTCCGTGTGTTCACAGTAATTTTGTAGCTTTTAACTGAATCTCTGCGGTCTGAAGTTTAGTTTCTCCCTGTTTGTACTTCCATGAATCACTATCTTTCATGAACTTTCATGAATGCTTCATTATACATCTCCTGATTTTGTTGCAGCACAATGAAAGCTTCTAAATAGCAAAACGCCAGGGACTTTTATTGTGAGAATCTTATAGGAGATTAAATTTGTCATTTTACAGCCAGTGAACTTGAGCTAAGCTCTTCTTTAACAAAAACCCAAATTCATGTAGGTAGGCCTGTTGTACACTACATCTAGTTAACTGCTGAAGCAGTTCACTGTAAAATGCCTGCATGTAATCTCCTGTCACAGACACCACTTTCCCCAAATTGAATGACTTCTAGCCAGCGTATCTGTAAAAACAGTATTTTGGGGAAAACAGAACAAGGTTTGAGGTGGCATACACCCCAAGACACAGCAACACACCATACTGTTGCTAGGTAGCTAATTAATAAATCTTAGCCTTAGCACCACACTGCTGAAAGTTTAAGATTGATTGACAGGTGGATGTCATAATATTATTGGCTGAAACTGGTTGGTTTGTGCTTACATAAGTGTCTTATTGTGTGTTACAGGAGCAAAACATGATTGATTTTGATTTTAAAAAATACAAAGAAATATTTTTTCTCACTTTTTGGCATATATTGCTGAAGAGGTGTATAATATGACTGGGGATGTGATCTTAAAGGGTTTTTCATTTAATCTCATCTTTAATGTACAAGAAATGTACAGGAGAGTGGACATGAACTCCAACTGGCTATCAAGCCAGTGAATATTGATTGATAGGAACAAGACGTCCCTTAGGGATACAATCAATAGAAATCAAAGAGGAAGCAAAATGTTTACCTACAAAGCAAACATCAATGCCTGTAAATCTGGAATGAGTAAGGGGCTCTGCTTTATGTGACTAATATTGTCTATCTGGCTTTTTATGCAGGAATGATGTAACCTGGTTAGAGGCATTCACACAGAATTTACTGGGAAATTTCACCCTCTGTCTGGCGACATCTCCGTCCCCGGGGCTGTTTTTGTAGCTTGATTTTAGCCATGCATGGTTCCTCCCTTTCCATCTGTGCACAGTTTGGGGTCATGTTTTATTGCAGCATAACACATCATGAATAAAAATTTAATGCAATTTTTTCTCTTGACAGCCTTGCGGAAAAGTTCCTTGACTCAAGTCCCAGTCCCTACACCAGTTATCTGCAAGTGCACAGCGAGTTCAAGGTGAATGAAGTGTTTGGTAACACTTTCTAAGAAGTGGGAGGAAAAGTCTTGTCTCTAAATATCCTGTTTGTCTCTTTGAAGTTCCTCTGAGAGAAGAGAAGAGAAGAGAAGAGAAGAGAAGAGAAGAGAAGAGAAGAGAAGAGAAGATGACCCTGCACTTCACAGGAGATGGAAATTATATAGCTGCTTAATTGCTACAGCCATAATAAAATATTCAGCATATTATAAAAAGGTTGAAACCAAATTTAGAGAATCTTTTTACTATTCTGTCTCACCCTCTCTCCCTCCCCCCTCAGTCAGACAGCCAATAAGCCGTCCTTAAATATTGATGGAAATTTCCTGCGATTTTCCGGGTTTATAAACACCTTTGATCTTCGCTCATTTGCCCTCTCCTGTGTTTTTCTCAAATATGTTTTTCCTCTCGAGGCCAGCACTTCCACAGGAGCTCAGTCATGATGTAATGTTGTGGCTGCGGCGCACTCATGCATGAAAAGTAGACCCATCTGTAGGTCATGCTGACATTTTGCACATTCAATCTCAAGTGCTTCTACTGTATTGCTGTAAAATATAGGCTTGATGCACTGCACATGTGTGTCAGAGCGTGTGTGTGTGGGAGTGGGGGGTTAGGTGTTAAATTATGGTGGTTGTTACAGAAGCAATGAGGCAGTGCGGCTCTTTATTGGTCAAGCCCGTCGCTGGGGACGCATTTCAATCAGACCCATTTAATCAGTAACACATTCACAAACATGGACTCAACACGGGGCATCGTGTAATGACCTGATCATAGACAAGACACCTCGCAGCACAACTGTGCACACACACACTCTGCAGCCATCGATAACTCACATCATCACTGGGCGTGCAGTCTTTACTCCAGGGCCATAAACAATGTCTAATAAACTTCAGAGATACACACGCTGTTCTAAAGAGTCATAAAACATATGCATTCAGTTGCCTCAATGAAGAACAATGCATGGACGCAGTTAGAAAAAAATGTGAGCCATTACATTTAGCAATAATGAAATACACCTCTTGAGTACATAGACATACCAGGTTGTATACTATGCATGTGTAATAAAGTGGGTTTTATGTTGTAGAACATAGGTCACCCCGTACACATACATAAAAAATGCATCCATTTTAGTAATTGCTTGATAAAAAAAATAAAAGATTTGTACACTTTTGTTGTAATAAAATAGATACTACATACTAACACGTGAATCAATAAATTGCTGTGCACATATGTAGGAGAACAACGTCTCTATCCTCACCATCATACTCACTCTTTGCTCTCATGGACTGTGTTGCACCAGCTAAAAGTAAACACATTATAGAATTTGTGTGTAAAGTCCTTCCTAAGCTATTACTGAAAACTATTTAGTATCAAACTCATAATTTCTGATCATCTGATTGCACCTTAAAAATGTAAAAAAAAAAAAAAAATAGGAAAGGTCTTTACCATCAAAAGTGGTCAGCCATGTAAAGAAAAGGCTTTATGATGCCAAGCAAAATATTATCAGTATTTTTTATTTCAATGTATCAAATGTGAAAACAGTGTGACAATGTGAAAGGGATCAGTCGTAGTGATGAATCTATAGAATCTGCAGATCGCCTCGTTTAAATGGCTGCTCTGTAAATTAAGTGATCTGGTTCACTCTCACCTCTCTCACAGCATCATCTCAAGCCTCAGCTGGTATCTGTTGCAGGACAAAAGTTTCAAAAACCTCACTGCGCACTACCTGCTCTGCAGCAAAGAGCAGACAGACACAGTTAGCAACTAGCTGTTGAACACAGCATATCATTTAGAAGCTAAAGAGGTGGTAGAGACTGAAAACAGAGCTAAAGAGGGTGAATATCGGACTTACATTCATCCGGTAGACACTAACATGACTCCAGATGATTGATATCGTCACTCCATAAATGCTGGATATGTGAATAAACAGGTTTTGTTAATCCTGTAAAATGTGATTTAAGATGTTTCCAGTTTCAGTCAGATATGCAGACCATATTTCATATGACCTCTTTTACACTTCTGTCTAAATGAGTCATATATGTATCTGTGTTACTTCACAAAGCTAACGTCAGTTACCTAGACAACAGTTACACCTGACGGTCACTGAGTGTAATTATTTAATAGGCTCTAATCTCTACCCAAGAACTAATTTGTGTAGTACAACCATAGTGTATAATACAGGGGGTCTGACATGCCTTGACCTACAGGAGAGACCCCCTGAAAAACTCAATAGCAAAATTTGGGTAAAGAGGATCCCTCGATTGCCATCAGGTATTTCACACAACGGGCGCAACCCATTTTAATTCAGTGACATATAGACTAAATCTCCATTTAGTAATGTGTAAAGTTTTAATAGGCTATGTTTAACAAGCTGCTGCAGCTGGCTGTGTTTTAAATTCTCTGTGTGGACATAATTTAAGAAAGGTGTGCTATGAACTCTTTAGTTGCAGTTTTCACCGTGCAATATGTTGCGCAGCTCTCTCTTTCTTTCCGGTGTGTGAACTCTTGTGGTTGTTAGATGTGAGCAGCTGGTAGAGTGTTAGACTGATGAAAGAGGGATGACAGCGGGATGGAGGGATGGGAGATGGAGGCGAAGTGGAGAGCAGGCGGGGGGATGTATCAAACGCTAGTCTAATGAGCCATCTGTAGTGGCAGCCCTGTGGAGACCACTCTGACCTGCTCACTTCAGAAATTGTTAGCCACCACGCAGGATGACACCCACACATCGCCACATGTAGTCTGTCTTCAGGTTACTACATGGTACAGTGCATTAAGTTGATGTATGCACCAAAAAAATCAATCTACGTTGGTTTCTACACTGAATGCAGTGAATTTTATTTGGTGTGGGCTTGAACACTGGTTATAGGAGTCACTAACAATAATACACATGAATATACATGAACTTAAAGAGTAGTTCTGATTTTTTTGAGGTTGTGGTTATTGAGGTATTTATCGATAGTATTAGATATATATTATGCATATTATGTATTGTATTATTTACAATAGATGGAGGTCAACATGCCCCCACTTTGTAGACGCAGCCGAGACAAGTACTCATGTAGGAAACTACGCGCTGTACTGTACTGTACTATATTTAGAATATTTTAACCACTTTGAGACATTATTTTCTAACAGAAAACTGGAGGCCAAATCTCTCTCTCTCCTTAAGCAAAAACTGTGATTTTTTTTTTGTCCAGTATTCGTCCAGGGACATTTTATATAATATAAATCATTTGCTTGCAATATCATGTCACTGACACCATGCTACTGAAACAAGTATAATCAATATAACCATGGTATTACTTACTATTACGTTGTGTACTATTACCACAAAAGTCAGAGGTCGAACCAACTGACTGAGACAGTGGGAACCAACAAGTGATTAATCAGATAAATAGAAGCAGAATTGAGGTATAGGTATGAAACTGCTGCCTTACAGGACGTTGCAAAGACCACAAGACAGTGATTCTGTAACTAATGTTTGTTTTCTAAGTGTCAATCACTTAGCAGTTACTGTAGCCTTTTAATAAAGTAGAACATGTATATAATTATTAAATTTATGGGACTATATATGGAAAAGTTTTGGAACTTTAAGCTTGGCAACCTTTACCTTTAACCATTGGCAACAGCATGTTTTTGTGCTTTATTAATTTTAATACATTCAGAAAAGTTTAAAGATAATGCTGTCTTAATAATTTATAGCTAAATCTGAGTGCTGAGTGCTCGGAGTGCTCTTAAGACCCAAGGTACGTAGGAATGTTTGGCAAAACTCTCATGCTTGTATACATATTAAATATCTTGAGTCTCAGCTCAAATATGAGCCACAGTGCACAGCACAGAAAAAAAATGTTTGTGCCTTTTATTATTATGTTCAGCTGACTAATTTTTATCCTTGAAAGAATGCATCGCTGTGAACACTGTCATATTTTCCTAAATATTATGGCGTAGCCCTACATACAGTATATCCATCAGTAAGTGAGGCAGGGTTACAACCCACTGCCAAAGAATAATTCCCTCATTCAGGTCTTAATAATCTCCCTCGAGGACATTGAACTGACAGAACATGATATAGACAGAAAGACCGTTGGTTCTCAATACACCTAAGTGACTGAGTTCTTCCTAGTCAGTCACAGCAGTGTGAGCACACCTTCAGGGGCTGATATGGATGTACTATAGGTTATTGAGTCTATCTGGATGGGAGCAGTGGGTACCTTTAAAGGGATAGTTTGGATTATTTGCTGTAGGATGGTATGAGGAACTTACTGATCATTAGTGTATTACCTTCATTAGAGGCTGGTTAGCAGGTCCCCATTTAGGAGAAGCAAAAGGGAGAACCAGCACGGAAGCTAAGGAATGAACTGCCGTCGACAGGATCAGCAACAAAGGGTATTTTAGCCACTTAAAAAAGGTCCACATACAAAAAAAATCTGTCAGTTTAAGTGCACGCTATATTTAGAATATTTTCACCACTCAACTTTGCTGTCAGACAGCCTTTTTCAATGGGAAACCACCCGAATAATGCTCTCTCCAAAGCAACCAAACTCCATAGGCAAAATCACTAATTTTACCTTGCAGAACAGGGCAGTATTTCTGTCCCCACTGCCTCGATCTGTTACTTTGTCTGTGTTACTCTGTAAATTTCGTGAATGCTAATTATCCTTTTAAACCACCAAAGTCACACAATAACACAAACAAACTAATCAACAGAGGCAGCGGTAGACCAGTAATGCCTGTGATCTGCGAGGTAAAATAGCTTATATTGCCTATGGAGTTTGGTAACTTTGAAAAGTGATCTTTGACCTATACTAATGGTGTTAAGCAAAGTAGTGGAAAATATTCTAAATATACTGTACACTTAAAATGACACTGATTTTGTTGCTGACCCTGTCCACAGCAGTTCATTGCTTTGCTTTTGTGCAGGTGCCACACTCTGTTTCTCCCAAATGGGGGCATACCAACAAACATCTACTTTAGGTAATTCATTGACGATTCATATTTACCTCATTACAACCCTACATCAAATAATCAAAATTATTTCCCTTTGGCAATGGATGAATGAATGAGTGAATGTATAAATGACTAAACCTGGCCATTATTTGATTCCATAAATATGTTTCAGTAAAATTAAAAGTCCAGAGTTTGTGGTAAAAGAAAGAAAATGTAAATAAACTGCATTAGCCCTTTACCTAGTTGTGATCCAGTGAACCCATGAAGACCAATGATGCATCTCCTCAAATAGCACCTGTATCAGCTCCACTCTCATGGAGACATGGTTATCACCCGTCCCTGCTGTGCATGTGTACAGAGGCAGAAATAAGCGTCTTCTCACAGGGAGGCACGATGAATAGGAGAAAGCTGAGGAAGCAAATGTCGGCCTCTGTGCTGATGCGGAGCCGAACACTTAATGGAATTATTGTGCAGGAGCAGCCAGCAGCCACATTATCAATGCTTAGGTTGAACAATCTGGTTCTATTTTCTGTCCAAAGGCTGAATACCCCAAAGCTATGGAAATGGGGGGATTACACACAATGTGGCATAAAGGGAAGCCGAGCCTTTTCTACTTTCATCTCGAGCCAGTAACAGAGAGAAAGAGGGAGGAACGGGTGAGCTGGAGGCTAAGGAGTCGATTAGTCAATTGGAGCAGTGAATGGACGCCTCATCGATTGAGGAATTGTGATGATTACAGGGTTCGCTGCTGTGTGGTAATGCAATAGGCAAAGCCATCACGGCCTCTGCCGCTACAGGCCGAATGATTTAGGCCCTGCCTCGTTAATGATGGCCATCCATTCTGTTCAAATGGCCGGGAATTTATCTAACATGACTCTGTCACACATGAATAAACAAGCGCACACACATATCCTTAGAGAAACTGAACACAAGGGGTTGTAATCTGTCCTGCAAGTGCTGACATTGCTTCTTGCATCCTAAAAGGCAATCCAAAAAGTCGCCGTCGCCCCGTAGCTTTGAATGATAATAGGCAATGAGGGAAATTTACAGCAGGCTAAAGGCAGTTGTGTATGTTTTTAATCAGGCTGTGTCTGAACATGCACTGTGGAGCCGTCCCGCCTCTGGCAACAAATCATCAGGGCCAGCAGGACCTTGGAGTTGGTTTAGGAAGAAGATGTACGATGATTCAGAGCGCCCAGGCCTCTCGCACTTTAACATAGGCTTCATGATTAAACACACATCCATTTTTTAAACAGCCTCCCCGCAAATGAATTACCTCAACCGTCAAACAGCGCTAGTGCTCCCTTAAGAAAGATGGAGGAGGAGCAGAGTGGAGGGTGTTCAAAAAATGACATATTTGCTGCATTGCTATTCATGGTTTTCGTCCCGTCCATTAATTATGTTCCAGAGTGGTCCTCCAAAAACGAGCCTGTGTGAAGAACTTCTCCATGTTTCAACAAAAAAATGAGTCCTTCTCGGGATAAAAGCGTCGACTCACCACGGTCCACAAAGTAATTAAGGCTCAGACATTAATAACTCTGGCGAGAGGAAGAAATTAAATGAAACACAGAGAGGATTTATTTCCTCATTCCAATTTCTATAGTGAATCTTATTTAATCTCTTTCACGCCAGTGTCTATTTTTAAAATTGCTCTCTTTCTCTCTTTGTGTGTTACTCACTTCCTCTCTCCTTCTGCTATACCTTTAAGGAACGTACATTCCTGATCAATAATGTGCCAGTGGAAAAAAATTACTCATTCTTTTTTTCTGTTTTGTGTTTTACTTGCTGTTCGCTCAGATCGATGGATTTCAATTCCTGCAGCAAGGTATCTTTGTCTGAGGCTGCAACACTCTGACAGCGGGGGCAGCAATGGCAAAAAAGGCATAACAAGCTGTACTTTGTATTAAATTAGACAAAAACAAGAAATAATTTATTCTCTATAAGTCTAAATAATACACTTTACATTACACTACAGTTCTGTTGTAATGTGTCCTTATCGCCCTTTAATAAAGTCTAATGAAGGTCTGTAGATAATAATACACTTTACAGTGTACTTCTGTTGTGTTGTGTCCCAAATTAACCTCTAATGAAGTTGAATAATGGTCTAACAGTAGGAAATAATGTGCTGTTTACAGTTCAGTACTTTTTGTAATGCACCCCAATTATCCTCTAATAAAGTCTACTAAGGGTCAAATAAAAAGTATAATTACCTTTTATCTCTATTTTTGTCTAATTTAATACAAAGTACAGCTTGTTATGTCTTATGATTGTACTGGAAAATAAAGTGTGTCTGAAAACATGTGCATCTAGGCCACAAAGATGATATACAGCTCTCTATATTCTGTATTAGAGTGGCTAATAGTTTTGTCCTGAGGATGAATTAATTCAAAATCAACACAAATGCCCCCCTCCTCACTGTAGCCTTTGATATTCCGGCTAAAGCACCTTTATTACTGTTGCTGTAATAGCGGCATATTGAGAATAATGCCGGTGGCAGTGCTCCATTGTTGCTTCCAGAGAAGGTGGGAGTCGGTTATTATTTTGCAGAGCCATCAGCTTGGAGTCCTCCCATCACAGGGCGCGGTTAGTATTCCTGTGCTGATGCTGGCAATGATTAGAGGTGGGGTGTGAGGGTGGCAGGGGAAAATGCAGGGGTGGCTCAGAGAGGTAATGGGTGCTGACTTACAGCCAATGATGAAGGAATGACAACATTAGCCGACAGAGGGTCTGGGACAAAGGCCAGCTTGATCGGATCAGGTACATGCATTTGGCTTCTTCTACCAACATGGAGCTGGTGCAGGTGACTCTGGAAGTTTTGTGTGCAATTCTGCATCTCAAGATTTAAATCCAAGGCTAAGATTCAGTGCAGGTAGCATATACAAAAAGGAAGGGTGTGGAGGTCGAGGTAGTGCAGTGTGGCATGTCCAGTTTTCATGTAGGAAACCGGCACAGATCAGCAATTAACCTTTTTTAAATAAAATTCTCTATATGAGCCTATTTCAAGAAATGGATGAACAAATACAGGTTTTTATTTTGAAAGATAAAATCCAGTTTTTTAACTTTTTGTGGCCTGATGCTTGACTTGGGCTTGTTTTGCCGTGATAACAATTCAAGACTATCAAAATCTGCATATTGGACTGTAGTGAATTTAATGATGTTAGCTGGCACACTGCGCCTGGTGTGTGCACCTCACTTGCATCATGGGATGCATTTTCCTAGCAGCTTTTAGACACACATAACATTCAAAATACTCTCACCATTTTAGTGCAAGTGTAACCCCTGGTTACCAGAACCTTAAGAAAAAAATCCTAAATGTGATTTAAGACAAATAAGTAGTCATTTCATGCTACTACTTAACTGTAAAAAACAGAAATAATAATAGAAAAGGAAAAAAAAAGAAAAGGTGAGGTTATTGAAATTGATATAGCCTGCAAGTAATTAAATGTGTCACTATTTTGTAGAAATTATGAGTGACATCATAATTAGAAGTCGCAGGAAGGTGAATCTACGGTTGGAGGAATTGATCCTGTGAAAGTTTTTCACGGATGATTTTGTTGGCAGTACCCATGTCAATCAAGGGGTCAGACCCGCCCCCTCACGTAGTTGATACGATCGTGTTGAGGCACGGCACGTTCTCTTCCTACCTGAGCAGGGGGCGGAGCAGACGCGTGTCGCCGCGCGTGCTTCCGGGGATTTATCACCACTTTCTAAAGTTTTGACATTGAGTATGAAAGTAAATGTCTCCCCAACCAGATTCACCGGCCCTACAAAGACCTGTGGCAGTAACACTCCTGCTGCCATTTTGCCGAAGATAAATTCCGGTGAGTGACTGAGATGTTAATGTATGCTAATGTGAAGCTAATGAGCTGTAACGGGTGAAACGGCATGCAAATGTGATGGCAATGTTAGCATTAGCAACCGCTAGCTTAGCTAGCGCTAGCAACCGTTAGCCGCGCTAGCCTTAATCGTACAAGCCACGGCCTGCTCTATTAGCGGCCTGGGAATACAAACTATGGTGCCTGCTAATGCTAAGTTGAACAGCAGTCGCTGCGCTGTGTCCAAACGCACCATACGTGGTGCAGCCTTGAATGAAAGTGCTCATAGAGGTTTATGCAAATGTGAAATAGCACTAGAGTGTTCAATTAGCCACATTGTGATTGGAATTACCTCTGCTAGTAAAGCTAAAATGAGCTAAAGCTAACTCTGTACAGTCTGTGTGTGTGTGCAATTGTCATAAAGTTTGCATAGTTGACATTGAATGAGAAAAATTGACATGATAAATCGATAAAGGAGCAATGACACTTTATTTTTGTATTTATTGTGGCAATGTAATTTTACTTTTGTAAAGGTAAAAGACATAGTTGAATGATACAAGCTTTGGTAACATTGGTCAACACAGTAGAAGTGGTGGTAACACTGCTGTAGCCGTGTTACACAGGAAAGAACACATTAAATTGTGAGTGACACTTTTCCTGGCTTTGTGACTACAAGGCCATGTCTCCTTTCTAAGAGTGTGATCCAGCAAGACCCTTGAAGTCTTCAGTTCCACTTGCTTCTGTTGGAGAGAAGTGTAGCTGGTCCTGGAGTGGCGAGCCATGCCTATGAATCGGATCCAGAAGAGAAGAGAGAGAGAAGCTTGAATTACTGACTTTCAACTAACAGTGGTAGGATAAACACACACAACCACCTCGCATCGGACCAATAGAAGTTCCAGTAAGGTGGTGGGACAGTCACAACCACTGCTTCACGTCAGACCACAAGGAATTTGATTAAGCAAGAAATACTTTGGCATTGAACCAGACTTTAAAGGAATACAACTCAACTGAGTTGAACTGATAGCCGTGAGCGGACTTCTACAGTGACTTATCAAACTGAACCTTTGATTTGCTACCTCACTATTGAGACCAAGGTTGAACTGTTCTTGAGTGTTTACAGTGTTTATAGGTTACATGGGTTGTTGATCATCCCTTTGTATTTTGGTTTATAGGTACTGTTCTACCTGCACTAGCCAGTGTTGAAATTGCGTGAAAATAAACCAGTTGTGAGTGTTTTGAAATTGGAGTTCCAATTTTGAGAGTTTAGTGTCAATTTAACTGGAGTACACAAAATATTAGTCTATGTTTATAAATAGCTGTTGTCTGTGTGAGAATACAGGTTGATGCAGCAAGAGCAACACCAATAGGGTACCCAGGTAAATATTTTATTTATCTATTTTTGGTTAATTGGTTCCATTAAGGGAACAATTAAGCACTTAATTTGAGTTATAAACAGGGACAACTAAAAGTTAAAGGAGTCACCTCCAGCTGCTGAGAGCCGGGGAGCTTTGGGGGAGAGAGCCAGGGGTAGACCGGAGCTTCTGGCAAAAGAAACACTGGAGTCACATTGATTTTGCTCTGACACGGCCTCCTTTACTAGCTCAGAGTTTATGTTTGAAACTTTTGGGATTATAAGTGGATTTAAAGAGAAATGCATTTTAAAGTTGCCCCCAGCCAGTGTTCACTCACTGCAATTGCCTCAGTAAACTGTTGCATACGTGCATGAAGCTTGTCTGACAGGAGGAGCTTAGGACGGAGAGCCTCCTACCCAAAATGTTGTTATCTCACATCCTGGAGATGAGACTCCACAGTCATCTATTTTTCTAGGAATTCTATCAACTGCAGCTCAAAATACAGAATTAAAATCAATTTTCTGTTCAAAACATTGTGATTGGGAAATCATTTTGAAGCTCCTTTGAACCTTCAACTTTGCTTCTGATGTTGCAGTGTGTTCAGCCCAGTGTTCAGCCTGAGGATAAATCTGTGAGTGGGATAATACAGTGTTGCTAATAGTCCCCATCATTCCTCTCACAGAATGATGTAGTGTGAATAAACAGCCATTCAAGTGCAAAATATTCTTTTAAATCCATCTTTTGAGCTTGTCGAAGAATTGAAAGCTCTCTTCTTTTATGGTCCTAATTTGTTTTAACTCAGCAGCACTGCCACTAAAAGCTTGGTCTATTAAAAAAGCCCCTGTCATGTGTGACAAGACTACATCTGAAATTTTCTGTTTTAGGGTATAAATGATAAAACCTCACATGTACATTTGAACCCAGCATCATTCAAGTTTGTATCACAGTTCAGGTTTGTGTCACAAAGTTTGAAATGCTCAGTTGTCCATATATTTAATTACTGTAGAAATGTTTGTTTTAGGCACAAAATGAATTAAAAGTAAGCAGACATTATCAAAGTGTGTTTAGTCAGAGAAGAGTACTACAAAATAGATAAAGTGGGTTTATTTCTTGACTGAACAAATAACGTGTAGTAGCACAGTAAAATCCCACCAATATAAAAGATACTATAATATAAATACATAAATCTTTTATGTGCCTTATGAAACACCACCTGTTGTTTATTTTGCTAAACAGTATTTAAAGAATACACCTGATATCTCCCTCTGTGCACATCATAAAATGAAACTTCCGACATTAAAAGTCCATGTGCTCACACATGCAGGAGTGCACACACTTTTGTGTATATCAATCAAACAAAAACTAGAGTCACATTGAAGTATGCACACAAACAGATGCTCACCCAGACAGAGTCATAATTTACTGAGGTAACACAGTGAAAGGTGCACTCCATCACTCGGTTGTAATTCAGAAAACACATACACACCTATACATTATTTATCAACGACAGACATGGCTCATTTCATCAAATTTTCACACTGCTTCATTGGTTCATAAAATTGCACAAATGATCACGGCTGCAGCACTTTAAATTACGTTTAAAATCCTATATGGTACCAAGCATATAGAAGAGCTTCAAGTTTAACAGTGTCCTCTTATGCATGTTATACACTTGCCTTTAAATCTATTGCAGTGATATAATCAATTACTATTGTATTAATGACAATTTAAGAGCGTTTCACAATTCTAAGGGCTTTTCACACTTCATAGCCCCGTGCTAAGTGTGTGAAAAGCCCTTCGGATGTTTTTAGTTCGTGTTACAGTTTGGAATGAACAGGACACATCAAAACATCGTCCACTGGTGTACATATTTCTACACTTGTTAGTGTTCAGTATCAGCTCAGAAATGTCCCAGAAAAAACAAAACAAGTCTTGTTAGATTGATGGCTCAATACAAGAAAAGAAAGTACTGACCAAGTCATTTTAGTCAGACTATTTTTTTCTTTTCAGTCGTGATTTGTGAATCTTTTTGGTACAGCGAAATGATGAGATCAGAAGAGCTTTCTATGTGTCATTGTAGGGGGCCTGAACAAACAATGTATTTTGTTGACTTGTTGCTTCAATTAGCAGTAGATAAAGTCATGCATATTCTTCACATGTTGAAAGAATAGTCAGATAAGTCAGATAAGAAGCTTGACACCTTTCTAATGTGTGTATGCTGAACATGAAGCTACAGCCTAGAGGCAGTTAGCTTAGATTAGCATTAAGAAGAATGGAAAATCAACTACCCACAACTCTAAAGCTCACTAATTAAATCTTGAATGTTATGAAATGTAAAAACGACTGTTTATGACTTAACTTGAAATTACAGGGAATTATGTGGGACACTATTTCTTGGCCAGGTGCAGTGACTTGCTGAAGTCTCCACCAGTTGTCCTGACAACCTCACAATGGTGAAAAGACTCATTTTGCACAGATTAGATAAGCAAGATAACTGATGACCTTTAGAGGTGCTGGTAGGTGGATTATACCTTTTAACAGATTTATGCTAGCTGTTTCCTCCTGATTCCAGTATTTATGCTGTGCTAAGCTAACCATTAGCTAGCAGTACCTTCATATTGAAAGAACAGATGTTTTTCTCCTCCAAATATTGAACTACTCCCTTAAGGTATCAGATCTAGTTGAAACTATAATACATTCGGAAAGAGTAGCCACTGTGCTAGAGGAAAGAACTACTACAAAAATTACATTTATTATAGTTTCATCATTTGTTTTAAATAAGTGCAGATGTGAATTTGTCTTTATTTTGTTTCTGAAGTAGAGAAGAAGATTTAAGGTCATTATCTTCTGATAATTGAAGAGTTTAAATCATCACAACCTTCATGTCTTACAAGAATCAAATTTGGACTCAGAACAATGTAGTTTACAAAGTGCCACCACCTCTGTTTATTCATTGATTGTCACTGTGAACAAATGTAATTGACTTTCCTTTTAAACGCGTCAACATGTCTGTATGACTTCCATTGGCGGCAGCATTTTCCTTCAGGCAGTGGCCACACTACAACCTTCCTCTGGACTGCAATTAAATAAAGCCAGGCAGAGCCGTGGGGCTGATGAAATCATTAAACTTGCTCTCCTCTAATTGCTAATATGTCATTAGGCTCTGCCAGCTAAATGCTGCGGGCATTACAGCTGGCTGGTGTGAGAGGGCAGAGGAGAGCCAGGGAGGGTTAGATGCAGGCCTGCTGTGAGTGTGTGAAAGTGCAACAGTACAATTTGCATGTCACTCATTCAGTCACTAATGGCAGCGGAAATGTATCCAGATAACATACATAATAGCTGACCCTGCAGATACAGGTGGGCGCCATTTGATTTGCAGTCAAAGCTGTTCTAAATTCACAGGTGAGGCCCTTTTTCCTCTCCATCGATCCATTCTCCCAGTGTGTGGAGCCCATCAATAAAGAACCACCCATCAGGTCTCCATCTGGCCCAGCGGCCTTTTGACGTGGCGAGGAGGAGACTCGTCCATCAGTGACAAACGCCTCACTGTCACCTGCCACTCCGTTAGCTGGGGCAGCAGGTGGGCTGCTCTAGTGGCATTTTCTAAACCACTCACAGGGATTCATATATTTAGATTTAGAGCATGCTTTCAGTTTCATTTGGTAGTTTATTGTTGATGATTCTGTCCTTACCCACCAGTTTCCTTATGTGTCTAAGAGAAAGCTCACTCAGGGAAATGTCACTGGAGGGAAATTCCAGACAGATTTACGCTGTGAATCCTTCTTTATGCTGAAGTTTCATCTTTGCTCACTCTAAAATTGCGACTACAAAGCTCAATCTAGCTGTCTTGGCTGTCAGCCTCTGCAGGAGAAAAGATGGAGGTACCAAGAACAAAGCTACTGCCTAGTTCTTTGTCTTTATATTTTCCATTTTTATTCATGTTGAAATTTGGGCAGGGTTGGTCTTTCGGTTGGTCCATGACTTCGGCCCAGACTGAAATATCTGAACAGCTATTTGATGGACTGCCTTGAAATTTTGTGCAGACATTTGTCGTCCCTGGACAATGAATCCTAATGACTTGTATGATCTGCTGACTTTCTTCTAGCTCTACCATGAGGTTAATTTTGTTTTTTCATTGATATATTTCAACTATTGGATGGATTGTTATCCAGTCCCAGTGCTTGGGATTATAACCAAATATTTGCAAAACTTATGTCAAATGTAACCAGCTAGCAGCTGTTACCTTTTCTTTTTCTTTTGCTGTGATTTAAACATTTTAATGCCAGGGCTTGCCTTTCAGTGTGCAAACGTTCCACCAAAGCAAGTTCCTGTGACACTATTTTGCAGGGGCACTGCATCAGTTAGCATCACCCAAGATGATTGTGATTGGTTATAAAAGTACAACCAAGACAGAGCATTTTTTCCCTCCAGCAAACTGTAACATTAGCATTGTGAGCATGTTATCATGCTGATTAGCATTTACCTGGAGGCACAGACTCAAACATGCCCCCACGTGAGTCAAAACTACTGCAGAAAAGGCGCACATGACAGTGGTCAGTGACTGTGAACGTGCATGTGTGGGAATATTAATGCAAATGCACTAAATCTGCTGATAAATTTAAATATTTTAGAAGGTAAATTATTTTTCAAAATGTAATTACAGCTGAACTGCACCTAGTCATGCATATTGTACCTTATGGACCTCATCTTTTCTCCGCGGACACTTAACTGTCACTCAAGCCAGCCTCATTTCCAGCTTCCTTCTCATTCCCATGACACTCTCCCACGTGCCTTCTTCTCTGACTCCCCTCTCCCTCTTGCTGTATTCCAGACTTTTCCATGCCATAAATCATTTTAAGTGTGTGAAAAAAGTCTCATCTGCACCACAGACAGATATAGTCTGCGCCGCCCCCTCCATGTAATCCCTTCAGTGAATGGAAGAGCGCTAATCCTGCCATTGTGCCACATGAATTGCATTGGGAATTGTCCATACCATCACATGCTCAGCCCCGTGTCTCTTGTCTCACTTTTGATTTGAGTGAAACTGTGTCATGCCTGTTATATAAATATATTTGCAATAAATACTTTAAAAGCAAACACTGCTTGTCGCTTTGGGGGAATTGAGCTAATAAAACCTCTTCGTTTATGTTTATCAGGCACATTAGATGATATGATTTATTCTACTGAATGATGGAGGAAATATCTGATTTTGTTATTCACATGGATCATCGCATTTTCCTAAAAATACCACAGCTTACAGCTTACTATTCTGTCAAATCTCCCATCTAGCATCCCAGAAATGTTAAGGTATGAATTCACTGTTGCAATATGTAGACAGCTGGCAGGAGAGGGACAGGAATGACAGACAGGCCCAAATGATTTGTTTGGTTTAAGCAGACTTTTAGCGAAAACTAAGTTTCATTTGTCCTCCTCATGGGCGATTTATACTGTAACTTTAGGCAGAAAACCAGCAGAAACTGTCAGTGTTTCTGAATATGGCATCCAGATTGCATGAGGGTGGCTCTGCTCTGTGTAAGGTAAGGTGAGGCAGTGTATTCCCCGAGCTCCAAAATATCTAATTTGCAAGTGAATAATACATAAGGAAGCAAGTTTTTGTCCTGTAGTCATTAACTCAGCCAGGGTTAGTGGCTCTCCTCTCACTGGGAGCAATCACACTGAAAATGCATGTGTTATGGGTTCTCTAATGTCATAGTGTGAGCCACATTATAATCATACTAACAAAGTCTTAGCTGTTGCTCTCTTGGTTCAAAAGCAGCAACCACAAACAATAAACGGATGGTGCTCACGTTGCATCTGCACTGATGTTTTGACAAAGACGACGTCAAAGTGAAGCATCATGCATTAAAAAGTAAGGCTGTGGTTGTTATTCAGTTACAGAAGTTGCCGTCTTCCTACCAAGTTTGTCTCTTTGGCAGATTTAATGTTTTTTTCGAAAGGCCCCCGCCGGCTCCCTGAAAACTGCTTTTGTTGTGCTGACACATCACTTTCCAATTTATATAGTTCACATGTGGTCCTACTTTTTCAGAATGGTTAAAAGAAAAGGTGAAGTTTTGTTTAATGCCGAATAAAGAAGAAATTAAATTGCAAATCTTAATGCTCAAGAGTGATTTTAGAAAACTGAAATGGCACAGTTCTTTATGTTAGTGTGACAAGACGGTCCTGTTTTCTGAGAACAGTCCCTGTTTTTGGCGGCCTGTCCACAGCAGGAGCTGTCCCCGGAAATGTCTCCATTTTTTACTGTGTGTTAAAGAAGACTGGATAGGAAGAGATTTAGGGAGGAAAGGCACCCACGGTTTAAGTTTAACTTCTTCGACAGTTTTATCATTTGGCTTCCACCATATATTACAGTTCAGCAGTCACTGTGGTCAAAATACATTAAGCTGGAATTGTCCCTTGTTCATTTTATTTAAAAGACAATAAAATTGGGTATTTTAATGATGTATTGACCACTAAACTGTAAATGCCCCCAGTTTTAACTTCAGAGCTCTGGTCATCTTATTTTAGGTGTGTGCACCAAAATCATGTGTCTCTGCTGAGAGCTGAAATTCCCACAAGAACCGGGTACCAATATGGTCCAGACTGATGTTTTCTGTTCCTGTTGTTTATGGCGGTGTTTTTGTGTCAGCATCAATTTAGTGCTTACTTTGACAGGATCAAGTGTTCAATAATATCAGCTGCTGCTAAAAGGAAATTAACTGTAAAGCTAATAAAGACTTAACACCCCAACACATTAATTATGGTGGATTGGACATTGTGTTACATTATGCATTAAAAGAATCTCTCAGTGTGCTGCACACACAGTTGAATTGATCCCAGGCTGTGGGAGCTTCATGCCGAGCTGTGTGTACTGGTGTTTAGTATGAGCTCTGTGTTGTGCTGAGCGCGGTACAGTTTGTGCTGCTTGGGGCTACCAGATGGAGAAAGTCCTGTACCAGTCTGCCTGCTAATGAGTGCAGAGTAGCCAGAAGACACCAGCAGATGCTACAGTGAAGGGGCACTTCCGAAAAGCATTTTTTGGGGGATACACTAAGTTAACCTCCTTTCATGGCCAGACAATACTGTTATACTGGTGGCTATATTTACTGCAAGGGTTTGTCAGATTGATGAGAAATTTATTGATTATAGGTTGCGCAGTTACCTGAAATGTTTAAAGTTTCCTAATGGTTGTGTATAAGATATAATGCTAAAAGCATGAGGCGAAAGCTAAATCCCAGCAAACGCTGGATGCATGGTGAAACACAAGATACACAACAAAAATGCACTAATTAACACTGGAAAAGGAAGCAAGATTAGATTAAATTACTCAGCCAGACCAGCTGGACCACTATTGCCTCAGGAGGAGAACCGGGATAAGAGCTAAGCTAACCCAGTTTAGTCTTCAGTTTGGACCTTAGGGATAGCCAGTGAGAGGTGCGTTGTCTTCAGCCCACTTTTTATTCTTCACCAGCTCACATCCTACTCCTCAAATGCTCCACATAACATAACCCCTGGAGTGTAAGTCATGAGTTTGACAAATGCAGTGTTATCTAACAGAACTTTGGCTGGAGGAAACAAAGCTGCAGGTAGTAAGCTAGTTAGCCGGATATGCTAATGTTTACTTTTGTATTTTAGATATTTGAAAGACTACAAAAAGGTGCTACCCTCCAAACTCATGAGACAGTATCACTCTTCTTGAGCCTCGTCCACACAGGCTTGACAGGCCTGCTGTGCCACGTTAAGGTTGCTAATCAGTGACTGGACAGTTGCTGTTCAGAGGAGGGGCTTAGCGAAGGCTTTGGTGAATGAATTCAACAGGTGGCCAATTCTTACATATAGCTCCTTTAAAGTGTTCATATTCAGAACACAAAACCTGTATCTCTTTGCATCACATCTCCTCACACCATCTGCAATTTGCCAAACTTACCCTCTTACCTCCTTCAGAATGGAGTCCCCCTCCCTCTGCGGGATTAGATTTAGCCTGGCATGTTGCTCCCACTCATAAATCATTCGCTTTATCATTTCTCCTGCCTCAATAAAACTCCTCTAAATGGAAATGCACTGCCATCGTCACTGGGGCTTACTTTACAAGAATAACCATATAAATCAAGTTTGTTTAAAAACCCAGCATTATAACTTGGCATAAAGTTCTGTGGCCTACCAATGATCAGACACACACACACACACGAGAAGCGACAGCTAGTTTCCCTGCTCTAACCTGACTGACTTCCATATGGCATCCGTCCATACGTGAATGAATTATCTACTGGGAGCTCAATCAGGGAGACAACACATGGCTGGAGGGAAAGTCTTACAAGTCTGACAGTGTTCCTGCTTGTGTGTGTCCTGTGTGTGTGTGTGTGTGTGTGTGTGTGTGTGTGTGTGTGTGTGTGTGTGTGTGTGTGTGTGTGTGTGGAAAAGAGAGAACAGGAGGGACTATATTTAGAGCCACAATCTGGCATGAGGTGGGGCAGGGTGTGCAGTGGATGGGGGTTATATAAATGATTAATATGCTCGATTATAACATTGAAAGTGCTGTAAGTAATATTCTTCAAGGCCACTTCCCCTCATTTAAACAGAGATACATCTCAGCTAATCACTGTTTCTGGTAACTCATTAGTTAAATTTATTAATTTTATCATTTTCTAAATGGAATATAAGACCATACAGCACGTACATCTGGCTTTTGGATTTAAGAGTTCACAGTCTCCCCTTTGATATTGAATGAATGTGACTTTCCCAGTTGAAGTGTAGTAAAGAAAGAGCTGCCTCTGCAAAGAAATATACATTTTGCATACATAGAATGAGAGATTGCAAGTGCAGCGCATGGGCCGCGAAGCACAAAGGAACCAATCAGTTAAAATGAGAGCTTAATACAGAGCTGGCATATGAGAAGAAAGACCTCCCAAAAGGGAGAAATAATTCACTGCTTGACCATTTATCACAGCGCTGAATGTTAAAGTGGTCAGATCCCCTCGACCGGCCCGTCCTCCGAGTGTGCCCAATGTGGAACAAAAGAGCCACTTTCATCAGGGAAAGAGTCTCTTTATTAGTACAAAGGGCCTACGCTCGTGGTTTTCCCTCGTTTGCCTCCTTCCTCTCCGCTTGCTTCCCTCCATTCTCGAGTTCATTAGGCACCGGGTGTTGATGAAATGACCGATCTGGGCTGAGACGTGGCCTGGCCAAGAGTGGATGCCGCCAGAGGGGCCAAAGCTTTTTGAGGCTGATTAGGCTGGTGTGGAGGTGGCGTCTCCAAGGACCTCAGATAAGGACGTGCTTCATTAGGACAATGGAAGCAGATGGCAGGGCGGCTGTGCATTGGGCGGGCTGGGTCAGAGGCTTCGAGGTGACCAATCAGAAACAAAGCTCCACTTGTTTTCTTATTTGTCTAAATTAAGAAAAATAACACTTTATGTGAAGGGGTGTGCCATTACATTGTCATAACCATGTCAGGACATGTGTCATGAACATGAAGGAGTCTTCATGTTTATGATTGTTGGCTGTCATTAACGTGTGATAACAGTGGACAGTTTGACAGGGAATACAGTTCTGAGGTGGCTTTCTTGTCGGGTTTGGCTCCCGACACCCTGGGGGCTGAGTCAGCTAATTAGGCGGCTAGCTCCACGGCTAACCATGCTAACACCAGGTACAGTTAAGTGCAGATGGCAGTTAGCCTGCTTTAGCAGCAAGTAAATCAGCTGATAACTGTCCATCAGGTAACTCTTGGGACACTATCTTACACTGATCTACAAATAAAAAGGGGAAGCATGAGGCACAATGGATTTGATTTATTATTATCCTCATCTATTCCTCCTATCCTCACTCCTCTGTCTACTGTGGGTGTAGGAAACAGAATCAATTTCTAAAGTTTGAAGTGCACAAAATAGGGCCCATGAAGTTAAAACCTCTTTGGTACTTTGGTCTGTGATCAAACTGGCTTTATAATATTTATTGACATTTTTATAACCATCTTTAAGGTCAAATGGTACCACTTTAGTTGAAGTTCAGGAAAAGATCCCTAATGCCATTACAAAAGCATTTGACATTGTACTAAAATACATGTTAATGAGAAGTCCAAAATTAACCACTTTTCTTGAGGTTATGGAAAATATTTATAACACACTTATAATGGTCTCATGATGGACAGGGTCAAAAGCAACCACACATGACGGTGTAATGTAATGTTAAAACATAAAGTTACTTTAAGTGTGACAATGCAAAGTTGTTATAACAAAGACATTATTCACCCAATTAATGCCAAGTTAAATGTTAAATGTTAAATGTTTGTCTTGGTTAATGTCAAGTTGTCACAACATAGGCATTGTCTTGATTTATGTCACGTTGCCATAACAAAGACATTTCAAACAATGTAAACTTTGCATTAAAAATGACAACTGACCACATGACATTTAATGACAAAATTCATAAACATACATAGACTTCTTTATGTTCATGAAAGGTGTCATGACATGGACATGACAGTGTAATGACAGTCTTATGCACCCCTTCAAATGAAGTGTTTCCAAAAAATCTTTTTTATCTTACAGATGAACAATATCAATGTTACAGTTGAACTCTGGATTTTGGAATTATCCTGATGGATGGATTTCATAAAAAGATGAATCACTGTAGATCAAATAAGAAAAACAAACCTCAAGCCACCACCAAACTAATGCAGCTTTGATACAGCTGTCAGAAGACAGGACCACCAGACATCAAAAGAAAAGCCTTTTGTTTTGACAGACACCCTCATTAAACTCGGTGAGTCACTCAGAAACAAGACACCACTGTCCTATTGAAGTTTGGCTTTCTGCTGCTCCCCGGTGCTTTAAAGACAACAAAGAAAAAGACACTCAGTGCATCTAAACTGGCAAGACGACACTCTGATGCCATGCAAGAGATCATTTCTTGTTTATGATCTTCAATCCTCTTTTCCAGCCAAGGCGAAGCACTTCATGGACACGGCCGTCGCTTGGTTCAATTACAGTAGTGGCCCTCTGAGTGGCCGGCAGCACTCTCTTTCAGCTAAAGAGATGGGGGGGAAAAAAGGAGGTCACGCAGGGCTAACCTCGTTCGACTGCCAAATTCCACTTTGCGATTGTGTTCCTCATCATTCACACGGTCGTCAGAGTGCACTACAGTATATTTTACCAGTGACGTTGACAGGTTGACAGCCCGGCACACTATTTCAGCGACGTGCCTTTTAGTCCTCCTCGGTGGGCTCACATGAATGACAGATTGATCGCCTGCCTGTCTGATGGGTGTCATATCCGTACTGTACATTGTTTATGACTCATATTAGACGGGGATGTACTTGTGATGGTTAAGAACGGCCCTTGTTATCCATCACCTGCTAATGAGCACTTTATTGAGCTTGGACACATTAAATTGGAAGTGCTTCATCTTTGCTCTGATCGATCTGATCAAACTGAGATACTTCACTTTCTTAATTGCTTCAGCACTTCTCGTATTTATTTGCATATTTCTGAAGGGCATTTTTTCACCTAATGGAGAGACGTGTGTTTATGTCACTAACAGGGTTTAAATATATTGGTGCTGCAGGTATTTAGATTAAAGGCCTGCTGCCAAAGAGAAACTCCAATCAGGGAAATGTATTCTATAAGTTATATTTTAAATGACCTCTCTCTTTGCAGGAGATTGTGCTATGTGATGTGGTTTGCCTCACACTGCTCGCCTGTGAATAATCCTGTGCGTTGCATGTTGGAAGTGGTGCTAAAGCTGGCTTCTCACTAGCTGTCTGCACCCTTTTTTTCTGCTTCTGGTACGTTTTTTCAGTGTTACATATGGGAATGTTTACAAGGTGAAAAAGAAACATGTTCATATCATATCCACACTTATAGTATGACACACACAAATGCATATATCTGTGCAAACACATGCCTCTATAAATCTAATATACATACTGAAATATTTATGTGTCTTGCATGGGAGTCTAAACATAATTTCACAGTGAAAAAGATTTTTCCCTTTAATGTCATACATATTTTATATAGTGGTATGAATGAATGAATGATTCATTTGCACTTTTATATTAACATGTCAGTGAGGTCACAGTCATACGTGTAATCAGCCAAGGTGTTAAGGGTATAAAGGGAATAATTTATTTACTATTATTATTTATAATTATTTTCACAAGATGTTGTACAGACATTCAGAGTCCCCAGAGGTTTCTTATTGTCTTTTTTATTATTGTCTCCTTCTCTGTCAAAGCCACCTACATTTCCCACAGTGTTTGAACTTGAACACCAACAGTTCTGTTGGAGATTCAGGGGTATCAAGCTAATAGCAGCTAATGTAACCTAAAACCACCGGGAGACATCATTTTGACTTGCTGGGCACACCAGCGCCTCTCCTCCTGGGCCTGTCTAAAGCACAATCATAGCTAAGAAAATATTAGCATTGAGCAAACACCCGAAATGGTATAGCCTATCAGAGGCAGAGCTGGGGCAGGTGGGTAGGTGCATGTGAGCTATGATAGTCTCTCCCTAATGCTGCCATCCTCAAGAAGAGATGAGGAACAGTCTACAGATATGCAGTAGTACTCCTCAACACCTGTAAGCAGAATTTAAAGTTCCCCTTTAATGCATTTTAGTCTGGTTTCATTTAAACACATGTCAAAAGGATCATCAGTGAAATTTACCCAAATTAAGATGAATGGCAACAAAACAGACAAATTTAGTTTAGTACTATCGTTCTTCCTCCCAGAAAACACACCGGAAGCGTCAAGGTGCTCTGTTATTCATATCTAGCAAATGTTTTGACATTTTTCATCTGATCTGAAAATGGCCGCAGCTCATCTCGTCTCTCACACTTCCCTTAGTAAATCTACCTGACTTAAAAATCCATTTGAGCTTGTTTAAACACAGCTGATGAATCACCGTCTCAATGTAATTTCTCATTCTTGTCTTTTCTATTCTTTATTTGTTCACAACCAAGCAGCACACTCACACCCCCTTAAAATATTTACATTTTCTTTCACTTTCTTTCTTTGACACCTATCTGCATATTCTTCTTCTCCTCTCTTGTCATTTTTTGCTTTCCTCTTTGCCACATATTTCTGTTGGTGTAACCGTTCCACTGGACGTGTCAGTCCTTTCAGCACTGATGAAGCTATATGTGGGTCGTGTGTGTTCACATATGCCACACACTCATGACCAGGCTGCACAGCGTGAAACTAACTTCCGCTGACCCGACTGCTCAGGTTCATCATACACACCCCTCTGCATCCCTCTTTCTTTTCAGCCCTCGCTTCGCGACCGCCATCATCAGTATGTGTCACTTCACGAACAATTCCCATCCTCTCATTTTTCACTGTCGCCCACCGTCTGTGTGCATCCATCACTGTCTGCTGCCCTTCGCCTGTCTCCAAATGCACTGCTCTCCTCCTCTTGGCGGATCAGAATCTGTGTGTTTGTTCTCTTGTCCGCAGGAACTCTTTCGCTCCTCTGTTCTGCGGCCAAGCAAAGGAAAATTATTTAGTTGTTAATGCCTCTATTCTTTCTGCCTTTCTCAGTTTCCACACACATCAACCTGCTCTAAATATAAAGAGAATTTATTGTGTGATGTGCATGTGTGTGTGCATGGCGTAACATCAGAGAGAAGGAGGCTGGAGCGGTGCTCGGTGGCTGTATCAGCATGCAGCAGGCAGGTCTTTGTCAGCCCCATGCTGAATAAAGTCTAATAGGAATAACCTGGAGACACAAAAACAATGAGGGACAAAGAAAAGGATGGAAAGAGACTGACAGAGGGAGAGAAAGATACAAAGAGAGGATTATTCAAAAGTGTTTACCCAGTGTGTGGCCTCACATTGAACTACCAAAACACTATTACATGGCTTTATTAATTTATCATTGAATCAATAAAGGGTCTATTTTGAGTAGATATGATGCAAATGTGAAAAAAATGACAATAATAGAGAACATGTAGGAGAGAATCAAAAACATCATTAAAGATTTCACTGAATGACAATTAATTCTGTTAATTGTCCCTGGAAGTATTTCCTGTTAATTAACATTTAACATAAGATTTGTAGTTCTTAATCAAATCGCTCATTATGATGAATGGCAACATCTTTTTGCTGATCAAAGGAGTTTGGCGTGGAAATTATGTTTCATTCTCTTTCAGTCCTTTGTATTTGTCAGACCAGAAAGGAAACAGTTCATATCTAAAGAGTGTCTCTTGCTGACTGTACAAATCAGTTGGTGGTTTGACTGTAATGATTATTTTATTATTTTTCCAGAAAGCCTTTGATGTAGGAGGTGGCTCTGTTCAGTGGTAACACAAAAACCAATTACAGCGTGATAACAACATAATAATACACCTTTAAAAACATGCAGAGGTGAAGTCGGAGTGACAGGATTGTTCTGTAAAATAATGCAATAAAATACAAAAATGCAAACTTTAGCTTTAAAGGTGTACTATGCAAAATTTGGTGGTTGCTCTTTATAAACATCATTCTTTCTTGGCCCCTCCTTCAAAGCTCAATAAACAAGAGAGAGTGAGAGAAAGCTGTGGAGGTTGAGTGAGCATGAAAAGTTTTTTTTAACTGAAATTTGATGTATATGGTGGTGTTCTCTTTATAAGTGAAAAGTTTTCCCAAAATTAGATTAAAATATCGCAATATATCAACTTGCTCATAGTATAACAATATAAAGCAATATATTGAATCGTAACCCTTGTACACTAGATAAAAGATTCTTGCCAATACATGTGGGGTGGCTGTTATATTTCTTGAAGCCGGCTGGATTTTGCATAGTTTTGAGTGTTTGAATGTCTTTAAGGGACTGACATCGCTCAGGGCTGCTTCCTGGCTTTCATTCCCTGCTGCTTGCCTTAATATTTTATTTTATTTTATTATCCACAACCATCTGGCAACCCATCAGAAACTATCTCTCAACCCCCTTAGGGGTCCTAAGTTGAGAACCACTGAATTAGAGAAATAACATTATTAATTGATTTTTTTTTTTCATGGAAGTTAATGAAGCCCCACCCTCGATTAAACAGGCTCACAGACCTGCAGCTCTTTATACATCCATGACACAGACAGAGAGCAGAGGAGAGAAACGAAGACAGGGATGCGACCTGGTTGCTATGTTTTTATAGAGTCACAACTTCACAACTTACATGCTGTTATTGGCTGCAGGCTACAGACCACTGCCCAAAGGCTGACGAGACATCAAGAACACAGCAAAATAAGAAAATACAGGCAGAGTACAGGCTGAATCCAAATACAGACATCACCACTCACTTCTAGTGGGGCATAAATGATGATTAAAAGAGATTATTTTTGTCTTTGATTGATTATTTTGTATATTTGAGTCTATACATTGTTTTTTGGTTTGTTTGTTTTTTGGAAAATCCTGCATAGTATGCCTTTAACAAATATGTCTGGTGATAACCTGTGGGCTGGCAGCAAGTCGGTCAGTCTGAAATAGCTCAAAAACTATTGGGTGGATTGCCATGAAATTCAGTGCAGACTTTCATGGACCCCCAGGCACTTTTCACACCTTTTTTTTCCTTTTCATTATCACAACCTGTTCCTAGCACAGTCCAATTTTTATAAGCCCTATACGACTCGAAAGGTCCACTGAACAATACAGCTACTCCAAGCCAGACTCCCTAAGAAGAATCCCCAAGCGTAACTGGAAGGGGCATGCATTTTGTAAAATCTGCCGTGTCAATTTTCTTTTAGTGGCAGGGGCAAAAACAAAATGAATGAAACTGATTAGAGATTAATATTAGTTAATACCAGATTCATTCAAGTTCACACTAAAGGGATGAATTATTCTGTATTCTTTCCTGAGAATTAAAAGTAACATTAAAATATTCAATATTAAAATGCAGTTGCAGTGTACTTATTATTTTGTTATTTTCTTTATTTAAAAATCACCAGAATGCAGGAAACAAATTCTCTGAGACTTAAATATTGGATTGGGAAATCTTCCCTATTTTTGAAGTGTCAAGGTTGGCAAGTGTGCTTCCAGGCCTTTGTCTCAACTTTGGTGACTTTCCCTGACTTTTCATCTCGCACCACCATGACACCGATATATTTAGCTTTTTGTCTTGGAGGGACTGCAGTGAAGGCCTTGGCAACACAGACGGTACTTCTTAGGAATATGTTCATGGATTGTTGACTATAACAAAAATATCAAATATCAGCATATATTCAAAATTAAGTATATTTTTCTCAAATGTTCTCCCTGAAATCAGACTTTGTTGCCAAAACACTTCCATATGAATAGCTCATAGTACTAGTAGTAGTAGGCTACTACTGTGCACCAGCTCAAGTTCAATGAAGGATGAACAACAGGGTGTTAAAGAGTGTAGGTGTGTGAAAGTGACCTGTTACATCAGAGGCTGGACTGAGGGGGCGTTTGGAGGGAGAGAGCCTTTCGATTTAGAGGCCAACGTTCAACTCACACTTCGAAGTGAGCATTGGTGCTTTGCCCGCTGCAGCTCCCCAGTGGGCTGGCTTCGCTGAATACCCAAATGCTCCTCTCTCTCTGCTACAGGCACACACACACACACACACACATAGACAAACACATGGATGCTGGTGTATGCTGCCACTGGAAGCAACAGAAAGAAGGACAAAAATGAGGAGAGGAGAAGAAGATGAGAGACAGAGGCGGTAATATCAGGAGACAAATCATGTTCAATCACCCTGAGGAAGCCATCCAAGACATGTCATCAGACGCGAGTTTCATTTCGGATTCGAACAGTGTGCCTCAGCTCAGCCGTTTGCTTGATTTCACACAGACTCAAAATCCTGATGTTAAACTCATTGGCACAAATCAGATTTTTTTTTTTCTTCTTGTCTGCCTAAACGGGGCGAGCCCACACAGGATCGGATTTTTCCATGGTTAGACAGCCGTGAAAAGATCAGTGTCACTAAGGCTTGTAAGTCACGTTTGCTGTTCCTGTGTGACTGCAGCTGTAGACAAACATAAAAACGTATGATCTGAGCGGGCCGACGAACACAGGCATACGTGTCCCCCCGCCCTGGGACTCTACCCCGCGGAGCCGCAGTCCCTCGCCTCAGAGGAAATCTCTCCTCGGAGTTGAACACCGGTGTTTAGTGGTCCATTTAATTGAGAGAGGCACTGAGTGACAGGTGAAAAGGATGATGGGGAGGCTGCTGACAGAGTGAGGTGGGATGTGCAGGGAACCTGCCCTGTGTAGATGCACTCAATTTACTGACCTGCCACGGCCGCAAGGCAGGAGAAATGCCAAATAGATAGTAAAAGGCTGCTCCTCCAGCTGCTTTTCTGTGTGGAGGGAATTTTTATTTGTGCCGTGTGTGTGTCATTTGAATTATGTTGCTTTTGAGTGTCTTTAAAGGGGCATTATGTTAGAATTGGCCACCTGTTAAATTTATACTCCAATTGGTAGCATATCACTGGAGTAACTGCAGCTAACTGTAGCTCCCATTAGCTTGTCAGCTCAGTTAAACAAGCAGCTGGTGTTCCTATTGCTACCTAGTCTCTTATAGCCAGACCTCCACAGTGTTCAGTGCTGGAGAAAAGTCTGGCTCAGTCTGCTTTAGGATAAACAACTTTCTATTTCTCCAAACCAATCACAATCATTTTGGGTGGAGCTAAGGCGAGGATGCGGCAGATCCAAGCGGTGCACCACTGCGAGAGTAGTGGTGCCGCTAGGTCGGACGCCACCGCTCTCTCCATAGGAAAATAACAGGACAGCCAGCACAAAGCGTTTTTGCCGCTGATCATGTGCAAGGACAAGGAGGAAAAAGCACACTCCTGCAAAAACAAACTACAGCTCTATGTAACAACATGATAGGATTTTCTATTGCTGAGATAAACAACAGTTTATTGTTACGAGGCACTAATCCAAATACAAACAGCTAAACTAACGTTAGCATTGTATTTAGCTTAACGGTAGTTTGTGAACTCTGCCTAATCACAAGACTGGTACACCGGTCTGACTACTGACATTTCGCCAAGCAATACTCTTCCTGCCGAGATCGTGGTATGATTTTACTGTGGTGTTCAGTTCGGGGAACTCGGAAACACAGAGAATGAGTTTTTCTTCCATTTCCTCTCCCTCCTCTGTTTGTATGTGTCACCTCTGGCTATGTCACATAGAGCTGTTATCTCATTGGTTGCGCTTTGAAAGGTCAGCGGCAAACAAGGTCAAAGTTCAAATAATTTGGGCGCAGCGGTGAGCAGCAGATCTGAGCGGTGCGCCACAAATTCTAACACATTGTACCTTTAATCTCTAAAATGTGAAATTCAGATGCTGGGTAATTAAAAAGTAACAACTGCTTGTGTAAACTGAGGACATGGCAGCTGATGAATGATGTCAATTCCATGTTTTACATCCAAGTGTGTGCATGTGTGTCCGTACAAGAGGCCGCAATAGAAGCTTGATGAGATCAATGCGAGACAATTGTATATCGTCTGTGTGTACGTTGGTGTGTGTTTGTGTGTGGAGGCTAAACAAGGCGACCGCTCAGTGTATCGATGTCTGAGATGGAAAAGAGTGTGAGCTGAAGCGAAAAGGCCAACAGAGTGAAAAGGCCGGCCAGCAGAACACAGCTGCAGCACCATCCTTGCAGTGTGTTACAACAACAGGGCAAAGAGAGCAACACACACACACACACACACACACACACACACACACACACACACACACACACATACATACATACACACAAAGGGCAGCAGTGTTGCTTTGAGTTTGTTGAGTATTCTATCAGCAGGGAGACAAAGCATTGTTTCGAGAGAGGCACTACAGAATGCAGCAGCTGATGCACGGTTTCAGGAGGCAAATGAGCGCTGTGGTGTGTCAGTAATTGTGTTCCTCAAGCCAGTGAGTCCGCCCACACAAACACAGTGTGACTGCTTACAGTGCAGCATGGAGGGTGCATTTCTAGTCTCCTGTTGCCATAATTTGTGCTTATTCCTCCTGTGTGAGCCCCCAGTCCTCACTTCTAATCCTCCTATTCTCATGTGTACATACGTGTCTTTGTGTGTGTGCATCCTTTTCAGTATTTGGAAGGACTGGGAGGAGTTTTAGGGTCCGAACCAAGTTCTAAACAAAGGTCCACGTATTCGTATACATTTGATCTGGTTAAATTTGGTTTCACATGGCAGTTATATACTAAAGAACTATACATGACATACCTATGTCTGGAAACACTTTGAAATAAAGTACACAGAAATTGACTAGTTACTAGAGAAGAAATGAGGAACTAACATGATGGTTAACCATTAGTTAATAAGTAACACCTCACCTTTTTTGTACTCAACCCCAGTACTTGAGTCAAAGTCTAGATAGTCCTGGTCAAATATTACTCAACTACAAGTGAAAGTTACTTTGTCAAAATTTTACTTGAGTTAAAGAACTAGAGTACTTGCTTTTAAAAATACTTAAGTATTCAAAAGTTCAAATCATAAAGTACATTTTCTAATATCAATATGTTGCTGTATTGTTTTCACGATACATTTACAGAACCTGGTAACTCCCTGAAACCATCTGATGATGCACTGACCTGCTCGTAAAACTACTCTGCTACACAAAGTCTATAGAAACACCTATAAAAACCTTCAGCATAGAAATGTAATCAAAAACAAAAAAGATTGAAGCCAATGGTAAGGAGTTCTCTAAGTATGTTAAATAACTGAGATTTCTTTCTGGCATCAGTATATACAGTACATTAATTATGTGGTATTTTTCACTTACTTTGTTCCACCACTGGAACTAACTACTAGTTAGCCATTAGTTAATGAGTAACCCGTAATCAAATGCTATAGAGTTACCAATGATTAGTTAATGATTAAATAATGAAAAAAACATTTTTAGAGTCTCTAATGATCAGCCATAGTGATTTAATATGGAATTCAGAAGTTAAAGATGGTATTTTTCAAATGTTTTCCACATTTGGATGGTAGTTTGAATAAAAAATAAAAATTGACAGGCTTATTGCACAACCTCTGAGTAGTAGAGTAACTGTGATGGATTTTTGCAACAGATAGTTGGGGTGATAATTTGGCAGTTTGGCTTCATTTTCGCTCACTGTGGTTTGTTTAAAGTAACATGAACCGACTCCACATGTTTTCTTCCCTTCTTCTTTATAGCGATATCACCATGAAACTTATCATAATTATACGAAGGACGGCCTTAACTTTCTAAGAAAGTTAAATGAAACTAGAATTTCCCTTTAACATACTTTTTGTTTATGTTCTCATGTATTTTGTGGCAGTTGTGTTAAACCTTGTCTACAGAAAAGTCAGTTTCTTTGTGTGTGTGTCAGGATGAGGCTCAGTGACGTCAGTAGATCTGACAGTCCCATCAGCGCCAAGGAGGATAAGGTGACCTCTCTCCTGTCACAAACCACCGAGGCGCTTGTCAGATGTGCACTTTCATCATGTCTTCCTCCTTTTTTGTGTATACGCAGACACTCATGGACACACGCAAATAAATAACACCTCACCACCTACACCACTCCTCCTGCTTTATGAATATTCATCCAACAGCGGAAGGTGATGTCAGCCTTTTCTTTTTTCCTTTTTTTTCAGCAGCCGCAGTAGTTTTCCTGAGTGCTTTCTTGGAGCGCTGGAACTTCAATGACATTGCAGATCAAGAGTCGGAGTGGCAGAAACCAGATGCAGAAGCAGCTTAGGGGATTTCTCTCAATCAATCTCCGCTGTTTCATCTCGCATGATCTGCGCACACTTTGAGCTTTCAGAAGTGGTGGATTTCGATGCGGCTTTGATGAACACTAGGGGGGAATTTGCAAATGCCGATTTTTGTTTGGATGTTAGATCATTGGCAGCGCTGGGTGTAAGCAGAACATCATTTGGCCAACTGAGCAGACCAGAAAGTGAGAGGTTTTACTTATTGGGCTATGAATCAGAGAGTTCAGCACTCGCACACCCACAGAGAGTTACCTAAGCTGCTCTATTTTTTCTGCTCTTCTAATGATCATTTAAGGGAACATCTATCACTGTAATTTGAGCACACAAAGTTCTACTCCTGTAGCCTAGGAGCCGAAAAAATTTTGAAAAAGATCAAAAATTAAAGGTGAATAAAACCATTGCTGCATCTTGAAGACATACTTTGGAATATTTGATGTGGAGATGGGATGTATGAAATACTTACTGATTGTCAGTATTACTTATAGTAGATGCTGGTTTACATACCTTAACTTTGTAGAAGTAGAGAGGACTACTAAACAGAAACTAAGAAATGTACTGCTGTTGATGGGGTCAGCAACAAAATGTATTTTAGCTACTTGAAAAAGGCACAAATATAAAACAACAGTACCACTTTACAGTAAGACTCATAAACCTTATAAATGTTATTTAAATTAGGATCAGATATTTGTTAATAAGTTAAAAGCATTCAACTTCCATATCTTGAAACATCAAATTAACATTTCAAATCAGATTCATAATCTTAGGCTTCTGCATTGTTTATCTTGACATTTTCAGTATGCATCGTTTTACACTTTACAATAAGGCTCCCTTATGCCAATTATAAATGTTTGTAACTCCTTAGTAAGACTATGTTCTATGTTCTAGTAAGGTGTGACCGGATCTTGCCAAAAAGAGTGAGCATCAATCGATGATTTAAGTGTTTACAACCTAATTAATAACTTAATTCTAAACATTCACAAATCATGCAGTAACAAAAAAGAAAATAAATGTATGCTGTATTTCTAATATTTTCACTGCTTTACCTTGCCTTCAGACAGACTTTTCCAACAGAAAACCTCCACTATAGAAGCCAAATATCGCTTTCTCCTCGCCAAGTCCATGGGCAAAATCAGTAATTTTTCTTTCCAGAGAGCAGGAGTTGCTGGACTGCTGCTGCCCAGTTTGTTAGTTTGTGTGTGTTTTTGTGTGACTTTGGTGAATCCAAACCAACGTTTTAAAACACCAAAGTCACACAATAACACCAACAAACTAATGGATTGTGGCAGCTGTAGACCTCCAGCTCCCGTGTTCCGACAAGTAAAATGAATGTTTTTGGCGATGGAGTCTGGTGGCTTTGGAGACTGTGATACTTGGCTTATATAACATTGGAAAAGGCTGTCTGATGGTAAAGTGGTGAACAACCAGCATCTGCTATACATAATACACTGTCTATTGATAAGTACTTAATACAACCCCACTTCAAATAAGCTGAACTATCCCTTTAACACAGTACTTACATTCATCTGGGCCTATGGTGCAGTTAAAATCAATGAAAACTTCAGAGCACATTCCACAGACAACACATGAAGATGAATGGTTTGCTATTTTTTTTCCTTTTTTTTAATGTACAGCAGGCAGGTCATTTCCTTCCCTTCACAAAGTAAACATTAACTCTTCCCCATTAAAGTAAAGATTACGATCTTGATGGATAGGTGCTGCAGCAGGAGTCAGAAAGCTTTATTCCAATGAGGCCTGCAGCAGCCTCTCATAAAAAAACAAAACAAAACAAAAAAGAAACAGCAATGCAATTGTGCTTCGTGATGCAAAACATGGCCAATTAAATTGGCTTCTCCGCCAAGAGAAGAAACGCTCCCTCTCCACTGTAACTATTCCACCAAATCAAATCATTCAGCCCGAGCTAACCTGAGAGCAGGCGCCTGTGACACTCATTTCAACACAAACAGCCTCCACTATAGTTTTATCGTCCACTCGCAGGGTTAGTTAAAGGCAGAAGTGCTGACCGCGGTGCTGAATCCAATGGCTGTCTCGTTCACCGCTTGATTCATGGCGGCCATTATTTGGGTGGACGGCCTGATTGCCTGCATGAGCAGCCTGAACAGCCCTGACCCGGAGACCTGCTCTAAATCTCACAGTCACGCTTAAAGACTGCAAGATGTTATCAGAGAGCCACTTAAAAAAAGATTACAAAACAAAAAGTGAGGACAGAATGGAAATGAAAGGATGGAGGAGAGCCAAAAGTTTAAGATGATGAAAGAAAGAATAAAGGAGAGAGGAGAATACTGAATTTAGACTGAACCCAAACAAAAGTCTGAGAGATAAGACGTTCCTGTGGTCGAGGGGAGCGGCTGAATGTCATTAACCAGCCTGTAATTCCTCAGAGTCAGTCAAAGAGGATGTAGAGGCTGGGGAGACAGAGGCAGGGTGGAGACGGAGATGGCAGTGAGGAGGGAGGAGGAAGAAGAAGACTGTAATTGCATCCCTGACCTGACTTCTTTTATCTGTCCCACAGAGAGTTGGATATGGTCTCCTTGCTTAAGAGAGAAGTCAGGTCTGCCTCCCTCCTGCCTTTAGTGATTTACAGTCTTCTTGCCTTCCACCCTCGTGCAGTCGTTCATGCAGCAGCCAGTGCAAGAAAGCTAACACAAGCACATAGTTACACACATGTAACTGCAGGAGCAAGAGCATGCACACCTTCAGCACAATGAGGGGTCACCTCTTGCACTGGCAAGGGAAGGTAGGGCAAATTTATATTGCACATTTCATATGAAGGCAACCCAAAGTGTTTTACAGAGTACACAAGCAAACCCCCCCAAAAAAGTGATAAAAACAGTAAAAACAAGTGAAAAGAAGCACATAGAATAAAAGCAATTTAAAAAAGAGGAATAGGCACACAGAATAAAAACAATAAAGATTAAAAAAAAAATAACATTAATCCAAAGAACAATGGATAAAAGCAATAAAATAAAATAAATTTGATTTGAACAAAATTAATTAAAAGCTGTGCTAAACAGTTGGGTCTTTAGATTGTATTTGGAAGTAATCAGAATTGGTTCAGGTCTCAGCTCTTCTGGCAGTTTGTTCCACGTGTGAGCACCAGGTTGAGTTGGAAACAGCCAGTAAACCAGGTACTGGGTCAGGAGATCATAGACATAAACCGTTCAGTGTTTTATGGACAAGCATTAGACGAATTCAGGGAACTGCCAGAAATAAACAAACTGCCATTGCTGCAGTGATGTCTCCCCCACAGAATGCGAGCGCTTGAATGCAACCTGTCATAAGAATCGTATAATTTTTAACTTTTACATATTATTACTTGAACTTCAATTCTTCAAACAGTTAATGAGGGACATTGTCTAACAACGTAAATCCAACCATCCATGAAGGAAGGACAGAAGGAAACCCCAGACCAGTGAAATATCTCAAGAGAGTGATCATTTCGATTAAAACCATGAGCAAAAGCAAGTTTCTCTAGATCCTGTGTTGATGTTTAATCTGATGCTTGCCATGTTTTGTAAGGTGTTAGAATGCAGATGTGACTACTGAAATTGAGGTTAGAACAGACTTTAAGTTCAAGTCCAAGCTTTCTTGGGCTGTTGTAGGAAGTCTGCTGAACTGTATTTGTTTGGTGACACAGACACGGACATGTTTGTATGTCATCCGCACACATGCGATAAGAAGCCTTAAAATTTCGAATAACATCTGTTAACGGGAGTATGTGAAAATAACCAGAGGCCAGAGAATCGACCCCTGGGGAACTCCACATATTATTCAAAAACTCTCATGTGCAGCTACCGATTGATACAAAATAGGCTCTTGAAGGTAAGACTTGAAACAATTCATGACCATGTCAGAGAGATCAAACCAGTGTTCAATTTTGTCTATTAATATATTGCAATCAATATTATCAAATGCTGCATTAAAGTCTAATAAGACAAGGACGGAGACTCCTCCAGTACCTATGCTGAGATTATTGTCATTCAGAGCCTTGATAAGAGAAGTCTCTGTACTGAGGTTGGGCCCAAATCCAGACTTGAAAATGTCAAGGTTGTTATTTACTGCCAAAAAGTTGCTGAGCTGTCCAGAGATAATGCGACAATATTCTTTTCCAAATTTATTTATGATTTAAATCAGAGGGACATAATAAACCGATTTTAATCTTGATCAGAGTTTAAAAGAGTTCTGCAGGAAATGCATCATGACTCTCTGTGAGCTGGTTCCCCACTACATGCAATCTTCTTTTCACTCCTGCCCCTCACACACACATTTACATTCTGTGCTAGGTGCCGTCACTGTACTCAGAACCATTAAATGTGGTCAAATAGCTTTATGATTTGCCATCAAAATAACTATAATCTATCAAATATTAGAAAAACCTGACAACTGAACTGCAATCAAACTCAACCAGCCTCTGTTTTGTATAATCCAACACGCGTGTGTTGTCCCATGTCCCAACAAAGCATGTTGCCACATAAAATTGCCTCTCATACAAAACAGTTTCAAAACCGGCAAACAGAAGTAATTTGCCTCAGGGGGAAGCACATTTACAAAGAAAGGTGTTTACTTTTTGCTTGTAAGAGGTGGCTGTGCTTTCTGCTACCGTTAAAATTAATTTACTTTAATTTTCGGTCAGTTTAAAAGCTCCATCTTCCCTGTTCTGCCATAAGAAGCTTTGAGTCAGTGAGCTGCTGCCAGTTCAGATTTTCCTCATTTTCACACGGCAGCGTGTCTCCACACAAAGCTACAAATGAACTCTGAATCTGCAGCGCTGTAATGGGATTATGAGCAGGAACTCAATCATCCGAGAGCTACAGTTGCTCCACATGTGAGCAGAACCAACTCATTCGCTCCTGCTAACATGTCAACAGTCGCCGCCAATCAAAAATTTCAAAGTAAGACCGGAGACGGGAAGAGAAAGTAAATAAGTTTTTTGAACTTTTTCCACGTGTGAACTATAATTCTTCTCTCGCAGGTTTAATCACACCTTCGCCTGCCGTCACAGCTCAGTTTATGTTGTGTCTCCTCTCCCTGGGCCACAGTCCCAATCCTATCAGGCTGAAACAGGAACAAAGACCGCTGTCCCTCGCTTCCTCCTTCCTCCATCCCTCCTTCCACCACCACACCGATCTCTAAAAAATCCCTTCTTGGTCCTGGTCCTCACCTCTGAGCGACCTGCCAGAGCTCATAATCCAAACTCATTTTGAAAGGCAGAAAAGTCCCAGTAAGCTCCGATGTCACGTCAGGAAACTGGTGCATGTAAAATATTCATGCCGGGGTGTTGTAGCTGCTGTTTCATTCTGTGTTTAAGAAAAAAAAAATGCTATATCAGGTTTGTCGATTTTAGCAAGTGTTTTGGAGTCTTGACTTTTTTATAATCCTCTGTGGCCATAGTGCTTAGTCAGATGGAGTTTTTACTTTGTGACTATAAGTGATAATGGCTGAGCTTCATGCCTCAGCAATTTCAAATTAAATGCATAACAAAATGTCTGAATTGTCTCAAACAACCATGAACTAATGCCCCTGGCTGCAATATACATAGGATTTTATATTCTATATCAACTCAAAATGAACATATGGACCATAATAGAGGTTCAGGATTGAGTTTATTTGCTGACACTCAAACAACCTCCTCATAATGTAGTCGTGGCAGCAGACTAAGCAAAATATCCAAGATGGTCAGATTCCCAGCCATCACCCCTCAGGGTATCCTGTTGGCATTCCCAGGCTGGATAGCGCACATTTTATGACAATTTTAGATCCAATCCACAATTTCTTTTCAATATTTATCATCAGCACAGCCGTCAATCAAAACACTCATCGGTCATTACGTCTTTTCTTTGGATTTTCTTTGGATGATTACTTCGCTGTTTTTTTTCTTTATCTGTTCAACTCTGTGGGATATAAATCATGGCGTGTAATTATTCCAAACAAACCTAAAATTAAAAATGCTGTGTTGCAGACAGGGCTTTGAGCAACATGAGGGGAGTTCATATTATACAAGCATTTTATAGGCTACAGATTCCAGTTCTTTCAATGGTGAGACATTTAAATTTGACTTCTGTTTCATTAAAAATATATGAGATAAAGCATTACTTATGGCTTAACAAATTGACATTTACAGAAAAATCAGTTACTGGCTTGACATTAACCTCCAATTTCGGACAGATGTTGAAATCAAAATTGGGATATCCATTAAGACCCAACAATGGCTTGAAATCAACCTCCATCATTGAACAGACATTGAATTTCGGTTAGAAATCAAAATTGAATATTTGTCAAAACCATATGTAGGATTGACAGTAAGCTCAAACGTTAGAAAATCATGTTGAGGGCAAAACCCAACGTTGGTTTGTGATCAACCTCCAACATTGGACAGACGCTGAATTTTAATTTCAGCTCCTGAAAACCCAGCATTAGCAATTATAAAATCCAGTGTTAAGGAAAGAAGATGAAATTTGGTTAGTATGGATTTTGTCGGCAAGACATCAAACAGAGCCACATTTGTGTTGTGAATTAAGGAACAACATACTGAGAAACTTGGATGATATCATACCAAAGTTGGACAGACAGACCCAAAGTAGTCAGTTTAAGACAGAGCAGAGAAAAGTTAACAAATTATTCAATCTTAGTGAAACTGGAATCCACAAATGTCTGGCAGTTGAATTGGATAAATGACAAACCAGGTTGTCAAAATAATATTTTATTGTAACCTTGTTTTCTACAGAGGTGGATTCACAAAACCTTCTGGTGATGAACAAAATTCAAGACAATATTCAAAATGAATGAAAAAATAATCATTTGACAAAATTCAGTCTTTTTTCTGCCACCTCATCTGGGGTATATTTCAAGCAGAAGACGGCAGCCACTCCAGTGTTTCCTCTGTAGTCCTCTGAAGACTCTGTAAGAAATATTTGAAACTGTAATCAAAAAACTTGCCTGTCATTATGTCTTGTCTTTGGACTTTCTTTGGATGATTACTTTCTTGCTTTTTTCTTCATCTGTTCAGCTCCGTGGGATGTAAACCGTGGCATATAATTATTCCAAACAAACCAAAAACTAAAAATGCTTCATTTCCTGTGCTGCAGACAGAGGTTTGAGCAACATTTGGGGAGTTTACATTGTTTCCTTGATTAACACATTCCAAAAGCATCAACTTGCTAAGACATTTCTTATGTTTTAATTGAGCAGTTTAGCATCACCAGTTTGCCTAGCAGGGAGGACTTAAGATTTATGAAAAGCTGTTTCAACCCAATCATCGTTGGCGAACTGCCGTAGCTGGCGTCCAAATGTGCTAGCAAACTGGGACGTACTCGTAGTCCTCGTCGCAATGGTTCCCCGAACATATTTCTCTTTTGTCTGAAGTGGACCATTCACTCCTCCCTGACATTTTGTTCGGTAGATCAGCAGTCAGTGTTAGCAGAAGGGACACTTCAAAGGGCTGGATAAGCTGAGCGTAACCTCTATCGCTTTAGACTAATGTTCCACTTCATGGTCCCCCGTTCCCCCTTTTGAAAAATGATTACAGGGACCATACAAATCCTTTTCCCTGACCAAACACAAACACCACCACCACACACACACACACACACACACATACACACTGAGATAAACAATGCCTTCCTCACAGGAACATAGATGAACTAGAATGTCCATAAAGACATCAGATTTATTGCTGATTTTCTGCTTGATCTGCGCTTAATGTAGGAGACTGTAAAGTATCAGTGAGGCCAATTTCTGGAAGCAAATTACTCGCTTGGGCTGAGTCCTTTATGTGTTTGCTGAGTGCTGAATTTAAAGACCATTATCATTCTGTTGGCCCAGGAGTTTGAGAGATCCCTGAGAGTCCCCTCCTAGTGTGGAAACTGTTGACAAGTCAGTGGGCTGTCAGGCCTTAAAATGAATGAAGTCAATTTGCCTGAGCTATGTGTGCTCCTCTACTCTGCAGCACATTGACTGTGATTATCAGTCAGAAAATCATATTGGTGTTCTTCATGTGTACTTTTAGATTGTAAACACCTTCTTGATGCTCACAGGCATCTGATTTTCAACAGCATAAGAGAGGCAGAAGTGTTATCAATGCTTGTATGCAGAAATGGTAGAACATGGGAATTACGCCTCATCACCAAACGGTCGTGTATTTTAATGTTGCAAGTAGTCAGGGACCAGATTCATGAATGCAAATGTATTAATGGACTCCAAGAAAACTGTATTTTGAAAAAGAAATCTTAAACAAAGCATCCACAAAGAAAACCCTTCAACACTTGATTCACTTGATACTTAGTTAAATTACATTTTTTTGTACAACTGACAGTAAAAGCACTAGGGAAATGACAACAATATCATATAGTTTGTGTATTGTATTGATGTGATGATGGACTGATTGATTCTGAGTACCTCTACAATGGCTACAACAATCATGTTAGCTGAACACAGAAATGAAACAAGGATCATGGATGTGTTTTTTTTTCTGATGCTGAACTTTTGAAGTAAATTTAAAAGCTTGAGTCTGCTGTGGGCAGAGATTAATGAGGAGAAAAATAATTGTGAGGAAGGGAATGCATGCATGCACTGTTTGTTAACTCTTTTTTCCTCATTATGCTTAATATTGCCTGTTTTCAGTGGTTACCATGAAACAGGCACAGCAGCACCTTTATCAGGTCTTCTTGTGAAGCAAACATCAATAATGATGATCACATTTTCTTGGTTCACTCGAGGGCCTCACGACAGAGCAGTATTTGTCATTTCAGCATCCCCAAGCTAGAAAACACACATCAGGAACATCAATTGTGAATTCAAACGTTATATAAATTAAAGGGCTGACTGTCTGAAATCTTCCTGTGGTTTAATAAGGATGATGCCAAAATTCTGACAAAATGACCTTGTTAATTAGGACGCTGCCTACAGAAACAACACATGTTATGTAAGGATGGAGATTTGGTTTATGTTCAGACTATGTGCAAAATGATTTTCTTCAACCCCCTAGAGTTATAAACACGCACTGACACAGTGCCCCCTGAATAAATAGCAGTCTGGCTGGCCTCTGCTCCATCTGCTGAACTTAATGCATCCTCTTCAATTAACACCATGACATTTGCCCTAAGAAGAAAAAGTCAGTCAAGTGGGAATAAGAAACATTTGCGATTTTTCTGTCAGTCATAGTATTAGTCAGAGTTTTTGTTTTATCCAAAGTCGAACTCTGAAAACCCTTTTACTTACCATGTACACACAACACTCTGTTGTATTGATACTGTTTGTATTGATGCCAGTTCTGCACCTTTTCACATTTCTGAAACGAACAGAAAGAATTAACATAGACTTCACCGTGACTGTCTGAAATGGATATGGCTTTGGGTCCCTATTGTTCAGTGTGCCTGTGTCATTTTTGAAGAAATGTGTTCCAGTTTGAGTTATTTTCTTTATTAGTATTTTTTACGTTCAACTCAGATCATGCAAACAGCTGATGATTCACTTGTAAAATGGGAGTATTCCTCACAAACATTAAGTGGCAACATGAACTTTCTTTCATGTCTCTGTTTGAATATTGATGATGAGAAAGCCTCCAAAGACGTCTCTGTTGGAGTGCTCAGCCTTCAGGAGGATGCGTCCCCAAACATGGTTTCACCTGAACCCATCAACAGCGGGGACCATCTCGGAGGCCGGCAGGGATCAATGAATTGAAGATGTCACCTCAGACAGTGTGCCTCCTGCCTGGTCCAACACCTGGAGTAAATAAAGAAATGAACAAACAGCTCACGTCACTACTTTGGTGCATTAAGTAACAGGACAGTGGAGCCCTGCAGTGTGCGAGACATTTATTTGTTATTTCATTATTTGTTCACTTTCGGTTCAGCACCTGCCCTTGTGTTTTGGTTTGCATGTGCATGCATACTGCACTGTAGTAACTGTACACATTACATTTTAAGTTATTTTTTACCACTTAAGTTACTATGTCAGTTGGATGTTGTTGAGCCGTGCAGTGTACAGTGTTAACAGTGTATATATTGTAATAAGAATAATTCCACATCTTTATTATGGACCTACAATAATTATTTCATTATCATTTAATGCACTTTATGTATTTCATTTATATATTTGCATGTTAACATTTAAGTGGCTTCTTCGTGTCCCCTTGCCTAAGAGTTAAAGGGATAGTTCACCCAAAAATGAAAATTCAGTCATTATCTAGTCACCCTCATGCCTATTGGAAGTCAGGTTTTTTAGTCTACAAAATACTGCTGGTGTTTCACAGGAAAACCGTGTTGCAGAATCTCCCAAGCAATGGAAGTAAATGGTGGCCAGTTTTTAAATGTAAAAAAGAACATAGAATTACACCATACTGCTTGTCTGGTGTCATCCAAGTCTCCTAAAGTCCCAACATGCCAAGTTGAGTAACAAATGTAAAAAATGTTACTTACACCTTTGTTATTAGTTGCTATCTGCCATGATTGACAGGGGCAGGTATAACAGAAGTTAAGCGCAAGAGTAGAGTGAAAATCCTGCCGTGAAACTGTGAAGTTGGGTGTACTTTACTGTCTTGCTGTGTTGGTGTTGATTAAAAGAAGAATAAAAAAAGGAAAAGAAAGAGAAGCCTGGGAGAAATGGAAAACGCTAACAACCAAGAAAAGTGTTGCAGTTCTATTAGGCTTTATTCAACAGGTGATGCTAAACCTAAATAGATGAAGGAGACATTTTAAATTTTCTTAACTTAAATATTTGACTTAGGTGAATGTTTAAAAACATCGATGAAACTGAAAAAAAAGTGCTGAGATGAACAGTTGGGCAAATAGCTGATTTTACAGCATAGTAATTTTACCATACAGAACCAGCAGAGTTACTGATCTACCACTGACTCGATTGGTTAGTTTGATTGTCTTATTGTGCGACTTTGGTGAATCTGAACAACCTTTGAAAACACTGAAGTCACACAATATCACAAACTCGTTGATCAAGCAAGCGGTAGTTGCGCAACTCCAAAGTTTTGTGAGGTAAAATTGTTGTTTTTGCCAAAGGAGTCTGGTGGTTTTGGAGAGAGTAATATTTGCCTTATATAAAAAATTTCCTGACAGCAGGTAAAACAATGAAAACTGATAATGATTTTTTTTTTAGTTTGGCCTTTTTTATGTGGCTAAAATATGTTTTGCTGTTGAACTTGTTTGCTTAATTCCCTACATTAACACTACTGCGTCTTCAAAGCGGGGGTGTGCCGACCGTCATCTACTGTTATGCACTGACTATTGATAAGAACCTCATATAATCCCACTTTATATTATCTAAATATCACAAAAAATGTGTCTCCATTATGAATTACTCAGACTCTTATCTTAATGCCATGGCTTCCCTTAAATTTGTCTACACTATAAGTCAACATGTGCTGGTTAACAGTGGTGTGTAACAGTCACAGGGACACTTTCATGCAGCAGTTTTATCTATGAGTGTTTTTACATTATCACTACTTGAACTCAAGAAAAGGGTTTGATTATTTCCTCCACCATTGCCGCTTACGGATAAATGATTGTGGTGTTTGGTACAGTGCAGCTCTAGTACAAACTCACTTACTCTCCCTCTCCCTCACTCACACACACACACACACACACACAGATGGAGGGAGAGCAGTAGCCTACAGGAGAATGAAGCATGGGGAAAAAAAACAGCACAATAACCCTTCCACAACCACTAACAGTGTTCCTCTGAAGCACGTCAGAGGCAGCGGGCTATGAATCGGGGTGCACAGCGGGGTGAAGAAAACACTTCTTGGGGACACAGCTAGGGGACAGTGCTGGGACTTCCTACACACACTCACACACATATATCCTGGGGAGCTTGAAGTCCACAGAGCGCTGCAGGGACACCATCAGGTACTGTACGCTGACTTTTATCCACTTCTCTACCCGCTCTCTGAAACAATGTGACGATGAGGGGGGGCTCAGCTCAGTGGGAACGTCGAGAGGCACGTGTTTGTTTTGGAAATGGAAAAAGCAGTTCAAAGCAGAGACTTTATCTTTGCACAAGCGACTGTTTGCGTGGGCCAGTGTATGCATATTTAATCGAGGAGTGGGCAGCAATAATTCAGAGTACCAGCTCACCAAGTGGGCAAGTACAACAGCAGGAGGATGAGAGAGAGGAAGAAAGGAGAGGGCTTTTTGTGACAAGTGTGCATTTGATCAAGAGAGAAGAAGTGTGTATTCTAAATTATTACACCTGTCCTGTTGTTGTAACGTGGATTGAGAGGGTAAAAGACAGAAAAAATGTTGGAAAATGATTTCTAAACTAAAATAAAGACTGTAATTATTGAGCAGAGCAGTGGGATCGTGTAAAGCATAGAAAATCCTTAGTTTCCTCTGGAATTGCATGTTTTTCAACATTTAACAATTCATATTTTTTTAGATCAGGCCTGTAAATTTAGAAAATTCTCAAAGTTTCATTTTGAATCGTATGTTTTCAGTATTTACTGATTCATATTTTTGGGGGGTCAGGCCTACAAGTATAGAAAATTCTTAAAGTTTTGTTTTGAATTGCATATTTTTCAACATTTAACGATTCATATTTTTTGGATCAGGCCTGTAAGTACAGAAAATTCCCCAAGTTTCATTTTGAATTGCTTGGTTTTTTTTAACATTTAATCTTTTTGTGATCAAGCCTGTAAGTATAGAAAATCCTTAAGTTTCATTTTGAACTGCATGTTTTTCAGCACTTAATGATTCATATTTTTTGGATCAGCCCTTAAAGTGTAGAAAACCTTAAAGTTTCAGCTTTTTTTTCCCCCAGCATTTAATGATTCATAATTTGAGGGATAATTTAGCCAGCTTGTCCTGACTGTCTTTCAGCCTTCCTGCCTCACTGTAAAGCCTTCAGGAGTCAGTGTGGCAGCAGGCAGGGACAGTCCAGGCGCTCATATACAAAGCCAGCACGTTTCACTCTGCAGCAGCAGCAGCAGCAGCCGAGCGGTGCTGAGGCTGAGCACCACCTCCAGCATCACCGGCAGCAGCAGCAGCAGCAGATCTGGGAGGGTTCTGGAGCGCAGTTGGAGGAGCGACGACGCAAACCAAGCAGTCGATGATAATAATGCTCACCGGGCTGGCTGCTGGTGGCTGGTCGGCTGCTCGGGGACGATGGTGGAGGCTGTTGAATGAGCGGAGGTGTTGCTGCTGAGGAGCCGCCGACACACGCCGTCGTTTGTTCCCCCTTTTTGCAGTCGAGACGATACGCATGAACTGACGTGAATGCCGAGCAGCACCAGTCCGCCGGTTAACGCAGCAGCAGCTCCCCCGGCCAGAGTAAATGGGACCACCGCACGTCGTCCGAGCGTTAGAAAGATGGAGAGATTTTTCCTGCTCGTCCTCGGCTGTCTCTGCGTCTCTCGAGTCACAGCGGGTAAGTTTGTGTTCATGTGCAATTAGAGAGGCATGTTTTCCGAGGATTGTGGAGCGGCAGCGAGCTCGCAGAGAGTGATGCTTTATTGCCAAATGATTAAACCAACCGTGGAGGCATTGCAGAGGCATGTGTGAGAAACACTGCTGTCTGTGTTGTGTGTACAAGCTTTAGATATTAAAACGGTGTTGTTGGGAGACGTTGCGTAGTCTGTTGTATTTGTTGAGAGGCTGTGTGTGTTGGATACTACAGGCATTTCTGTGTTGTCATCTAAACAAATATATGAAGGGTTACAACAGGGTGGTGTGAGCTGTTCACATCTGAGACAGTTGACACAGTGCGGCTGAACATAACCATGTTGTTTTCTGCAAAGCCCTGTGTGTGTGTGTGTGTGTGTGTGTGTGTGTGTGTGTGTGTGTGTTTGATGTGAGCCAAGCTGACCTTTGAATCTCATTTCAGGCAGGTACTATAAACTGCTGCACACACACACACACACACTTCCAAGCTCAGTGTTGACCAATATTAACCAACACATCCTCACACCTACATGACAGAACAGGTCGATTGCCAATTACTGCCAAAACTACATATATTACTGCTGGAGAGAGTACCGGCAGCGACAGGCTTACCAGACCTTAACTGTGTTATGTAAGTCACATGACATGGTTTAGGTTTAGGCACACAAAAAAGATTGTGGTTGGGGTAAAAATGTACAAATGTTACATGATGAATAATGAAACTGAAGTCACTCAAAACTTTAATAAATACACGTTCACTTGTAGTTTCTCACAGGACTTGAACCCTGGTTTCCTGGTTCCATATGTGGACTGTTCTGTTCTCATCCCTTCGGCATCTGATACTGAAGCACAAGCTACCACGGCTGTATCTGTTATAGGCAGAAAGCCATTTTTTAACGTGGTTAACACTGTGAAACTTGGTTGGTTAGGTTAAGAATACCATGATTGGGTTTACAAACAGTGCAATATGTTCATCAAGTGGCGTCGCAAGACGAAAGTCACATAATGCATGTTACGTTATGCACCTTCAACAACATTTGGTTTTCACATGGGACATGATCCCCCCCTGTCCTGGGTGTAAGTCCTGTGTTTTACATTGACAGCTCAGTATGTCTTATACAGCCACTGATGGATTTACATTGAAGTCACTTGAAAAGCCTGGTGCATCGCTTTCTGCCACTCAGTTTGAGTCCCTGAGGGCAGGTGACAAACTGTTGTTTCGTGAAGAGTTGGTAATGAGAATGGACCAAATCTCTCAGCACCTCACGATTTGATTCAGTTCCGATTCAAGGCTCATTTATACCTCCTTAACGTATGAAAACAGATAGATCCATTTCAAGTGATATAAGTGTCGCTGCCCACATACTTACATGAAGAAGAGTCAAGAGTTTCTGGCAAAAACAAAGATGGTGATGCTGGAAGTTGTAAGATGAATATATTTTCCAATACTTGAGGATTTTTAAAACTTCTTCGTCATGTCCTGTGGCCATATCTCACTTGAACTGTTGGCTACATTGCTACACTGCCCCTCATGACTACCACTGGTACAGCTTTGTTTTGTTTATTTCTGTAAGCTTTCAGAAAACGTGCAGAAATGCAGATGAAATGAAAAGGCTCTGCTCATATGTGTGTCTAACATTTCGCATGAATGAGCCTTCAGTGGGCTACAGTGCGATTATAAAACAATTACTGATGCATTTTGAATAATGCAAACTGAGGGAAAGCAAGCAGCAGACAAGTAACGTAATAAATAAATGCAATAAATGTACAGCACTGGTTACAATACTACTGAAGAAGTAGACGTGTTTACCTCTGTTACGTCACCATCCAATTAGTTCAGCTGTAAGAAACATACTGACCAGTCTTATTAAATTGCTAATGCCAATCATGATGTAGAGAATTTCCAATTGATGTTTCTGCATTGATCAATAATCTTTCAAGAGAGAATCTCAATGCATCTAAGAATCATTTTTTTCCTCATTCCTACTGATCATTAACGTAAGGCTGCATCACACAACACACTCGCCAACATCACATGTAAACATAGATCATACATACACACGCTCTTTCATAAATGTGTGTAAATTCACATGGTGACTGTGCGACAGCAGCTCTTTGAAAAAGAAAAAGAAACGTGATAAAAAAAAAAAGACAATAGTTTCAAATGATCAAAACAAATAAAATCAACCCAGTTTCAAATAATAAAATCAGACATTACTAGAGATTACAAAACATTTGTATCTGCAGAGTTGAAAACCCGACTGTAATGAGCTGCTTCTGGCCACTGGAAACACATGATTGGACTGCTGAGGAGCGACAGTGGTCCTCTCTTATGGATCCATGGAAACGCCACTGATGCGTGCTGTGCCTGTGTGTGAGTGTGGATGTCCATACTGTATGTGTGCATCTATAAAACATGCTTTTAGAGTCGATACTACACACACACACACTCACTTTGACCACACCAAACCATACACACACACTCAGAATGCACCTCTGGTTCACTCAGCATCCTCCCACTCCTCAACCTTTCCACTGACGAAGGATCACTGAGCTGCACGCACACACACATTTATACCCCTATACAGTTTACTGACACACACAAATTACTGCACACTCTCTGCTCTCTTCTACAACAGAAAACAGTGCTATTTTCATACTGTAAAAAGACTGTATTAGAAAGTGATGGTCAGATACTTAAAGCACACAGGATGTCTGCTGGCAGGCAGTGGGATGTTTATAATGGAAGCTGACACTTGATTGTATGAGCTCCAGAAGTGGAGAAACAAAGAAAAGAATGTAATGTCATTAAAAATTATAGAATGCAAGGTAGTTTTCATGTTTTTACATGTATTTAAAACATTACAAATTGTTGTAAACCATTAAATCTTTATATAGTGCTTATAAATGCTAAATAGTGGGGTAAAATTAAGGTATCATCTGATCATTTGCACCCACTGATTTGCACAATTATACAAGAACAAAAGTTGCATACATAGTAAAACAAACAACAAACAATGATTAGCCGCCACATTCGACAACAACTCTATGTGCAAGGGTGGAAAGAAAAACTCATGTCAGCTCAGAATATAAAGATATAGGATATATCAGATGATATCAAATATTGATGAAACGTCCCTACCCAAGGTCCATTTAGTAGCTTTCCTGATAGAAGATGATCTTCATCGGCTACTTTGAGCATCAACTTCAAAGAAAACATAGAGGAGACGTCTGGATAAAAACAACCTTTCCCGTCGTCATTTGAAACCCTGTTAAACCAGCTGTCAGTTCGTGTTCATCAGTCCCTTCTTCCATTGGTTGAGAAGTCCTCAAAGTGCTCGGAAGGGATGATCCCAGACATGGAAGAAATTTGCCCCAAAAGAGCATTGAAGGTCTCACCAGGATTAGCTTGTGGTGGATCTTAATCAAATTTATTTATATAGCCCAAAATCACAAATCACACTTTGCCTCAGGGAGCTTTACAATCTTTACAGTATGTGACACCTAATATCCTGTAGACCCTGTAAAGTTTACTGTTGACTTATTATCTTAAGGATTTTTTTTTTGTTTGTTGTATTGCAGTTTGGTTAGGTTTAGGTAGAATTATTACATGGGTAGGTTTAGGAAAAAGATCTTGGTTTGGGTTAAAATAGACCATTAACCATGTGTTAGAAAAGCTTTCTCAAAGACAGTTGACTCCTCCCATGTGCACACCCCCCGCTGGAGTTTCCTCTCATTTCTCCATTGTATCTAATAAATGCATTAAATGCACCAAAAATTGCTGAGAAAAAATGGATATTTAACCATCTTCCGTTCATGACAAGTGAATAAATTTAATTTGCTGGTGAAATGACCCAAAGCTCAGCTGATAAATGGACCTTGAGGTGAGATTCCTTTGTCGGCTGCTTTACTCAAGGTCAAGAATAAATTATGCACCTTACTCAAAAGGTTTAGAAGATGTGAGCAATTCAGAAAATTGCAGACAAAAGTTTAACTGCATCACTTTTGGCTTCACCATTTATTCAGTTCAAGTTTTCATCTCCCACTTTATTTTAAGACGTAGTCAGACACCTGCACCAGGAAAACCAGGCCAAATCGATGGCGAGGCGGAGAGGTGGACTGGCAGGAGTGAGTGGGTGTGCGCTATGGGACCATAAAACTTACACTACGGTGACGTCTTTACTGCGTCTGTGTTTATAGTGACTCATAAACAGTCGGTTGATCCTGGGGAAAGGAAAGGTAATGTTTCCATTTAAAATGTAAATTGACTCTCTAACACATTCATCTAAATGAGGCCATAAATCCTCGCAGGCAATTTTCCCCAGTCCCTAACAGTTCTGAGTTTGGAGAAAGTAAAAAAAACTGAAAATCAATGAATCAATCAGCGAATTGAACAGTGATGTAAGCCATGCAAAAGCTCCAGGCTGTTCTGTTTGTTTGAAAGACGCTTCTGATAATGAGTGAAGAAAGCAAAGTCTTTCAAGAGCTTGGAGGTTATTTTTTATGCTGTAAACCAAAAGAAAATTCAGGAGATTTTGGCAACCACCTGCCAGGAGATAAATCCTCTGTGAGTACAGTATATTATGTGTCAAATGTTAAGCCATCTAACATCCATAGAGAGAAGTTAGAGGCCCCAGCTCTGGCAGCCAAAGTTTGTAAAAGCTGCCCTCTTCTCTCCTCTCTCACGCCAAATTATCATCAAACAAGAACCAGACTTAGACTGTGAATTTATCATTCAGAGAGACCAAATTAAAATGAAAGGGATAATTGGATTAATTGAAGTGGGATCGTATGAGGTTCTTATCATTAGTCTGTATATGAGCTACAGTAGATGGCATTTAACACACCCCCAGTTTGGAGACGCAGAGAGGAACACCAGCATGGACGATAAGCCGTGCAGTGCTGTGGAAGTGTCCCCTTAAAAAAATCAGTATTAGGTAAGGTGTTCATTATTTTTACAATATTTTCACCACTTTACTTTGCCAAGAGAGAGCCAGTTGCTGATCTACCACTGCCTCTGAAGAGACCAACATTTGGCTGATATAACATAATATTATAATAATATAACAGTGGTTTCCTGCAGGAAAAGGTGGCCTGACAGCAAAGTAAAGTGATGAAAATAGTCTAAATACAGTGTACACTTACACAGATGTAGATTTTTTTATGCAGACCTTTCTTAAGTGGTTAAATTAACATTTTGTTTCTGACCTTGTACATAGCACAATATTTCTTAGCTTCTGTACTGGTGCCATTTTCTACTTCTTCAAACTGGGGGGGTGTCAGCCAGCGTCTGCTGTAGGTAATAACTCATACAAACCCACGTCAAATAATCCGAAGTCACCCTTTAATGTTGTTTCAAGATTCAAGATTTTCTGTGCCATTTATCTCACACACAACAGTTTCTCAAACACATTTCAAATACTTGTTTATGCTTTAAGGATCGTTGCACAACACTCTGCATTATTCATTTAAAAAACACAGCCTTCGGGGGTCTGCTGTTATTGTTTCCAGATGGCAGTTTTGTCACGTGCGTGAAATAAGATGAGTGATCGTCGCTGAACAAATGAAAAGTCCGTCATGGTGTCAGAGGATCAGCAGACAGAGCGGAGGGCTCGTGCTCATGGTCTCACACAGTCACAGTGACGTCATGTCATTAGTTTCACTGTACACACTGGAAACAGCAGCAGAGTGTTGTGGTGTATTTTTAGTCTTCTAAATGCTCCTGCCCCGGTTTTATTCAAATGTGCATCCTTAGACCTGCTGGTTATGTGGGGCAGCCTCCTGATTGGAGGGCTGAATCATTACTGTTTCCTCCGACTAGGCTCTTTAACAGGGCACGGAGAGGATGGGAGGTGTGTGTCACGGGGGGATGCAGAATTGCAGGAGTGCATGTGATTATCTGTTCATTAGTTTCCCTCTAGTCAATTGTGTGAACACAATTAGCTGTTTGTAATTATGAGCTGTTTGTAATCTTGTTTGCAAGTTTTTTAAAAGCAGTTTACTGCTGCACTTTTGTTTCAGGAGCTTATTACAGAGCAGTCACAGTTCACCCGATAGTCAGCTTCCTACAAATATGTTGCATCAGATTAGTGGGGTGCGACGGGGAAATACCTTATTATGCTGCAATTGTGTGTAACAATTGTGGAAATACAGTTTGTTTCATGACGTTCGCTGACAGCCTTTGTTTATCTCACAGTACTATTTATACCATATTATTTACAATAAGACATATATACACACTGGCAAGCCACCACTACACTTGACAGCAACTGAGAAATTCTACTCTTCATTTAAGCTTCACAGCTTCAGTGAACACATACAGTAAAGAAGGCTGCGCCTCATAAATCCACCAGTCCACCTCACCCTTCCTTTAATGAGCAAAGCAAGTGATAACAGCTCTTTGTTGCTACTTTTTACCACAGAATTAGAGGGTAGTTTTTTTTTCTAAATGTGCAATGAATGAAAGCCTCGGAAAATTAAGCTTGAAATTTTAAAAATGCATGTACAGGATATTATACTTTAGGATGACAAAGTTTCTCATAAAGCATCTACAAAAATGAAAAAAGTAAAAACAGCTGATTTTACCAGATCATGTTTTAACCGACATCTCTGCTGTGGGCAGGGATGTCAGAATCAAAATCAGTATCAGTTCGAGTCGGTGGCTCTCACTTTTTTTCTGGCATTCCCCACTCAAGAAGCTGAAAAAAGTTCATGCCCCACATCCCACGTTTTTTAAAATCATTACCAATGATACTAGAAGCAACCAATATATTTGTTTATAAAAAGATCCAAGTTGAATTTTAGTGAAATAAAGATCAGCATTATAGCATCAGTAAACTCATTTTTGTTTCTGATTATTTTAACGACATAAACGAACTTGGCTACCTCCATGTTTTTCTACTGCTCATCCACGCCACACCTGCAGTTCCCCTACACTCCACCTGTGGGGCCCGACCCATGGTTTAATTCTATGTTGTATTTATAATTTGGAATTGTATTTTCACCACCTTTACTTTGAAGTCAGACAGTCTGTTTAGACAGGAGACTGAAACCGCCATCTATGCTGTATTCAAAGCCACCAAACTCTTTGACACAAACAGCAGTTTTACGTAGAGCAGCAAATATTATGTTCTGCGAGGTAAAATTACTGCTTTTGCCAAAGAAAACTGGAGCGGTATAAGTTTGAGTTCAGCTCCCGTCATTGAGTTGGTTTAAGATCAGATTAGGCAGGAACAGAGAGATTTTGTTGCACCCATTTGACATCTAATGTGGGTTTTGTTTGATTGATTCCCAGAACAATGAATCACTTTCAGAATAAATGTTCAAACACAGCCACATCAAATTTAAAACTAATATCAGGGAAAATACTTTATAGATGCTTATTTATATGTGCAGAGGAACCTAAATAAAATAAAAATTATAGTTAGAGGGCTATTGTGAATTGTGTAAGTTTTTATTATTGTGTCACACTAAGACACCCCAAAATCATATAAGTCAGATTCAAACTGCTGCTCATAATTTAAAACAATACTACAAAAGTCTGAAAAAGAAATAAGAATCTGCATTTGAATAATTTAAGGCTGTCTACAACAAAATTCACAAATCACTGACAGAATGTGCTCTGTGTAACAGTCCATCTCGGCTTCTTTTCAAGCCAACCAGTACTGCGTACTGAAGAATATTTCAGGATTTTGTCGAGCCATTTCATGAGAAATGGACACTCAGTCATCACAGTTTGTACAATTCAAAACAAAATGAATCACTATCCACTTCTCCCAAATCACACAGCTCACATACAATCTGTTTTCTTCCTGAATATCTGTTATTCTGCCAGCCTCGCAAGCCAGAGGAAGAATCGGCTCTCATCAGTGCAGCTATACTTTTGATATGAATATATGTCCTTAATTTAGAGATTTCTTCAAAAGATTTTTCTTCAGATTTATAGATATATGTATGTTGTCGGTCTGTTTTTGTTGTGCAAGTGTATGTAAATCTGTGTGTAAATACAGAAGGAGCTTTAAAATACAAAGACAAGATAGAAAGAAAGCTTGACTTGACAGAGCTGGTGTATTTCTGGAACACAGAATCGGGGCGGCAAGACAAGAAAAGAAAAAGACATGTTTGAGAATTTTGTCCTCCCTGCTTGTGTCAGCTGCCCAGATAATCTCCCTTTATCTTTCTCGCACCCTGTCACGTTTTAATTGTCACCTGTCTTCTTATATAAGCGTCAGTGCCGCTGAGTGTTTGTATCAACAACATACAATAGTGCTGCTGCCGCTGCTCTTTCTCTGGCACCTGTCTGTCTCGTCTTCATTTCAAAAAGCCTCCTCGAGCTCCTCTTTCAGAGATCGCCAATGGCTCGGCGAGACGCATATGAATGATCGTGATGGCCTTGTGGTTGATAGCGAGGGCTCATGTGTGCTAAAGCTTTCAGATCTCATGGCAACACCAGGATTTAAAAAAAAACAGCAAGAGCTACATGGAAAATAATTTATAATAATAATAATTTAATCTTTTTTCCTAAGAAAATGTTTTTAATGTAATTTTTCTTGGAAGCCTTGCTTGGATTTTGTCAGTTTGGCTCTTTTTTTTGTTGAAAATGGAATGAGACAGGCTTTAGAGGACAGATTGGTGCAATCATCTGGACAACGGGCCTGTGGGAGACAGAGATGGCGATGCCAAAAGACTGACGTGGCAGCGGCTGCTCGCTGACGCAGTCTGTCGTCTGTCCAGTATCGTGTCTGTCATGTCACCATGTGTGCAGGTGGAGGAGGATCGGAGCTGCCGTTTTGAGGGTAATCAATGCCACGGTGTAAAGGTGTTTGTGGGTCACAGACTGTTTGTGTACATGAGTTTGAGTATGGGATTTTCAATTAAAAGCGTATATAAAACCTGTACAATTAAAAACTTGCATTTTTACTACTCACACCTTTATGGAATGAGCAATGATAAATTTCACCCTGTACTACATTTATCTGCTTGTGTGTGTAGCAACTCATTTACATACAGAAACACTCCCTGAATGGCATATAGGGTCAATATCATTCCCAGCGTTAATGTAGCGTTACTTGTTGTGGACAAAAGTACCAGCAGAGAACATAAAGATGACAAACATCAGGGACATATCAGAGACTGTAGCATCTTGAAAGCTTCCCAGCATGCACTGGAGCAAAATATTTATCAAAATAAGTCGCATTTTATTTGTGTTTCTGCAGTAGTGCTGTTTTTTTTATTATGACAATGTGCGTGTGACAATAACGGGCACAGAATCAGATATGTGACGCTGATCGGCCGGTTTTCAGCATGACCGGCCCTGACCGGTTGACCGGCCGGTTCCAGTCTCTCTCTACGTCTGTAAGCTAAATCACCTTGGTACTGTAGCCTGTCGTCAGACTGGCCTTATAAAATTTAATGACATCTTCATGAGAAGTCCAGTACCACTTTAGTTGAGGTCGAGGGTATTATTCATGACACCATTACGAAATAAAGAAATACAGTGTAATGACAACTTCATGGCACATCCAAAATGTAGCACCTCACTCTAGGTCATGGTCAGTTTATTTATGACACACTTACAAAGGCAGACAGTTGAATGTCATGTTAAAACATAAAACTTAAGAGTTTCTTTAAGTCTGATAATGTCAAGTTGTCATGTATTTTTGGTTAATGTCAATATAATTGTCAGCGTAATTGTTGAAATGACACTATGACAACAGTCATAAACATTTAGTAAGACTCCTTCATGTTTATGACAGTTGTTATGACATAGTCATGACAGTGGCGGTCTTATCCACGTCCCATCACATAACCTGTTACCAAGCTGGCTTGTGTGTCTGTTGTGCGCAGTCATGAATATTTAAACCTTTATGCACAAGAAGAAATTGATAAATCAGTTTCAATGCATAGATATGAGCGTACATGTAGTTTAAGCACAAGAACTGTGTGCAGGCACTTAGATTCCTCTCTCAGTCCTCCTCAGCAGCCCAGCAGAGCTTAAAAACACATTTTTTTATTTGGCGCTGGGCAGTCAAATCCAGGGGGGGTCCAGATGGCGTGTTTTACATTTGAGCAGTCTGCAGCACAGGTAGGCCCTTCAGGAGGTTACCTTTACTAACTTCACCAACACACAGACACTTTTTCTCATTTGTCTCCTCTTACGAAAGTTTTGTCTCCTGTTGCAGATGTTGTGTCTGACACAGATAAGCCAGGAGAGCATTTTTTATGCTTGTGTAAATGTAAACACCTACACATGTCAAGGTGCAAACATGTGTGTGTGCTTTTCAGTGTGTGTGTCAGTCAGTTGCGCATGATCAACCTTTGCGCCGGGAGCTGCGAGTCTGGTTTGGGTGGGGGGCCTCAGAGCTCAGTCAGGGGCCAGCAGTCAGTCAAACAGCATGTGTTTCTCTAAGGGGAATAGAGACAGATGCAGAGATGAAGGGAGTGATGGATAGAGAGAAAGCAAATGAATTTATGCAAAAAGGAGAGTGTGAGTGTTTGAGCCACAGGAGAGAAAGACAAATCCAGAGAGAGAATGCTGGTGGCAAAAGGAGAGAGTGAAACATGGAGGAATCACAGAGATAGTATTATTCACGCTCTCCCTCTCCACCTGCCTGTGACACCAGTCCTCCCAGGCTGCTACTGTAGGCGTTACTTCACCAGCTGTCCCCAAGTCCTCAGCAGGGCTCCACAGAGAGACGCAGACACAGAGAAGCTTCAGTGAAAGACAGACGACAGAGGAAAAGTTATGTATCTGCTCTAATATCATATTCATAACCTTAAATCAAGCTGTGAGCTCCGTTACCGCTATCAGCTCATCCCATATTACTGCTGTTTCCCTGCCTGCTCTGTGTGTGTGTGTGTGTGTGTGTGTGAGTGTGTGTGTGTGTGTGTGTGTGTGTGTGTGTGTGTGTGTGAGTGTGTGTGTGTGTGTGTGTGTGGGGGGGGGGTGCAACTGATGTGAGCGTAGATTTCATTAGCAGTGGGCTTGTCAAATAATCAGCCTCACGGCGCTCCTCCCTTGCCTTTTTGAATTAGCTGGCTTGCATTCTCTCTGCTCACAATGCTGCATTGATTTTCATACCCTGCCTTTTGACATTTAATTAGAGAAAAGTGTGTGTGTGTGTGTGTGTGTGTGTGTGTGTGTGTGCATGTGTTTGTGTGTGTGTGTGTGTGTGTGTGTGTTTGTGTGTGTAGAAAGATTCTGTTTTGCAATCCTTCCCCCGTCTCCCCACCTCAGCATTCTTGTGGCCAGCAGGGTTGGAAAATTCATTTCCTATGAGTAAATAACTCATTTCTCTACAAAGGGACAAAAAGACCCTCAGGTGTGATTATTTGACAACACTGCACAGATGCACAATGGACCACAGAGAACGCACAAGCTCTATTCGACATGCAACACATGCAGAAAACATTCACACTCCTCAGTCTACTCACGAAACAGGGAATGGTAAACAGGGAATGGTTGCAACAGGGGACCATTGAAACAAGTATTATTTCTCTAATACAAAACATGCAAAAGTAATGACATCATATTGTCCTGACCTTTAAAACAGACCACACAACATTATTTTTTTATTAACATAAACATGTCTTTTTGGGGTGCATAAAGGGATAATTAACAGAATTTTTTTCACTGTGACAAAAATCAGTTTTTCAAATAACTGTAGTTTTGTACAATAAATAAATTTTTAATGAAGCAATAGAATATGATTGTGTGTGTTAGCATCATTAACAGTGACACGGTCATTAGTGAGACGCTTGAGTTCTTAAGTATCACTGAAGTGCCAGTAATGACGTTAAAGCTCACCTTGAGTGTAATAATGCAATTATATGACAGGTGAGCCACAAAATAGAAGCTATAATCAAAATGTTTCATATTGTAGGGAAATTCAGTCTCAAAATAAAAAAACAACCTTTTTGCTCAGTCATATCAGTAATGAAGCCTAGTTTACTAGTTCAGCAAGTAGGTCACAAAACTGTTTGCTCTCTGCTTTGTCACACACAAGGGAGACCGTGCCCAGGGGTGCAGTGGAGGCAAAACCCCAGAAAACTCAATCTACCCCTTTCTTCAGAATGAGGCTGCGAGTTTGCACACCTATTTTCAGATCAAATGTATCAATCAATTAGGGGAAACAAGGTGGGTAAATTACCCAGTTAACCCACCTCTGTATTTACCAGAACACCCCTGGGTGCATCTGTATCAGATGGGCGCTGTGGCAGCAATCTAACAACACCGTAAATTATGTTCATTAAAGAGAAAAGTTGATTTAATCATTCTGTTAATGTTTCTTCAACTGCTGACAGAAATTCAGTTTATATTGGCCAACTGCGTTGACCAGTTGCATAATAAGATTTGGTTGATCAGTTCCACATAGTCTCTGATTAATTGAGAATAATGTAAAAAGTGTTGCAACCATCCCCGGTCACCCCTACAGCCTCCCACACACACACAAACAGGGGCTCTGTGCCTGTTAGAGGAACACATCCTGAATGAATCCAAAATTAAAATCTATAGATGGACCATTTATAAGCTGCGCATCTGCTCACATCATAAAGCAGGCAATCAGCAGGCAGTGTGTGAGTGGCATGAGGCTAATCAATAGCAGAATAGAACAGGGGTGAGTCACAGCTAGGCTACTGTCTCCCCTTTTCACCCACCATCTCCCCCCAGCACCCATGATTCCCATTGAAGTGTCAGTTACAGGCAGAGAGCTTTACACACCAGGCGATGGAGGAGCTGCCAAAAAGCCCCAGCATAGTAGCTGTAGAGAAATATAGCACGGAGTGTCGGAGAGACAGACGGAGATGAAAAGAAAAGAGAGACAAAAACAGATAGACGGCGCGCGGGGGTGTGTGAGGGGGAGGTTTAGCACCAAGTGTCCATTACAGTCACAAAGACAGAAAGCAAAAGCGAATAGGAGACGAAATACAGGAAAGGTGGATTTCCTCCGACAAAGAGGTGGTGGATACAGCGCCGAAAACTCTGGCAGTTGTATGAAACAAATAGTGGGACAAAGAAGAAGAAAAGAGGATATTCATAGGGGAGCTCCCTTTTGTGGTTTATGTAACACTTCAAGTATGGAAAAGAAGTGGAACGTCTGTGAAACAGTAGGCAGTCTCTAATGAAAAAGGCATTATGGGCAGTCGATTATAAAACATGACACAGCGTTACAGCGCCACTCCGATGCAAGCACATGCGTTAGATAGCACTTCTAAATTATTCACCAGCTGCTTCAGTTTATAAATGAGACACATTAACGGCTCATGTTTGACTCCTCTCCGGAGTGTCATACTGTGATCCTCCTAACTTCTCTATGTGTGTGTATCTGTATGTGAGTGTGTGTGTGTGTGTGTGTGTGTCTACACCATGTGTCAAGGTCTCCTCTGACACATGCAAGGGCGAACTCCAGATCAGCACAAAATCCTGATGGCTCTATCATGGCACATTAACTATGAATGAGGCGAGAGCTAGCATCCCTGCTGGCTGTATGTATGCTAACCCCCAAGAGCACAGAGCGACCGCAGCTCACACAGCTCTGAGGCTCAATAACATGTTAGCGGAGGAAAACAAGCAGCAAGCAACTGTAATTCCCCCGACACTTACCGTCGTTAGCTGTGGCGCGAGACATCGCCGCGTTAATCAACATGTGCTAATTTATAGCTGCTAATTTCCCCGTGGCCTGACACTTTTTCTAGCTGTTATGACTGCAGAGCAAAGTTTTACTTCTTCCCCTCTAGCACCTGTGGTTATTACACCTTCAATACAAAGTGACTGTTTACTTACTGTTAGCTGTAAAATGAGCTAAAGCAGTTCAGCTTGCTAAATATGCATTAGCAGCATCTAAAATGCCAGATAATTAAATGTTAGGACAACACATTTAGTACAGAGGTGTGATATCACATACCATGGGTTGCACTAACAAAGTTTGCTTTAATCTAAGATTAGTTTTAATCCAAGTTTAGCAAAACTAGCTTTAAAATTAGTAAACCCAGGTTTAAGATTGCTGTTACTGTTTTACTGTTAAAAACTAACGTCTTTTTAGTAAATTCAGGTTCACAGATGTAAACTTACGTTATATTTTAGTTTAATCTATATGAAGATGCTTGCTTACCGAAATTAAAATTAATTGATTAGTGAGTGGAAATCTTTGGCTTCTCTGTATTCCTTAACTTGCATTGTTTGCTAGTTGGCAAGCTTTTTGCTAGCTAGCTCCTTTTTAAAAAAAAAAAAAAAAGAAAAAGGAAGCACTTTATATCATTCACTAGCTAGCTAAAAAGTTAACAATACTCCATTTTTGCTAGCTGGCAAGCTAAAAAGTGACCAAAACATGTTATTGTTTGCTAGCTAGGTAAACAGTTAGAAAAACTTGTTGACTGAATTAACGTAGCAATATGGCCAAATGACAAAGGATTATAAAGCACATTAAGGAGAAAATAGACTGCCTGGAAGAAATTTGAGTGAAAGAAGAAGAGGTGCATCATAAAGATGGATTGAGTCTCTATCTTTCTTTGAGGAACTGGATTATTTTGCTCAATCCATCTCAATTTTAAAAGTGAAATGTCTTCAAGTGTAAGTTTTAAGTTAATAATGATGATAATAATAATGATAATAATGAGTTTAAATTGAATTTTTCTTAATTTTAAAATAGTTTAAAAGTTCGGTGCAACATAATTTAAGGTTAAAGTATGATTTAATCTGGTTTATAAATTTATCCTTGTTTGTGCAACCCAGCCAATATGTGTTGTGCCTCATTCCTTTCCTCCAGGGAACAGAAGTTAGAGTCATATAATTTTGTTTAATATCTCCTCTCTCACCACCTGCTGGTTATAACACCTTCCATACAAAGTGAGTGTTTACTTACTATTATGCATAAAATGAGCTAAAGGCATTTAACTTGTTAATAAACATGAATTAGTAGCAGCTAAAATGGCAGATGACAGTGGAATATAATGTTGCTAACAGGCAGTTTTCATGCTAGTTCACAAGCCTGCAGGCTAACTCATTAACATCCCAGGGAGCAGAACCAGTCCAGGGGTCTGACTCTCAGAAATGCATTTCTAAGAAATGCAGAGGTGCCACAAATCAGTAATATCTCCCCTCGGGGGACGCGGACGGAAGCTAGAACACCACCCTGCAAGCCTTCATGCTCTCTCAGCTCCAAAGCCCCGGCTGTCTGCTCAGGTGTCCTACTGTATCAGACTGTCTCAGCTGACCGGGGTCACAAGTGTAGTGCAGCTGAACAGCTTACACTCACAGACTGAACATTCAAAAATTTATATCTCATATCCTCAGTGGAGGCAGAATCGACCAAAGCAATTTTAGGTCAAGCAGCTTTACCGAAACACAATCAAACAGGCCGTTTTCATAGCAGACATTTTGACTTTTCACAGGTGCAAGGTTGCCAGGTATATGTGACAGCATTAAAAGCAGTTTTCCCTACATCATAAATGAAATATAGCTTTGTGGACACATAGACAAAGTCACTGACCCACAAACTAACCCCAAAAGAAGAAGACACACCTGGTAAAAGGAAAAACACACAAAAAACATTTTTTATATCACACTGTGATCTCCACAGTGCATCATCTCTGTTACCTGCAATATTCCTCCATCTATAAATCCACTCAGACATTCACCGCCTTAAAAGCAGTGAACTGCACTTTACCCATGCAGCTTTGGGAAGCGCGTGGACTCAGAACAAACTGAAGAGGGAGTCAGGAGTGAGTGAGGGATGGCAGCCGGCCTGGAGGAGGTGTGGGAGGACGAGTGATCCTGTCTCTCTGAGCTCGACAGAGAGATGAGGAGGACGTTCATTAAATAATGATAGGCTTTATGGACCACGACTGTTCGCTCTGTGTGTGTGTGTGTGTGTGTTCACAACATGTGTGTGTTGTGAAGCGACAGCTCAGCTTCCTCTCCTTGACCGTATTTCACACACACACACACACACACACTCGCCCACAGTGAGTTCTCTAATGAACGTGGATATTAAGGAGCTGTCACCCGTCACAGTCCTCAGCATGGGATAGACAACTAGCTGTCAGTCTGATCATCACTGGGCTAACAAAGACACACACACACACACACACATATACACCGGGGACATCCGCCATGGCTCAAAGTCACCCCCATCTCTCTGGGTGAGGCAGACTGCGTGCCCCGGCGATGGGAGAGGGTTTATGAAGACATCTGTCTGGTGTTTCATTAGAGCTGACTCTCATGTCATGTGGATATTTAAGGCCCGCAGTTACTGCCGATGTCCGCTGACATTGTCCCTCAGCGTATAGCGCAGTCATATGGGGGAGAGGCGACTGACAAAGACAGACAAAAAGTGACTGGAAGCGGGGACGTGAGGACACTCAAAGGGATGATTCAACTTTATTTTGCAGAAAGCTAAGCAAAAATAACAAGGGCACGTCGTTTTTATTTTAAATCCACTTTCTACCTTGTTGCAATCTCCTGCAATCTATATGCAATAATCCTTTTTATCATCTGTCTCTTATTTAATCTTGTTTCACAGAGGTCAAAGTCTGTTTTTCAGGAGACATTGAACAGGTTCAAACAGACAGTCGGTGATGTATACAATAAAGGAAGCACAAAACAGAAGAAATGCTTTACTCTACTACACCATTCAGTACAGTGAGATATCATTATTTTAAGATCATCCGGTGGAAAAAAAAAAAAATCTAATTTCAAAGGGCTTTCTTTGCAGCAAGCTGCTCCATTTTAAGGAGCAAAGAGAAAGTACTCTCAGCGAGATCAGAAGTTTAGAAGCTTTATTAAAAGCAAACCAGCTCGGTGCAAAATTATGGGATTATAATAGGATATAGGATTTAAAATACATGAAGTGTGAAGTACAGAGCTTAACAAGTACAGCCTTGTAGATCAGACTGTGGTCAAATGATTAGTGAGAAGAAAGAAGAGACTGATTCTATTATCACGCATCTATTCATGCAGTCAACAGAAGTCATGTTAAAAATCACAATCAACTCCTTCTTTCGTTTTTTTCAGTCTTTACTTATTTTTTCTTTTCTTCTTTCGCAGATTATTCATGCGTGTAAAGAGGCCGTCCACCAATTTTACAAATCAAATTGGTTAAGTAGTCACGAGGAGCGCTAGCTTCAGGTTCTGGAATTAGTTCTGTAATATTTTGTTATTCTTGTCTTTGATGACGGTGTGCTGATGTGATGCTGCTTGGAGCGCAGTGGAGACTGCAAAGTTATAGCATAGAGCCTGTGTTACAAACTGGGGACGTAAAGTCAGAAATTTCCCCTCAAACACGTTTTAAAGTATGTAAATCCTTTGCTATGATTATATTTTGTATAATATGGTTTCCCCACATAAAGAGTTAAAAAAAAAAAAAGCTCTGAGAAGGGACTGGAAGCACATCTACTCTTTCTCCTTCATTGAAAAATTCTGCACCAGCCACCACTGCTTGCACTAGGTTGACCTCAGGTCTGTTAGAAATGGCAAGGGGGAAAGTTTTTTCATAAAATAAAATTCATTTATTCAACCATGCAATAACCTCAGAGAGACTAAATAACAATGACATAAGAAGGTGACGCTAGCAAAGCAGAGTTACAGAGTTAAATATTTTTTAATTTACAAACGATTCTGTCAAAATCAGCAGGAGGAGGCGTGTAGAACACCTGTTCATAGTTTGCTGCTGTCCATGGTTCTGAAACACCAGCTAAGAGCTAATCACACATATTTCTGGCAAAAATCTTGTGGTTTTTGCCATTTTTATAGATGCATAAAGCTCAGACACTGGGGGAAAAAACTACAGCTGAGGAGTCCTCTTAAAATCTCCTCCGGCGCTGGTGTTAGTTGGTGTATAGTTGACCTATACATCCATCGTGAAAGCGCAGTGTGCATCAAGATGGTCAGCATTACTGTTAGAGGAAACAAATCAACAACAAGCAGACATATCAGGATGGGACGTGTATTTAGCATCTTTTATTTCTTCAGTTTGTTTGTCCGCTTGGTAGCTTGAAACTTACAGTGGCTGACTAATGTTAAGTCTTTTTTAATGGAGGGATTCTTTAAAGACAGCTGTTTTTACAGTACAAGACAAGGGTGGTCTAACAAACAGACGCTGTCAAGTTGAATTATGGGAAGAGTGGGATCACAGTGTAATTTGAGTTCAGCCCATACTAGAGACCGAGGGTTCTTTCTGGCTGAATCTGATGCTGCACCTTCATGTATCAGAATCTTTGCAGGCAGAGAATGAGGCACAGATAGATACTTGTACGTCCAGTGATTATTATTAAAAATGTTCCAGTAATACCTCATTAATCACTATAATTCATAGATCAATAATGAGAAATGCCCCTTAATTTTATTTTATTGCAAATAAGAAATATATCGACAGTATTTCATTTCTTATTTTAAAGGGTGTAGTATGTATTGTTTGATATATATCGGGCCAATATATGTATGTTTCCAACTATTTTATTTTATTTTATTTTATTATTATATTATGCAACCTAATTGAATCTGTGGAATGTGTTAGTTTTTTTTTTTGTTTTTGTTTTTGGTCAAATAAATAACTTTGAATCAAAATGTAATTTTCCAAGTCAAAAATTTTCTTTCTTTGTATTGAACAGCAATTTTTGCTGTGTGTCTGGTTACCCCAGAGGAAAACAAAAAAAAAAGAAAAAAACAATTACAAATTGAGCAGTGCAGCACAATTTTCATCTATGTGTTGGCACTGACACAATTATTTGTTACTCTTCAAATTCATTAAAGTGCATAGACTTACACTACAGTAATCATAATTTTCCCAGGAAGGCGGCGAGTTCACCATTGGGTCTCATACCTTGGAAGAGGAGGCTATTTGCAAGATGCCACTAAATCCTACACACTGGTCCTTCTCATATCTCTTTATAGGTGCTCTTCTTGTTAGAATGGAAAAAGGAGAAAAACAATATAAATATTTGCAGTTTTGGAGAACATTCTGGCACATGCAAACAAAGTAATGATCTGTGTCAGAGTCACAGAGTTGAGTGTATTCCCTGAGGAGCATTAGGATCTAAATGTTTACTGTCAGTGTGTGTTTTGAGAGCAGCGTTAACGCTTCAGAGAGACAATGACAGTAAGAGAGAACTAACCGAGAGATAATGAGTTTGATTTGTGACTCCTTCGGTCCCATCAGCCCCCTTCGCCAAAGATTCCCGTCCCTCAGGCTTCTCGGGAAACAGCAAACAAACGGCAGACAGTAAACAAAAGCAAAGCCACTTCAAACATCCGAGTCCCCGCTGATGAAGAGATGCAGCAGGTCTACATCCTGTCATCTACTGTTAGTCGGGCCATTCATCAAAACGTCAGCGGCAGGCGGGTGGAGACGTAAAAGCGGAGGCCTGCGTGGATCGTGGTGTGCTGTTTCTGAAAGTACAGTCTGTCAGTGTGTATACAAGTGCTACAGCAGCCCATCATCCTGTAATTACCAGCTGTGTGATTTGTACCCGTCGAAGGGCAAGTGAGCGTTAACCTATTCAATAACTCATTGACTGCATTTGCTGGGCTGAATTAGATTTATATCCCATTAAAGACAGAAGAGTCGCGTCGCTGACAGTGACCACTTCTCCTCGTCTCTATTCATCTCTCTCTGCTCCGCTTCACATTACAGATATCAATCAATCCCAGAAGGCCACTGTGATTCGTAGGAATTGCTGTCTGCTGCAGCGTAAACGTGTAATGATACAGTCTTCTCATGCTTCGGTGTGATTCACAACACAGGCTTCATGGTTCAATACAGTTACAATATTTGAACCTAATTTGAATCAAAGCAAACTGTGACAGTGGTTAGAACAAAAACTCGTCCTCTTTTATTCAAACACTTAGCTATATTACTTCATGCAATATTTCAGCATTGTTTAAAAGTGCTAGACACACTGTATATTGTGTTACATTGTGAACTTATCCCAAATGTTTCCAACTATGTTGCAACACAGAGAAATCTATAATCGATTCAAGTTAATGGTGTGTTTCCTGCTAGCCATTGCTAACTGCTTGCTAGTTGCTATAACTCTCAGGAAAACACGGGACAGATACATCAGAGAGTGAAGAAGGAAGTCAGCAAACACAACTAAACATAACATAAATAAAAGTTTAAAATATATATACATAATATATGTTTAAAAGTGAAGAAAATAAGTCCCATAATCCTGCGGCATTTGCACAAATACGCTTATTTCTATTCTTGCCACAAGTTAGACAAGGAAATCAATATCACTCTCATATATGTATGCTAATTGTGAAGCGACCAGCTGTGAGTTAGCTTAGCTTAGCATATTAAAGGCTGGGAAAACAAGGAGAAACCGTTAGCCAGGTTCTGTCCAAAAGAAACAAAATCTGCCCACCAGCACCTCTAAAGCTCAATGAATAACTGAATAGAACTCAAAATATGTCCCTGTAAACCATATACACTGCTTTTAATTTTCTTTCCCCTTCCCTTCGTCTCCTCCTCCGTGCCTGAGCATAGCACGTCATACACGTGTTGTGTGTGCGTGTGGTTGTGCGTATGACCTGTCTCATGTTTGAGCACGTGCATGCTGACGTGTCAGTTTGATAGGATTTGGGTATAAATAAATTATTTCAATTAAAATATTCATTTTAGAATATGGATTTATAGATATTATTTATGTAATTTACATGTAAAATAGGTCTGTGGACTTGGTAACCCAGCTATTTATAGTACAGACATGAGAGTGGCATCTTCTCATCTAATGTAGCATATTTCATAAGATGTCTAACTATATCTTCAATAAATTATAGGGCAGAGTAAATTGAGATTCAGGAGTGCAGTGTTTGAATCATCATTTTGTATCACCACTGACAGGTGTAGCATGGTGGCTGTCTTTTTTTACAAGCAGATCATTTTGTCAATAAAAGTCAAATAAACATAGTAATATGCAAAAATAATTTAAAAAAAGATAATGAATGACATTAAGATAATACTGAGAAATCCTACTACAGTATCTTCAGATAAGCTGATTTCATACATTGATTATTTCCTGGCCTCTTTTTTTTTTACTTTTAGAAAATGAGCATGTGAACATGTTCAGGGAGCAGTGCAGACCTCTGACAGTTACAGAGTAATATATTTTAATTAACCCCTCAGGCATTAATTGCATCTAAATTAAAACAAAGAGTACATGTTGGAAGTCATAAGTGATTAGATTTACATGAAATTATGATCCATTTCTAGCTTCATGGCACATAAAGTCATATTTTTGTGTCACAAAACGTTGAACCACAGTATGTTGTTACACTGGTACTGCAAGGCAGTCAACAGGACTTTTTGTCCATTATGGTTGCCAGTGGCACATCTTTGTTGAATAAGACACAATCACTTTGAAATATAGGCTATATTTCTTTTAAATGTGCAAGGTGATTATTATACAATTAGTGAGTAAAATGTACAATCTGAAGTGAAATGCACATTCACTCAAGATGCAGCCGTAATGGTTTTCCACTAGCAGACTTAGTTAACATATTTTGGTGCAGTTACTACTCCACTGGCATGCAGGAGAATACTCCTCGCCTGAAAGTCTTCACAATCTCAGTCTGCCTGGCTAAGAGATGTTTTTCTTGAGCCTTGAAAAAAAAAAGTTTAAAGATTCAATGATTATTTCACAAAGAAAAAAAAAGCAACCTTCCATTTCATATTTGAACAAGTTGTCAGTGTTGCCTCCTGAATTGGACTCTCCTGTCTGGTCAAATGTATTCATTTACCCGGCCTTCTGTCCATCCCTTGTGTGACTGATACCATATTGTGGACTTTCAGTAAAATTATTTTATTGAATTTTACTTAATTGAGCATTAAGACTACCTGGATGGAAAAAGAAACTTTCATATTTTGTTGAATTTAGAGGCTCTGTGGACAAAATCTGTAGTGTTTCTATCCCCATAACCACAAAATATAAGTCAAAAATAAAATGATCTAAATAAAAATCTTCTCCTTTTTCCTTTTTAGTTGGATAAGACTGCACACTGTAGCTTTGGCTGGGAAAATGTAAACAGACTCGTTTCATCTGATGTTCTCATTAACTTATGTAGGTCATAAATCAGTATTAAAATGAGACAGTTTCATAACCAGTTTAAAGTCTGTGTAACAGCATGAGTTCTTTTGCCATTACAAACAAGAAAAAAAAAGAAAATACTCCATGAGTTAAAGACCTGCATTCAAAACCTTACTCAAATAAAGGTATGTCAGTATTACTATGAATTAAGTTTACTTAAAGCATGAAAACTAGTCATTGTGCAGTGAAATTGTTCCTGCCAGTGTCTTCCTGTTATATTTGATTTTTATGGGTCAATATTACTGCTGCACTAATGTGTATAATGGATTTCACTGCTGTAGATGTTTAAGGTTTATTTTAAAGCTGCAACAATTAATCGGTTAATCGATTATTAAAGTAGTCGCCAACTATTTTGATAATCAGTTAATCGCTTTGAGTCAGTGTTTGTCTTGAGTCTCTATTTTCAGCTTCTTCACTCCTTTATGACAGATAACTGAATATCTTTGGGTTGTGGGATTATTTTAGCTACTGTGTGTCACTGTCCTTTGAGAACATTTATAAAGGCAGTGTGGCATTATAACAAATGTTTTCATTTATTTAAGCACACTGGTGTAACACATTAGTACATTCGCTTGATTGTTGGTATACCCACTAACTGACAAAAATGCACCAGTCACCACTGGTTGGCTACAGGTCCTTAAAATGTCTTAAATTCACATTAAGTAATTAAAGGCCTTAAAAAGTATTTAACTGTCTTTTTTATCAATATCTGTAGTGGTCTAAACTCACTTGAAGTGCAACTGTTACAGTCTTTTGGGTTTTTTCTAATGATTGTGTTTGGACAACATGTATATACTCGGGACTATGGGTATATTTTCACATTTGATCCTTGGTTTTACTGCCTAATTGGCCTTAAATTTAAATTAACTGTGGTTTTGATAACATGTAGACACCCTGTTTGCATTTCAAATGATTTCCAGGAGAAATTAAAACATACAGATGATGACATGGTGTGAACTGGGCAAAGCAAACACACTCATATGAAACTGTAGCCACTGTGTTGTACAGACAAGAGAAACACATACAGTAATTACAGAGTCTTATTCAGTGTGTGGTCGCCAAAGTACACACAATCTCACATTTATTATGTTATAAAAACCAAATCATTATTCCCAAATCTTGTATTTTATTCTCATTCAGAACTTCCCAAAATCGCTCAGAATATTGGAGCAGGTCAGTGAGCGAGCACGTCCAGGAAAGAGTTGGCAGTAGAATTTAATGAGGGTTTCTGTCGACGGTGTTAAGACTTTCATTATGAAGCAGCTTCACCAGTTTCCATTAAAGTGAGACAGAGATCGACTGATGAAGCCATATTACTGTCTTAGCTTCGGACACCAGCAGGAGGTCTCACAACCATGAAAGTAAAACTAAGACTTGAAAGGCTGAGTTATGTTAGAGTTTTATTCACTAGGACTTCTCACACTGCTTTAATAAGAGAAAGATATTATGTTGTATTTTTATGTGTCATTTAAAAGCTCCATCTACCTTTAAAATACCGCATCAATGTTATGTTGGTTTCAAATAAAGTGCAGTTGGGAACTTTTCCTTAAAGTTCTTCGGTGATCAGATAGTTTGAAATTCCTGTGTCCATTAAGTTATCTCATACAGAAGGACAAAAAGACTGAATGATAAAAAGAAAATAAGTCCATAGTGCAATATGGAAAGGTTTAATTGCTCTTAACTGGTGCAAGGTTGACTTCTCCTGACTTTTTATTATAAATCCACACATGCAATACTAAAAAGAAGTTTTGAATGTCTGAGAGTTGTGTGTTGACTGTGAAAAAGATCAGATAAAATAGGACTTATCGATCCATGATGGGAAATTCACAAGAAAAAGTCAAGTTCAGAAACTCTTCATTTCAAGTTGCAAATATTTCATGGCACTACGAGTATGAAACAGAAACATAAAAGACTATGAGTCTGCAGTTATGTTAGCAGCTCCATGAGGCTGTACTTAAACACAGCTCTGCTTTGAGCTAAATGCTAACAACAGCATGTTTAATCAGCAGGTATAATGTTTTTAATGACCCACATATAAACTCTGCATCTTATAACTAACTTTGTTAATTGTCATTTAACACACTATAACTACCACATCTTAGGCTGATGGGAAGTTTTGCAGGTATTAAGCCATAAAACAAAGTATTGGACAACTCTTGTCCTGATGATGGCGCTACTGGAAAAGAGGTCAGAGGATCGCTCAAGTGATGTACAAAATTTCACAGCAGTCCATCTAATTGTGGTCGGGATTAATTCAAAGTACCAGCGTCTGACCGTGGACTGTCGTTCTCTGTGTTGTCCTCCATGTCACGCTGCTAGTGAACTAGTGCTCTGCTAGCGCTCTTCAGTCACTCTGGATTTGACGTCACGGTTGTTTGTCACGTTGTGAGTGAGGCAAAAGACCGACTTGGGTGTCCAGAGCATCCGGGCTCAGATATATCAGTAGAAATCCAACTGGAATCGCATTTCAAACCACCTCCAGATGTGGCTTGGATCCAATTTCATGTGTTCTTTTTTTGCTGTCCAGACTCTTTAAAATCAATCTGGACACAGTCTACATGTACCACAAAACAGATTTGGCTTGAACAAGGTGTAATATTGTTCTTGGGACCATAAATGTCTGCATTAAATTTCAGATATTTCAGTCTTAAGCAATATAAAGAACTGTACCGCTCGCGTGGCTAAAACATTTAAATCCTAATTTTATACTTTCAAATACTATTTTTAACTTTCGAACACTTTCAAATCTAATTTCATGAAACAAGAGACGTTACCTCACAGACTACACTGCTCCTTTCACATCACACATACTGTATTGTCTGAGGAGCCTTGAGTACTACGCTGTAACCCTCGGAGGAATTGTCTTGTATTTCTATAGTCTACATCGCTTCCACCTTACATAATGGATTCAGCTGAGCCTTTTATTCACACCACTGAGTTTGGCTTCCTGCCACACCGGTGGCCGTCTCTGCACCCGGCAGGAACATAAAGGAGCTGAACTTCTCATTTGCTTCAGCTTCATACAGCAGGAGATAAAACAACCTTTTGTTTCTGTGTGTCTCTCTGTTTGCAGATAGCTTGTCGCCTCCCGTCAATGTGACCATCAAAGCGGTGAAAGCAAACTCTGCTGTGGTGACATGGGACATCCCCGAGGGAGACCCCGTCATTGGCTTTGCCATCACACAGCAGGTGAGCAACACACACACAGCACACACCCAACTCCCACTGGATACATGTATATATGTCAATGCACAAACGAGGTGAATGCACTTATGCGCATACAAATGCATGCAAACACATAAGATAATTGAATTCATTTGTGGTTAATCCCTGGTTATCTGCTGCCATGTCCATTTCTCTTTACGTTGTTGTTCTCTCGCTCAGAGTGAGTGTGCATTATGGGAATTATCACAGGATGCTGGATGCTGTTGGACCGCCTGTCTCCTATGTGGCAACAGCACACTCTGACAGCTCTGTGAAATGGAGAGAAGTGATATTACCTGCTGCCGTCGTGCTCTCATAAACATATAAACTCACTCGCGGACGTTAATCGCATCGCTTTACAAGCTGCCATCTCGTGACTTTACGGACACAAACACACGCATGCACACTCTTTCACAGGAGAGGGGAGTGACATGAGTGAGGAGGACAGCTGCAGGGTCAGTGTGGGTCAGTTTGTCTCAGCAGTACCGAGGTGTGTGTGTGCGCAGAGGACGTAGACATGCTGTAGAACTTTCTGAATCTACAAATGAGGGCAGGAACAAAATGTGCACACTCTGGCTGCGTATGTGTTTTTCTTTTATTCAGATGAGCCCTCGGGCTGCCGTCAAGATCAACAATCATGAATCTACAATCAACAGTCATGAATGATGAATCATGGTTGTTGATCTTGAAGGAGGCCTGAGGGTGAAAACATCATGAATAAAAGAGAAATACATATGGAGCCAGAGCGTGCGACACTTCTTTCCTATTCTCGAGTGTACTTCAAGTGATCAGTACCTCACTGATACTGTTGGTATGCATTGTTTTTTTATATACTGAAGGTGCAAATAACAGACATCATTATTTTAAGAGACACACAGCTACAGGCGTGGCCACTTCAAAAAGGCTTGGCAAAACAGCTGGTGCTCCTGTGGAGGGGGCTAATCTCTCTCACACACTCCATAGCAGGGGTGTAAACTGCAATTTACCCGCCTTGTTTCCCCTCATTGATTGATACAGTTGGTGGCCTGGGCCAGGTGTGACATTGACGAGTGATACCACTCATCAATGCACTTTGCGCAACAGAGGAGTGCACACCAGCCACGCTGTACCAATGGGTCCGCCTGTTTCTAGTTATGCATTTCAGTGAGACCACCCACTTCTTTTATCGGCTGTTATACTTCTGCTCTTTGTTAGTATTTTCACAGAAGTAGTTGACATTTTTAAAGGACTACTTTGATACTTTGGTAAATACACGTACTCACTTTACCATTTCATTTATTTAGTCTCAGGAACAATGTGCATTGATCAACCTCAGTCTGATGTAAATTGGCCATTAAAACAACAGATAAAACACACAATGTGTAAGGTTAGAGCTGGAGAAAGAGCAGTTTATGAAACAGCTAAACAGGATAAAAAGCATAACAGCATAAGTCAGCATCATGCAAAGAGCACGTAACAAGCAGACAGTTAATACAAAACTGTTTTAAATAGACATCAACACATAAGCAGATAAAACATGACTACATAAAATCACATTAGGGAAGACGCCAGCTGGCACCCTAGATCTCACTGTTTAACATGTTATATCTTGTTTGTTTCACCCTTCAAAAAATGTATGATTCAGAGCCTGGCTGTTTCCTCCCTGCTCACAGGCTTAATGCTAAGCTAAGCTTAGACCTGATTCCACCTTCATATTCACTGTAGAGACATGACCCAAGACAAACCCAAAACAAATGTGCGTATTCCTAAAGTGTTTAAATACTGTTTGAAAAGTGAAGTGTTTACACACCATAGCATTATTGCTCTTAGCGTCAAAATGTGCAGCATGAACAGCAGAATAAGTGGACAAGGCTTTCGGGTCTAAAAAATGAAGCCAGTGCAGAAATGCCTTCAACCTGCATTCTTTCTAGCGGCTCACAGGGGGCGACTCAATCGATAGTGAAATAAACAAAGTAGGGTATGATTCAGGGTGGGGCTATCATCTGATTCGAAGTCATTTCTTCAATAAGTGAGTGAGTCCCCAGTGCAACTCACAGGACTCACAAAATTCAGATCAAACTAAACAGGGCTGATCAATTATTAATGAAGGTTCTGTTTCTGCATTGCATATTTCTCATGTAAAATGTTTCCAAAAACATATTTTAGTGTACTCTTTGGCTGTAATATGAGAAAGATCACACACGAGTGGGCTGCTGTTTTTTTCCTGCTGAAAAAAACAAAACTGTCCAGTTTGTAGTAAGTTACCCACCACCTCCACACTCTTGTCAGTAAATGCGCTGCTCTGATTGCAAAACCCTGAGATGGCCACCACCATACTGCCAAACTCAAGGCTTCAAAACAACAATCCAAAAACCAGTGGCTGACGTCATGATAGGTTCACACTTGGCTCTACATAAGGTCCTTTGTATTTTGCATGAGTTTCACAGCTACCATAGGTTCTCCTACACACTTGGAAGGGGAAGATGAGGGGAGGTGTTTACAATCTCCGAGCTCACAACTAAATCCTACACACTGATCCTTTAAGTGCAACTTTTCAACCAGTGCCCCAAGTGTAGACACCACTGTTATAGAGCATGATGACAGAACATAAAACATCTGTCCTGCTGTAAGTGATGTCCATTATCCTCTCCTGTGTCACACTCCAACAGAAGAAAGACGTGCGCATGCTGCGATTCATCCAGGAAGTCAACACCACCACTCGCTCCTGTGCATTATGGGACTTAGAGGAGGAGACAGACTACATTGTGCATGTCCAGTCCATCAGCATGTCTGGGACGAGCCCGCTGAGCGAACCCCTGCGCTTCCGAACGCCGAAGGAGGCCGAGACTCAGGCCTCTAAGAGTAAAGGTAAAAACGCACACACAAATACAAACACTCGCTCAGTCACCCAACATGTCCACACGTACAACCAGAACATTTTCTCGCTCTGTTTCTGTCCTTTTCGAGACACTCAGTGCAGAGGGGACTTGGCCTTTTGACAATATCTTGACTGATTTTGTCTAAAGACCAATAAAAATCAATAGACACACAAAGCGTGAAATGAAATTTCACAACAGAGTGCTTCTGAAGCTTGCCCTCGCTGACCACAACTTGGGAATAAAGCGTCTGAGGGGGGTGCATACTTCACTATGTATCGACGTGCCGTGCTGGGCCTCACTCTGCATGCACCCAGCTCAACTGCACGGTAAACCAAAATGAGGAAAGGCATTTATCAGACAGAGAGGAGGCAGTCGGAGCTGTGAGGGGTGGCCAATCAATGTGCTTTTGGCTGAAGCCCTTCTCCATCTATTCCTCCTCTCATTTCCACTCATCTCTCATGTGAGCTGCCGTTATACTTCGATACTTCTCATCCTGTGGAGCCAGAAGAAGTCTGGACTTCTGTTATGGTGGCGAGTGGGCTGGCAGAGACATGTAGAGTATAAATACAATCATTGTAGAGCACTGAAGACATGCTCCTCTCACCACTGAGGCCTAATTAGCACAGGAAGTGTTGTCTGTGTGCTGTTTCTGCGAGGAGAAGAACTTACAGAAATCAATAACTGCACAGGATCCAGATAAACAAGTGATTTTTTTTTCAGCCTTCATCCTGTTGTGCAGATCCACGAGTTCGTTTCCGTGATATGATTTTCTCTCCTGCTGTTTTCAAAAGCTGTGAAGACAGAACAGTGGATCTAACTCATGAACAATGCACAGAAATAAACAGAAGTGCTTCATAACCACAAACACACACTCAGGAAAACAAAGAGAGGCAGACAAAGTTTTATTGAGAGTAGTAATTACATTTTTTATGAGGGATAGCGACAACAGAAAAAAATCTACGACAGAGTATTATATGGAAGACTATTACAGCCACGTATAAAAGAGGATGCAGGAAGACTTTTTAGATTTTGCATTTTGAGAATAAAGTTGAAATACCATCTCAACTTTATTCTTGACATTTAAAGTTGATTCTTAGAATGCAAAAATGAAAAAAAAAAATCCCTTAATGTGACACTTATACTAAATCAGAGTACTAGAAAATAAAAGAGCAAGATTATTATCAAAACGCAAAATGAAAAAAAATAAATTTGAAATGTCGAGAACAGAGTGAAAATAAAAAACTAATACTGACAGTTTCACTTTATTCTCAACATTTAGATTTTATTTTATGAAATGTAAATTAAGACCTAATGCTGTTCTGTAAAAATCAGACACTCCTTCCAGCAAAAGTTTGACATCTGCGTTCCTGCCAAGAGTTGGATGAGAATATTGAAAGTCTCATTTATGTGCGCTAAAGATGAAACTACCGCCAGCAGCCGCCTACACGTGCAGCTTAGCTTAAAAACAGGAAACATATGGAAACAGCTAGTCTGACTCTGTGCATAGGTAACAAAATCCACCTGTCCAGGATAAGAAAAAGTCATATCCAAGAAATAGTCCACTGTCTAAAATATTTTTAGACCTTGGTTTTTGTCTGGATAAACAAATGTGATATAAGTAATGTGTAATTATTAAGCGTTAGAGGTGCTGGAAGGAAGATTTTGTCACTTATAGGCAGACTCTGCTTCCAGTCTTTATGTTAATTTGGTAGCAGAGGGTTGGGTGACGTCCATCAAATGGGTATGAGACATATGTCTACAGTGAAACATGGCTGACTGACTGTGGCGTTGTTGTGGAGAACAGGCAGATTAATTCTCACGACTCTGCCAGGTGAGATTCTGACATCCTTCGTCTTTGTTTCTGTGCCACACACCTGTAACTTAGTTGTGTTCAGCTTCACAAGAGGAAGCTAAGCTAAGAAAACCATACATCAAATAACAACGCCAACAACGGCCTTCAGAAAAAAACACAACAATGTGACAAGCAACTTGGGATTGGAGGTTTAATAAGAAAACAATAAATGGGACATGTAGATGTAACATTAGTACAGTTCTCAACAGCAACAGCTTCTTTTTAATTTCTCTCTCTCGTGTCAACAGCAGAACTTCACCAACATCTGCTGCTTTACATTAGCAAGACAGTATTATATTTTCCACGTCCACATTTCTGTCATCAGAGGGTGCTTGTGTAGACTCTGTGTAGACACCCACATACCCTCAATTTGTTGTGACTGCAGAGACACAAATCTAGTGCACATGTGGACTCCAGAAAGTAGAATTAACAGAACTTACAGGCATCCGTGCTGCGTACACGTCCTGTGGGGACTATAATAGAGCCTGACGGGATACACTGCCTCAAATACCTTAAATCACAATGTTGTTAAGGCAGAGGGCTCAGTGGTCAATGACTGTTCCTCACCCCAGATGGCTGTAGCTTCAGATTTAGCGTACAAACGTGAGAGTGGCATCGATCTTCTCATCTAACTCACAGCAAGACCGCAAATAAGCACATTTCCCCAAATGTTGAATTTTTCCTTTAAAAATGAGCAGGTTATCGCTGCATCCTAGAGAGCAACCTCACAGCTTCTTAAATCAGGTTGTTGAGTCAGACGCAGTAGACGCCTCTGTGAGTGTTTGTTTGCTTGTTTTATTTGGAAGCTGTTAGATGAAGCAGCGCACTGCCTCAGTTCACTCATCCATTTCCAAAAAATGTAAGTTTCTCACATATTGGCAGACTCTGCACACACACACACACACACACACACACACACACACACACACACACACACACACACACACAGCGAAAGTCCCTATTCTCTGAAAAGGAAAAAAGATTTCCCCGCTCCTCCACACATTATTTCCCTCCATGCACACATTTCACAAAGCAAATCTCCATAGAGAGCAGCTCTGTGATTCATCAGCCTTCGTTTGCACTCAACAACAACTTCACAGTTTAGCACAACACCGCACTCTTTCTCAGTCTCATTTGCACCACTCAGTCAAGGATGTCTGTTTAATTAGCTTAGCTACGTTGAAACAATGAAACCTGCCGATGACAGATGAGCAGATGTTCTTCAAGTCAGTATTTTGTAATGCAGTGGAAAATCAGCACACTTAGGATTCAGGATCCACCTCAGCGTCAAAATGAATGTTAGTTCATTTTCTATAAGCGTGAGACAGTTGTTTATTTGAATCCATCAGGACATGTTGGGCTTTTATATTGAAGGGCTGCGTTGTGCATGATTTGCATCATTTTTTTCTGCCATCAGGCTGGAGGTACAGAAGTATCTGCTGCCGTACCACCAGACTGAATAGCAGCCTCTTCCTTCAGGCTGTGGGACTATTTAATTCATCCTCAGCACTCCTCCATATAAATTAGTTTGTTCTATATTTGTATTTATCTCTTCTGTCAGTTCCAGCCAAACAATTAAGAGGGAACTACACTGAAATCCTCTTACATACAAACTTTTTGTAAATTTTAAATAAATAAATTGCCTTGTATCCTTGTATTTTTTAGGTAGACAACTAACAGATGATTACTGATCATATGGAAGATCAAAACTGCTACGATCAAAAGTAACTAAATAGTAAGTAACTAATAGTAACTAAATATACAAATATGCCATTAAATGCCTTAAAGATGATATTAAAAATAAAGGTAACATAAATTGATATTTCTGCTTTAATTTGCTTATGTATTAATTTACCTTTGTATTCATTCCCTTTTTATTTATATTCCTCCTCTGCACTTGTATGCAGTTGATGTCTGTTTGCACTCTTATGTCAATCAATAGGTGAAAACACTTTTAATGCCAGCCCCCTCACTTGTATTATGAAGCAGAAATGTTGAGAAAAATGTAAAGAACAAATGAAAATACAGAAAAAAGTGTGGGGGAAAATTAAATATTAGTATAAATAAATTAGAAAATTAAGTGGGAAAGTAAATAAATATGGGACCTAATACAAAGGTAAGACAAAATTTATTTATAGTCATTTATTTATTTTTAATTTTGGCGGTTTTAGTCCTCCACATTAGAGGGTGACACAGGAGTGGATTTTCACTACTGTCCTGCCCTAATTCCATGACAGAGTTAAAAAAAAAAAAAAAAAAAAAATCCTATCCCCTCCCAATCCTGGAAGAATGACTTTTGTACCGTCCCACTCTCATACACACACGTCCCCCAAACGTCATACACTGCTCTGGCTCAGAGAGAAGAGAATAAAAAATAAGAAGAAAAAAGACAACAGAGCGATTAGAATTATGTTCAAAATAAAGAAAATAGTGTTTGTTCCAAAACTGTGTATTCATATATATAAAAAATAACTGACCTGTTTGACTTTTTTCATGTCCCACGTGGCGAACAGTGAAACCGTCCATATTTCAGACCTTCTGTAGAGATTAATGATGATTCAGTGTGACATTACCTGCTCATCGTTCTGCAAAGTGCCATCAGCAGAATCAACACAAATAGTAACACATCAGTGTTAATGGAGGTGATAATCTATTTGTGTTTAACTGATAAATCTTTCTAAGCTTATGTTTCATTAAAAGGACAACAAATCTAAACGGGCTGTGACGTTACTGTGAAGGACTGACAGAGAAAAAGACAGAAATCGAGTTTGTCTTTCACTGCAGATAATTGCACAGGGTGGAGAGTGTGGGAGAGAGTCTCTGAGTACAGCTGTTAGTCCATTGTCTCGATATGACAGGCGAACGTCCCGAGAAGAAAAGGGAGGTTTTCACCATCCTCGCTCAGCCGCTCAGCCCTTCTGTTCTGCCGTATCATGCTGATCTCAGTGGATAGGATGAGCCCGAAATGCAGGATTATTCCATGTTCCTTCTAATTTCTTCTTTCACAATGGGTTTAAGCTTCAGGAGATCAAAGGAGACGAGAGAGATGAAGAAAAAAAGCACAACCTGTGCACAAAACAGGAGGGAGACAATGAATCAGAGACAGAGAGGAGGGAGGACCAGAGAGTCACAGAGGATGCAGCCGTACAGGAAAATAAGAAATCTAGTCTGTGAGCAACAGACAATTAAATTCTACTGTTCACCCAGAAAAAACAAAAACTAGGTGTGTTTCCACACAGATCTACAGTATATGTATACTAGGCCTGTTGAAGAGCCTTTAACAAACTCAATCACACCCTTTATCATTTATAAATATGATGAAAGTATATAATTATGGTACTATTTATATGACCTGCTGATGTTCTAAGTTTATGGGTATCATCATCATATTAGTGAGCTAATATGTTCGTTCGTTGGTTGTCTGTTGTTAAACACAGACACACAGAGTCTCTCCAGGATTTTGCTGGATTTTTGGGGAACTGCTGTGGCCAAAAACTTTTCTAAAAAACTGTGTTGCATGTTGCTGTTTTTTTGCAATTAAATTGCAGGAGGAAGTGAAAATTTAAACGTAAAAATTTTTGTATAATAACTTTTTTCAGAGACAATGAAAGTGTTCTCTGTTCTCAGTGTTTAAAGTATCCGTACCAGAAAGGCTCAGGATTATAAAAATTCTAACAAAATATGCTGTATTTGTAAATGATGACAGAATTTCCAGGTCAAATTAAAATAATCTGGAGGTGGAGGGACCTATTGAACTCATGACCTCAGCATTTCTGAAATGTTGCTTGCTGCCCTGCCGCCCATTTCTTCAGTGTTTAACTCCGGCTGTGGCATGGGTTGCTAGATTACTGAGCAGAGGTCTTGGTTTCTGTATACTGTCGTGCAGCCATCACATAACTCCCTCAAAAAACACCAAGTTGTTGTGTTTAGATTTATGTTTCTGTGTGGATTAAAGTGGCACTCCACTGTCAATTCATAGAACCCAGAGCCTGGCCTCGTCTGGAGAATGGTGAGCGTGCATCAGACGTGCTACAGCTGACCAGTTAGCCCCAGTGAGGCTGGCTGGCAACAGTGTCAGGCACCTTGGGCTGTTGTGCTTTGATTAGTTAATACTGGGCAACAGAGGCCAATCGATCAGCAGGATTGCTTGTTGCTAAAAGCCATTGGAGCGTGGGGTTCCTGCCACAGTGGGCCCCTCCAAATGTCACCCACTGCATCTAATAAAAGGACAGAAGTGCTCTCTATGCTGCGGTGAACTTTAGATCAAGCCTCTGACTTCCACAACACTCAGCAGTGCAAGAAAAAGTGACTACATGTTGTTGCTTTGTTCGATAGAAACCTGCAGGCAGACGAAACGCTCACTTCTCTCTTTGATATTTCTCCTGATGGTCACACGACTTCAAAAATGATGATACAGCGGCTGGTGTGAGTTGATCCTGACTGCTGTGATTATCTTTATCTCTCTATCCGGCTCTGTTATGCAGGATCCCCAGTGGCCTAGCTGAAGCCTTAACTATTCTCTTCATGTTCTGCCTCTCTATGATCTTTTGACTCCAGCAGCCGCTTGCAGAATCAGGCCAATTAGTGATCACGCAAAGCACGTCTCTATCTGCTCATGTATGTGTGTGTCTGCCTCGATTATACAGTTTAAAACGCCTGCCTATGTGAAGCTGATCTTTTGAAAATCATCACTCCTCTTCCTGCTGCAACCAAGGTTTCTATCGGCACCTGTGCTGCAGCTCCCCGCCATTGCTCTGCTGCACCTGTAATTTAAGACATAAAGGCGACAGAAGAAGACCGGCTGACAAGTGGCAGCATTCCTTATAGATATACAAAGTATAGACTGAGATCTGGACGAGTAAAAGCAGTCAATTCACAGAACACCACCCCTAAAAAACTGCGTGAAGAGCTTCAAGATCTCAGGAGTAAGAATATAGACCTTGAACTCCATCTGTCTGAAATAAAAGAGTACATCAGTGAAACCCCAAATGGATAAAATGACAGAGCAGTATAGTTCAATCAAGTCTGCAGGTGCTCAACAACAACATGCACCGAGGAGCTGGAAAGCAAAGACAGAGACAGAGGAGAATCTCACCTTCTCAGGAAACTGCAGAAAACATGGTGATGGTGAAAAGACGACTTGAAGCCGTATCTATGGGGACAGAAACCAAAGTCAACTCTCCACCATCGTCACTTTGGCTAGTATTTACTAATTCTTGAGCAGAATTTATTCTGTGTGAAGTTACAGAAAGGATGAAACAAACATAAACCAAGAGCTATGGTAAACATCTGCTGACTGCTACAGCTGCTCTGTTACTTTCAGAAGCTGAAATTGTTTATGACATGATGTCACAGCCTTTGACATCATTTAAATGAATTAAGCTTCCTGAGTGCAGAGACTGATAAGAGTTATTAGACAGTTTTAAAATCAACTATCAGTTCTTTTTTTTCCACAACGGCCTCCAATACAAGCATTAATCGTGTAACTATCAGTTCTGAAATGTATGGAAAACACACGACAAAGTGCTGAATATTCCAACACTTTCTATTTTGAGATGAATAAAATGCTGGCAAGAAATATTTCTGACATATTTAACTTTTTACTTTCTGATGCAAAAGTAAGTTAAGGTGGAAACAACTATTGTTCAAGATAACATTTAATGTTCATAAATATTCTGTTTCTCAAAACCTGACGCACCACCATTCTCCCACACATTCACACTGTGGCCATGGCGATGTGTCGCATTCAAATGCTGTTAAAGATATTGCAACAGTTTGAATTAAATTGCAATAAAGTTAGACACATAAAGAACAAAGAGGATGACACGTGCATAGGCTCAGAAACAGATGCAGTAGGTTTTGCCACTGACTGAAGACAGAGATAGATCCATGAGTAGGACCAGTTACCTATTAGTAATAATAAGAGAACCAAAATTACACATGTACATGTGTTAAACTGCATCTTCATAACCCCAAGTATTGTTCTTAAGTACATATTCAAGGTACTTGTACTGTATGTTGCTTGGTTATTTCCATTTGTCTGTCAGCTTTAGTCATTTTCAGATCACACTTTTTCATACCCGTCCTATTCAGTCAAAACCACAAATCTCCAAATTTTGTGATTTTGAATTATAATTTAAAGGATTAAGTGTGCCTTCATGGGTTGAGGAAATTCTCCTACTTCTTAAGCTAAATAAACGATGTAAAAACCCTCTTGGATGAGCTGCAAAATGAGCTGTCACAGAGCGTAAAGCGGAGATGTTTTTCTTAGCTCATGAAAAACTGACTTTTTAGAGCTATGTGGTTCTGACAGTACAGCCACACTACAAACCTATGATGATCTTATAGAATATGACACATTGCTATAGATTAAAATACCCAATGGTATATACAATAGTTCAAATTAGTACAAAGTACATTCTGTAATTTTTTTGTTTGTTTTGAATGTAGAAACTTTACTTGTAGCGGGGTATTTTCAGTGTGGATCAGTACTTCTACTTCTTCCAGTCTTTTCCTTTTTTTGCTGTTCAATTAATCTCAAAAGGTAAAGATGAAATAAAATCTAAACTTCTGATGATAAAAAGTTAAATCAGACTCCCATGCTCTCTCAAAAGTCAGACTACTGCGGCAGCTAAAAGATAAACAACATAACCTTCCACCTTTTCTGATCCCTCCTTTCCTATAAGATGATAACACACAGTCCCTCAATAATCATAAGAGGAAGAAATAGATATCAGAAGTTGTTTACCATCTGATATCTGAATGTTACATCAGCCGTGTCACAAATTTTAGAGTTATTTAAAATACAAACCTCTTCTCTGATCACAACAGCCTGATCTGTCAACCGTTTTACCTCTGAGGTGATGATGGTTGATGCAAAGTTGTTCGTGTTCAAGATCTGTGCTCATTCTGTGATAGAGCAATCCAGCAATTCTTATTACAAGAGACCTCTGCCGCATAAACACACTGATGCTGACTTATTTGCCTCCGAGCTCAGCACGCTTGAAGTGTCAGTCATTAGACTCGGTGAAAACGCTGATTTTAGAGCAAAACATTTTGCTGATATGTTGTATAATTTTGCTGTTAGGCTGCCAATTAGCAGCTCCTCGTCTCCCAAACGACGACTCGCCTCAAGACTCGGGAACTCAGCCACCCGGATAGAAGCATAAAACAAACTGCAGCGGTGCAGAGTTCACGACAGGCCCTGAGTGTAAAAGAGAAATGATCAGGTCAGGTCAGGAGAGGCCATGTGAGACAGTGAGACAGTGAGACAGTGGACGGCAGTGTCATGTCAGCAACACGAAGGAGATTTAACTGAAAAAGTTATTGGTAATTATGAGTTCTGATGAAGATCAGCAGTACACTGACCTTGACTTATTTACATTTAGGCAATGTATTAGGACATTTTCTCTTTTCTTCAGAGATGAGGGGTCCAACAAGCCGTAATTCATTCTGACCCTCACACACACACACACACACACACACACACACACACACACACACACACACACACACACACACACACACACACACACAGTCTTCTTTCACATACATGCATTTTCACTCCTGCGAACAGTACATACATCCTTACACTTCCACACACGTATATGTATTCTTTATTCTCATATACATACATTCCAACTCATACAGATATATGTTTTCATTCTCACATGTACATATGGAAAAGTGACAATATATATACAAGTACATACCTGACTCAGGATGTTCCTCATTAAACAGGAAACTACTCTCAAACCAGGAAATACATGTAGAAGACTCGAATGGTGCTGTTAGTTTGTGACCTGGCAGTTAAGGGGAAAGTTAAAGGAAACTTAACTTAGAGTGACCAATCCCCTGTTTTTTGCACTTCTAACTGTTAAAAGGGTGTTAGACATTTTAGGTAAAGCCTCAACGCTGTCCGAAACCTGTTTAAAATTTGTGAGATTTGATCTGGACCTTGTCCAGTGTGGTCTAGATGTGAAAAAATGAAGTGCATTGCATTTTTCACAGACAGAATTTAAAGGTTTCAAATCTGAAACGCTGTCATAAAGAGTCTCTGGTTTCTCTGGGATAATCCGGTCCAGATTTGACAAGTATAAATATAGTTGGCATTTTCACAAATAGAATAAATGTTTCACACATTTGAAAGTGCTGAAAAAAGTTTCAGACAGTGTCAAGGCTTTACCTAAAATGTCTAAAATGCTTTCACAGCATTAAGAGGTATATATGTATGTGTGTGTGAATTATGGCTTGTATGGCCCTTTTTTCAGTTATAATGCAGAATTTGACATTTTTATTCAGTCCTTATCGACTTCTACTAACAGTCAGATGAACATGTTGCCCTTTGACTCCTTTAGACGAAGTGACGATGGAGGAAGTGGGCCAGACCACCCAGCTGAGGGCGGGGGAGCTCATCATCATCGTGGTGGTACTTATCATGTGGGCAGGTGAGGACAAAACTGTTTATTCAACCAGGATCAGAAGGCTTCACACGCTGTCGTTATCTGACTGAAAAACAACAGAAACCCCTGCTGCTGCTGCTGCTCACAAAAGCAGGTGCATTCATTTGTGTTTATAAGGATAAGCAGAGCTGGCTCATGATGAATACGTTGTGCTTCTCCTCCCAGGTGTGATTGCTCTCTTCTGTCGCCAGTACGACATAATCAAAGACAACGAGCCCAACAACAACAAGGACAAAGCCAAAAACTCCTCCGAGTGCAGCACTCCTGAACATCCGACGGGGGGGCTGTTGCGCAGTAAGGTATAACCCACCCCCCTCCTCCCCCCGGGTGCCTTCCCCCTCAGCGGCGCCGGGCAGGTGAATGGTCCCGGCCACTTCTAGACTTTTTCCACTGACACTTCATGCAAAATCATAGTGTCATCTGAACAGAAGTGTATTGCTGTCATGCCAGAAAAAGAGAAAAAGATCAGTATCACATTATAAAAGTTGTTATAACGAGATGTTGTTCATGTTGTAACAAGATATTTTCACATTATTACAATATACAAACTTAAAATGTTATAACAAGAAACTTATCTTGTTATAAAAGTAGACTATTTATCTTGTTATGATGTGAAAAGTTCTGGGTTATGACATAACCTTTATTGTTATAACATGATAATGTATCTTTATAACATTATGTAAGTGATAAGACCCGGTCATTACTATAAAACAAACCCCAACAGATGGTGCAGGACACCAAAAAAAATCAATAATTTGACAATGTTCATTTAAAACTTAATAGGAACTATGACAGATCTGCATCCGAAGCAACGGTCTGTTTGTTTCACATTATAACAAGAAAAATAGTGTATTGTTTTTTAAAAGAAAAGTTTTTTGTAATAACATGAAAATATCTTGCTATAACAAAGAACTTTTCACATCATGTTAATACACAACTTTTCAATTTCAGTTGGTCAGGTATCACATCCTAAGGTCTGTTATTCTGCATAGCAGATGGTTGATATGAAGAACAGACTGCTGCAGTGGACACAGTTCTTATTATAGAGGAGAAATAAAATAATTTTTACATTAATAGTTTGTCTCAAACTATTGGATTTTTAAAGTAAGTAAGCAGCAGTGTAATAAGCAGGATAATGGATAGTGAGCAGGTCATTATTGTGAAATAAACCCAGGTTTTTCAGAATGATGCCCTGCTCACTTTCATTATCCCTGACATATTGGTCCATCTTTCCTTTTCTGGCGTGGTTACGCTGCAGCACATCTGAATGTCAGCATCAGGCTTGAGCTGACCGCTTCAACATGGCAACATTATGTGCATGACTCTGCAACGTGCAAATAGCAAACACACAATTCATGGCTTCTAATCAGTTCTGTTTTGATCAGTGCACAGAGCCCCATACCATATCCATTCACTGTGTTCAGACCAGTGCAGAAAACAAAAAGTCGGAACAAATCTTTATTCCGTTCACTCTTTCGCTATGAACATCAATAAAACATCGGCGCACAGAGGCATCCTCACGCTCATTGATGAGGCTTTATAGTGTGATTCCTGTGAGTCCTCCAGCTTTCTCATACCTGTCATCTTCCTCTTCCCTCCCACAGTTCCCCAAGAACAACAACAACAACAATAGGATGCCATCTGTCAACATCATTGAGGTGTGACTGCCAGGACGTCTTCTCTTTATCCAAAAAAGACTTTGTGTTCTCACAAACAAGCAGGCCCCTTTTTAAGCCCATCTGCTTGTCAGGATGAGGCCGGGACTCTGCGCCCCTCAGCGGCGCTTACTCTCCTTTGGCACGGGGCCTGGCGCTGAAGCCAAGCTGCAGAACTGGCCTGGCCGGTGCTGGTCCGAGAGCGGAGTCAGCGGTGGAGGGACTGTGGCTGCACCGTGCTCAGTAACTACTGTACCGTGGGGCGGCAGAGATTAGGGCTCCGGTGGTGGAGAGTCTGCAGATAAACCAACCCCAGGGACCAAAGCCGATGAGCGGAGCCAGAGAACTTTTCATTCTCTCTCTGTCGCCCTCTTGTCTTTCGGTGCGTCATCAGCGACCACAAACCTGGACATTTCACAGTCATCTCCTGTACTTAATCTCATCACCTACACCTTATTTTCTGTGTTTTCTTAAGTGAAGGTAAACGCTGTAGATCATTCAAGTTCATCGCTGTAGTTTGACTTTTAACAAGGTGCCACCAGAACAGCCTTGTTGTTCTGGTATTCCATTTTGTTTTTTTCGATCCCTCCTCGGGCAGAAGCTCTCTGCCATCCTGTGGAAAATGTTTTCATTCTGGCGAGCTCGTTATCCCCCCTCAGGGAGTCCAGACTCCACCTGGCTAATTTAGGAGCCATTTCTTAGATGAGCTGTGATGACGCCAGAGCAGCTTTAGAGGGATCACTCGGCTCACCATCAGAGCTGAATCACACAAAATTTGTTGGAAAACTCATTCTAACACATATAAACAGCAAAGTCCGTGAAACATCTTGGTCACATTTGCTTTCCTCCTCTTCTTTCATGCTTTTATTATCTGAAATGTTACATTCCACATCCAGGATGAGCCCTTTAGTATTTCCTTGTGTCTTTCTTCTGGTGAGGAAAAAAGGACTGCCATAATGGAGAGCATCTGTCTAATTAATGAACTTTAAAGGTGGATGTCTACGGAGAGGCAGACTTGCCTCTGAAGAGATCCCTTGTATCAGCAATAACAGCCTTCAGAGAAGCACGGAAGCACGGACACAAACTCTGTAGCCTTTTCGTCCGTCCGAAAAAACTCCACCTCCCAGCATGCAACGTTCAGACAGATGAACAAACTGCACATGGAGTATGAGGGGATTAATCCCGAGCCTCGTTTGCAGGCCATCCCACTCCCGAACCTTTCGAAGAGAAGTCTTTCAGTGCTGTTGTAAAAACTTTCTGATGGAGAGCATGGAAAACTTTTTACAAGCCCAACCTTCAACCCCTGAGACAACCTTATGACATCCTGAACAGAAGGGCTTCTATCCAGACTTCTTTTTTTTCACAAATCAAAGTCAACACTTGTGTTGAAACTCCCTGTTGAAGAGGCTAAAAACAATGATAAGGGATTAACATGCACTGTATACTGTAAAGGAACTTATTTCACGAAGGCAAATGGTTTATTTGAGGGCTGATTCAAACTCAGTAGTGCTGCCTTAAAAATAATTATATCTTATGATTTATCTAATAAGACGGAAGGCCCTGTATCTCACTTTTGTGTCATATTCATTAGCTGTCACATAATATTTAAATGTGTGTGCAAAGTAAAAGGAGTCATGACAAGCTGATGACATGTAGGCTGAGCTGAGACATTTAACGTGTAAATACATTTTATATTTCATTCTTGTCTGGTGGTGTCAGTTTAGAGAGCCTTTAATGAAATGTGACAAGACTAATGTGGAAAATGTATAGACTCCTAATGTAAAAGGGAACTGCTACAGGTGATGCTTTTTGTTAATACACTGCTTTCATTAATGGGCTTTTTCATAACTCTTCTACTATTATGTATTTCTATTACATTATGTCATTGTGCTGTGTATGTGCAATAAGAAAAGATTTTTTTTTTTTTTAATGAGGAAAATGATGAAAAGCGCTGGATATTTTAAACAGTAAAAGTCGAGGGCCATTCAGCCACTGGAGCTCTGTACTGACATGCAGAAAGGTAAACACATCAGCTGCTCTCCACCTCGGTCTGCGATACTCTGGCTAGTCCTTTGTCAGCTCAGACAAATACATGAGCGGTGGAAGAGAAAGCCAGTGAAGGTGGTTAAAGGGACAGTTTGGATCTTTTGACATGGGGTTGTATGAGGTACTTGGCCATAGTCGGTGTAATTAGTAGATGGTCGGCGCGCCTCCAGGTTGTAGTAGGAAGCTAAAATAGAAGGATGTATTTTAGCCTATTTTCATGGCATTACTTTGCCAGCAGATATTTGTTTCAGCTGGGAAAAGTATTGGCCTCCTCAAAGCCACCAGACTCCATAGACAAATTCATTCATTTTACCTCACAGATGCAGATTAGGAACATCTGTGTTCTGCAGGGTAAAATTGCTGTTTTCAGAGTGCAGTGGAGTCTGGCATCTTAGAAGGGAGCGATACTTGGCTTATATAACGGCGGTTTAATCAGTTTGAGTATTTTTTTTATCACAAAAAAGTAAAAATTCTGTGATTTCAGCTTCTTAAATGTGAATATTTTCAGGCTTCTTCAGTCCTTTATGACAGTAAACTAGATATCTTTACATTCGAGGAAGTCATCTCGAGCTTTGGGAAACACTGATCGACATTTTTCACCATTTTCTGACATTTTATAGACCAAATAAGTAATCACTTAATTACATAAATAAATCACGTAAATAATCAACATTAATCAACAATGAAAATCATTGTTAGCTGCAGCCCTGATACACTGATTATGGAGAAGTACCTCATAACTACCTTTATAAGAGAGCAATGCAGATTATGGTTGAGCAGAATAGATAGAATGATGACTAATGCACTGACAGGCCTCTATCACTCCCTTAACCCTCTCCTTCTACTTTCACTCTTAATAAGAGTGGAAAAGCTCAAGCTTGCGCTTCTCCAATAAGCACTGATTCATGTGAGGCGAGAGCGGCTTTAAAGTGAAGTCACAGAGCGGGAAACGGGAGAAAGAAAAGTTGCAGGGGCCCCTCTTGACTGATTAACACAGACATTTAAGCGGTTACCAGGACAAACTTGGTGAAGCGTTGAAATAGTGCGTCACCCAGAGTGATCAGCACTTCACGGAAAACTTCTGCGGCCGAAGGTTGAATCCATTTTTTCCCCAGGAACTCTGCACCGGTAGCTGGCTTTCCGATCAATAAGCATCCATCCACACAGTAACAGAAATGATGATTGTCTCCCCGGATGATTTCTTTGAACTAGGGCCATGTCTTAAAGTTTGCCAATAATATATTTCTCAACAGTATTCCCTACAGGCACTTTTTTTTATTTATGTTCCTCCTTTTCACTTGCTTAAATAAGTAAAACTTCAACAAGCAACGTAAGAGGTTTACTCTTAAAGCTGTCCATTCTAAACTGAGTCTATCAGAGACTCCGAATTATGGTACAGTCCATGTTGCCATTGTATATACTATTTTCCTTATTACTGATTTAGGGCTATTGTGAACATCCACTTTTGTGGCAGGATGTTGTCCAACTTTGCTGTTAAAGGAATAGTTTCACATGCATGTATTTGTTTTCTTGCCATTAAGACACGAAGATCAATAACTCTAAAATCTGTACAAAAACTATGGAGCTACAGCCAGCAGCTGGTTAGCGTAGCTTAGCATTAGATTTGTTACCTTTGGACAAAGCTGTTCCCTTGTTTCCAGACTTCATGCCAAGTTACAAAGTAAACTTATGCTAACCAGGTAGTACTGTCTCCAGCTAGATAGTTTTAAACCTTGTGTTTTGATTCCCAAACAAGTCATATTGAACTTTTCATCAAATGTAATGCCATTTTAACACCATCCTTGATTTACCATTCTTTGTGCAGTTTCAAATGCAAAAAGTCGTCAAATATGTGACTGGAATCCACACTTCTGTAGAGTGATATTGATCTTCTCTTTCAGCTCATGGCACAAAAGCAAAATGTCAAACTACTCCTTTAAGGGTTGCACACGGAGATGATAAATAGCTGATTTTAAATTAAAGATTTGACCATGGGTCCACACATTTCATACCTGGCGGTGGAGTGCAGTAAGGTTTGCTCAGTTAGTCAGACATGGACCTAACTGTTGCTACCAGTAAAGAAATAATGATTTGGATTCAAGTTGTTCATAGTTATAAGGACATCCAGCCACTATTAGTGTTTCTGGTTCGAACAGGAAAAGCTGTAAACCACAGATGAAAAGTCTTTTTCTATAATTACGCTCAATTAATGGTGACGACTGTACGAACTGAAACATTCCACTTCAGCCCTGTGGTGGCAAACCACTCTTAACACACTACGGACCTTCTTTCAGTTTGAGAGGCCCAGCGTGTTTTCTCATGCTACTGTATGTATGATACAATGCCTGAAAAATACTGTATGCTTGGTAGCAGTAATGGACTATTCTGTGACAAGACAACAGGGCAGTAAAGACACTGGATTTTCCAAAACAATTCACATAATGTGTATTTTGTATGACACTAGAAACATGCCTGGAAACATGAACGCATCCCTGTGATATTACAGAAGTTGGACTATTTCAATATGGGTTCTTGAAATATAGGAATGAGATCCGCAAAGAAGCATGGTTAAGAAAATGAACTGCTTTATTAGTGCTATCATGTTTATATTCATTGTATGAGGTGTACAGCAGTCATTGCTTAATGAGGGCTAGCATGGTTTAACTATTATGCACAAGGTTACACAACTTCAATTATGAAGGATATGGTGTATGCTTACTTGTGTATGCTTAAATAAAATAAAAAAATATCTAATGTTTTGCACAAAAGTCTGTGTTTGATCTTAATTGGGAACAATGATAATAGTTGGTAACGTTCAAAACAAAATATGAGACTGTTTAAACCTTTCAGGACAAAAAAGTCAAGGTGGTGAAGCACCATTTCAAAGAGGACTGTTATACAGAATCCAGGAAGACAGGCTTCTTCTTCTTTAGTGAATAATACATGTGAATCTCAGACTTCAACTGTCAGAGTTTCTCCATCAAAAAAAAGGCACACAGACACACAATTGGCCATGCTACTGTTACTGGGGACTGGGAGGAAAGGAGTCGATGCCTCCTGAAAAATTCACTCAACAGTATGGCTTCAGGCAACTACATTTACTGTTAAGTCAGCACCTCGAGTAAGAAAACGTGCCTGAATTTGTAATGAAATAGAAATCGATGAGACTTAAATAGCAAAACACAACAAATCACTTGGATCTTACTCAAGTCCCATGTTAGATTATCTTTGTTTGTTTATACATCAATACAACAGCAAGCAATCGTTGGCTTGACTGCATGGCTGAGCAGCAGAAATGAGGGGCTGGGATTTTGTGGCTGACGTGTGACTTTTATCTCGCGGAGTCTTTTTTTCTTTTTGGTAGTGCAGTCTGTTTTGACAAAACCAAATACTAGCCGTGGAAGAACTGTGAAGCATGTCAGGTAAACACAAACAGCTTCCTCGTTGCTGAGATCCCACTCAAGACTCTGGAGGGGCCAAACATTGTCGGAAGGCGCAGGGGAGGGGCGCTGCTGCGGCTGCTCAGCTGCACACGTGCCCCGCAGTCTGCACAGCATGTGTCACGAGGCCTTCCCTGACACCCACACACACACCTCTGCCTTCTGGATGGCTGGCCAGGGACAGGCTGCCCCACTATCTGTAAAGACAGGATTACTTTAACCGCCTGCATTATTCAACGGATGGGACCTGTGCTGATAAGTTCCATGTATTTGGGCTCCCTGGGGTCACTTCTGTCAGCCTGTACCTGCGCACAGCACTCGGAGATACAGGGAAGTAGACTCAGACTAAAGCTAACAAACATGCAGCATCATTCACCAAACATTAACGAGGGATGACAACTGTAATGCTAGTCGAACCGGCTACTGTAGGTTTTATTTTGAGTAGTTCATCAGCAGCACCGTCTCGCCCCCGCGCTGCTCTGACTCCAGGGACAGAGTTCTCCAATCAACGCCTGTGGCACTTTTCTTACAGCGTTACTGGGTTTAAATGAGACCACAGTGCAGAAAATCCTCCAAGCAGCTGAGGGTACACTGTGGTCACTGCTGCTCTACGATTAAAGCGGCTATTCACAAAAATCACTGAAAACATTCTACCAGTTAACCCCTTGTAGTAGTTTTAAGGTTATTATGCAGGTTTTGAAATATCCATCAGACACCACAAAAAGGAGGCACAGACACTTTGTTAGTAGTGCTGACAAAATTGCTTCTTGAGGGTAATTCCCTAAAAACTTGGTATTTCACCCAAAGCAGTGACTCACATCCTGCATCACGCTGAAGTGTTCTGTGCCTGATTCTTATTGGTTTGCATCAGATCATCTGTTTCAACTTTGCCTTTACACCAAGATTAAACATACACAAGACCTCATACTGGTAACTTAAAACACAATGTTTTTATTTTCTTGTATCGTAGATACATTTAGATAATTACTCCTTGTACCGCTGGCACAGCGGCAGCAGGGGCTAGACTTCCCTGCAGAAAGACTTTTACCAGACTCATGATGTATCAACTTGAACATAATAACATTATACTGTAAATACATACAAAAAATCGTGCTCAAATATACTGATATTTGGATTATGTCCAACAACAAAAAATCTTGTGAGCCCCAACACACACCTCAAAGGAATAAATGAATAGTATATTCTTGTATGTCTTCAGACTTGACATGGATTGAATAAATGTGACCAATAACATGTAACCTGGCCAATTTCTCCCCACCCTCACCCCATATATTTGGGTGAACTAATAAACAAATAATTTCCAACTAACACCTCCCAACTATGCGATGGATAACAGCAACACACCAGCAAGGTTCCAATATGAGTTCTTGTTCAAGTTCGTATTTTTACTTTTTTTTTTTTTTATCTGCTAGCAGCGGTCATGCTAAGAGTCACCCAGTGAAACAGATGGGTGGCTATAATGGACCGAAGAAGCAATAAATCTACAAGAACAATAAGAAACTTGCCAGTACAGGCCTGGACTGAGTAAACATGAATAATGAATACCTCTGCAAACAACAATAAGTACAAAATTTTAAATGGTAGCAGTACAAAAAGTACTTAAATACACGTTAAAACATGCATAGTTTCAAATACAGTAAAAGTTAAAGCATTTAAGGTGCTTGAAACTCTTGAAAGTGCCTGTTTCTTAGCTAATTTCCTGAACACCAAAACCCCTTAAAACATGCATCAATTTCACATACAGGGACATGCACAGTTGAAGGAAATATATAAAACACATTCAAATTGACAAACCAAACACACCAACACATCTACAAAGTAAGAAACATTAAGTGCAATCTGTTCACAGCTTCTAATTTATGGAAACGGACTCCTTTTGAAGATTTTGGGGATGTGAGCAAAGCGCTTGAGTGTGGGGCAGTTCGTGGCCTGCCATTCTTGGAGGGTCATTGTCGGTGTCACGCCACCAAAGCGTCTTTGGTAGTTCCTGAAAATAAGCACAAATCCAGAGCCACATATTTTACACAGGTTGAAACAGCTCTGCCTTAGAACACTTTCAAATCCACGCCTCTTCGTAAATATAAAGAAACCTAATGAGAATGATGTACTTGCGTGTGAAGTCAGAGGGATGTTGCCATCGTCTCCCATTACTGCCTGGCGTCTGATCGGCCACATGGGTCATCAGCTTCGTTAACTCAATCGTAACACCTTCAGGACACACAAATGTGCTTTTTTAAAACCAAACATTTTATACATGTATGTTTTAACTAGGGATGTAGAGATCTAAACAATTAAAACATTACTACCCTCAGTAGTCAGCACCCATAATGCTTAATGGTTAAACTATTTAATAATATTTATTGATTAATATTTAATGACATATTGTACACTGGCACTGTTTGGCTGTATTTGGATGTAGAAAAAAAAAAAAAAAAGGTTGTATCTAGGTTGTCAGATTAAACCGCCACAAAACCCCTCAACCAGAGCAAAGCATTACCACATTCAGCACAGGCATGTAAACCTAAAGGAGGGCAGGCTGCTGGTGCGAGCACTGCTAACACTAGCCACACTTTGTTGCAGGAAACGATAGCTTATGATAAACCGTGTCAGATATGATTTTGTTTACATGCAGATTCTATGCCACACATTTTTGGTATCTACAGCTTCAAATGGCTCTTAATTATGTACTTTTTTGAGCCAATGTTTAATCTGATTGATGACTGAATAAAATGTGCTTAACCTGTTTTCCAACTCTTCTTGCTTTTACACTAGTTGACTAGTCTAAGCTAAAATTAATTGATTGACAGGGAAATTAATCACCAGGGTTATTTCTAGAATGTTGTGAGATTGGAACAATTTAAAATACATATATGTTGACATTGACTTGAGATATCATCTAGTCTTATTCTCACATTAATGATGCAAAACCTTTCATTGCTATGAAAATTACAGACTGTCTCAGTGTGGTTCTCTGGTGTTTCTGGTGGAGCTCAGGGTCATACCTCGTTCTCCTCCTGGATTCTCATTCAAATGTCTGGCGACTGAATGGAGATACATCCGTTTGTCCCGCTCCAAGTCCACCTCGCTGTGAGAGATGACCGGCCTGAAAAAGATACACAAGCACACGTCAACAAACATCTAATGTTTCAGACAGCAATCTGTAAGTATAAAGAAATTACAGTCCATACATAAACATGGGCCTACAGACACTGATGACAGAATATGAAACTATAATGAAGAATAGACACAGCTGCTCTTACAACCACTAAGCCATGGCCAAAACATCCACAGTGTGTTTTATATGGTCACACTGCTCCCCCGAGTGGTAAGACCACTATACAGCAATCCTGCACCTTTTCCAAAGTTGAATTCAAGAACGTTTCAAGCATTTTCAAAGTACAATTTCAAGCTTTTCCAACACTTTATACAACACTCAAACTTGTCACACATTATTACACTTACACACAATCATGGAATAGGTAATGTAACACCAGCACGAACTCCATGCTATGTGACGTGCGCTTGCACTGTCATGTGTTTAAAATAAAAAATATGAATGCCTAAAACTATTTTGAAAATTGATTGTGGTCAAAACCAAGGGTGAATTGAAATTTTACTTAAATATAAGTGCAGGGAACAACTTCCAGAACTTCCATTGCAAACCAGAGTGAGTAAATGAAGTGATGCAATTTACTGAAACAAAGTTATTATGCTACATTTACTATGTTGAATGAAAAAGAAAAAAGAAAAAACAGAATTCAAGTTTGAGACAATAGTTAAGTCTGTGACAACTGGAAGTAGATTTTGGGACGTTGGCGTGACACTGAAGAACAAAGTTAATTTCGAGCACTGACCTGATAGCTGTGGTAAATTACTTTTATACACTTATACACTAAAATTATGTGCCATGTCTCCTTGCAACCGCAACCTCCCAGTCACTATTCCATCAGAGGGCAGAAAAAAAAAGACTGATAGACCAGCTGGGGACACAAAGGAGGCAGATCACCAACAAGTGCCGGGTCGCCTGCTTCCATTCAAGGAGCTCTGCGACCAGCTCGCAATATGCAGCAATAGTTTCAGCACCAGTTCCATTTTTCTCTACAAGCAGTGAGCAAATCTGGAAAGAAAAATGTACTGATAATGTACAATAAACAATATAAATGATCTTTTATGCATCAGGCCTGGAATTACAGTTATATACAATTAACTGATAATTAGCATGATCAGCTATTATCGGTCTTAAGTGCAAACATTCAAACAGTGACACTTTGTGTCACTAAAAACAGCAGATGAGTAGAATTGCTTGTTGATGGCACAGTGGCATTCCTCTGTAGCAAAACTTATTTTAGACTCTCAACTCATTTTGTCTTTGTCCAAAGAGCTATTCAGTCAGACTTATTGTCAAAGTAATGCAATTGCAATTTCAAGCATTTTTCAGTACTTTATCCAAAAACCAAGCACTATTCCAACTTTGAAAACACTACATTAAAATTCACGTGTTCTCAATGATTTCCAGCACCCTATGAAGTCTGACTACAGCACCTGTGACTTCTGGCAGTCTGGGTGACTCTGTCCTCCTTCAGGTCGGAAATATTTGGCAGAGGAGGTGCTGCTGTTTTACTGTCTGGACGCACTACAACCGACTTCACCTTGAAAAAACACAGATCATGAGTGTGAACATACTGTATGCACACAGCATAGTGTACAAAATGAGCTCAGTAGACAAAAATGACTACGTGTGTAAAGCTGAAACAGCTTACCTTAACTTGAAGAGGCAATGTTGTTTCATAGCTGGTGTCCAATGTTGACTCCTCTTCAACCAGTTTGGACTGACACACATGGACAGACTGCAGCACACCTCCCTGCACTTCCTCTGGCACCTGTCTACTCTGCTCACACACGGAGGATTCCAATATGGGGAGACCAATATCCCACACCTCTTCAACATGACCTTCTAAAATCTCTGCAGGAGAGTTTCCGGACTCCAACAGTGGCCCACTTACAACAGGACAGAAATCATCACCTGTGAAGGAGACATGTTGTCCAGACAGCTCAACTTGTTTATGACAAGCCAGCTCAGAAGAATTTTTAAGATGGCACTCTGGCGCCCCAAAATCACCTCTCCTGAACATGGGGCTAGAGGTAGATGAAGGCAGCTGAGAGGAGTCCTTTCCCGTTTTAAGGTCCTTTATGTAGGACATGGAGAAGTAACCCTTATCCTCCTCTACATCTTTGAAATCCACATACATTTCTTTCTTCATCTCCTCTCGTTCTTCCTTCACTTGCCCATCTCTGCCTTGAAATCTTTCCCCATGTGCAGCAGTGGGAATTAAGACTGGCTGTTTTTGAAATGCGCAGCTACTTGGACGTTTGCAGCTTTCGACATTGTCAGGATGTTGTCCAACATTATGAGTGCCGAAGGGACTGAGACACAATATGTTGTCAACATCACAGTCAAAGGCAGGTGCAATATTTACGAGGACATTCTCACGCTTTATACTGTGTGGTGCAGTCACCTTATTTTCCCCCAACTCTGTTGAGGTCCCACGTTCTCCATGCTCTGATCCAGATGTTCTACACACAAATTCACTCCTACCATCTTTGATCTCATTTAACAATGCAGGCTTGGACATGGCAAAAGGGGACACAGAGTCCTGTCTTGCAGGGGGGCTGTTGGAGTCCACAAAACACCCGTGATCGGGGGACAAATCCTTTGGATGAAAGACTTTTTTTTTTGGAGTCTCATAACCATCATCAGGATCTGAATGATCCAATTTTCTTTTTTTCTCACAAATGTTCATTACTTCAATTTTAAAATTAATAAATGGATTAGAAAGCTGATGCGGGCTGGCCATTTTGTCACAAGTAATCAACCTTGAATACACTGAAAGGGGTTTTAAGTGTCCACAATCAGCTGGCTCGAGCCTACTGAAAATAGTGCGCTCGGTGTGTTCTTTTTTATCCAAGTCTGTTGAAAACAAAAACATATCAGATCATCAGCTACCTTCAGTGAGATTTTTATTTGACAAAATGCACAAAAATAAATATTTAAAAAAAAAAATGTCTGGAGCAAAATCTAATTATTTAAAATATTAAACTGTCTAACTTTTACATTTCAGTTTTTTTTTTCTTTATTTGTTGCTCATATTCAACTATGTCAAAATGGAGAGACATATCATATTCATTAAATCCTACATTCTCCCCCAAGTAACTGTCCTTACCTATTTTTATTTTAGCTTTATTCAACCAGGCAAGGTATAAAGAAGACATTCTCATTTTCAGTGGCAGCCTGGCAAAAGTTCTTGATTGAATCCATCAGTCCAACTTCTACAGTTAACGTTTTACTCTTACTCACCTTGGACTGTTTGTGCCATGTCCACCACGTCTTCCTTAGTGAAGTCAGTCTTCATACCCAGAGTCTGAAGCAGAGAACACAAACAGTCTCAGGGTATCATCTCCTTTGCTACTGACTGAAGAGAATGGCTCTTTAAGGTTTTCAGCTAACACATGCTCAACTGGAAAAATACATGAGTATGGTTCCAAAACAGCTTTCTTATTCAAAAGTAAACATGGTTACTTTGAATTCTAACATCATCATCTTGCTTTAGCCTTGGTATTATTCTATTTTACAGGGACACTGCAGATTTTTTGTCAGTGTATTACCCACATTAGACACTGTCAGACAGGCCTTCACAGTTTCAATTAGGGGAGCAACTAACATATTTTCACAGTTTTTATCACAATTAATTAGTCGTTTATTTTCAAGTGATCAACTAAAACCCAGAAAATATTCACATTTAAGAAGCTGGTATCAGAGAATTTTGACTTGTTTTTAAAAAAAAAATATGACTAAAACCTATAAGTTTATCATCAAAATAGTTGCCAATTAATTTAATAATCAATTCATCATTGCAGCTCTAGTTTTGATGTAGAAAGCCAAGAAAAGTCAAATTATTTAAACTATTATTATTACTATCATATAGTCACTGTATGACCTATAATAGACCCTAATGTCAGGGTACCCAAAACTGGTGTAGTTTTACTCACCTTTATAATATTTTGTTTAATATTTTTATGTTACATTATATTATATACTAGTAATAATATTTTTACCAGTTCACCTTACCTTTACGCAGCCTTTTCTGACGGAACAACGCCTTTATATAAGCCACATATTGCTCTCTCCAAACCACCAGTCTCCATTGGCGACATCAGTACTAAATTTACCTGACAGACCAGAGGAGCCTCCAACTTGTTAGAACTGCAGTGTTCTGCCGTTTTGTTAGCCGGGCTTGTACCTTCAAAATCAAAAATGCAAATCAAACAAATGAAAACATGAGAGCAGATTGGTCTATTTCCTGGACACCATTACGTATCAACCTAAAACGGCGGGGTCCTCAAAAATGTACAATAAGTAAATAAATGACTACAACTATATATACCCAATGTTATCTTGTTAGGGCGTTAACTCATTGTTAACTAGCTAAATTATTCCCCCTTATATAGCATTAGCAGTTGGTAGCTAAACATTTAAACAGCTTCGTGATAGGGAAACGTTTTAGTTGCAATTAATGAAGTTGGCAATTTGCAAAAGTCACTTTATCGTTCCCTTACCTTGATGAAGTAACCGTTTCAAACATTCAGCTGAGCAAACTAAAGATGTCTCTCGACAGCAGCGATAGTTGGCGGGCATTCACGCTAGCTCAGCTAGCAGCAACACTTTCTCCACGCTGAGGCTAATGTTATCCAGCTAACTTCTTGACATTACTTATAATTTACAAAAGATAAACTGGTAAAACGGTAAGTTATGGAGGTGGAAGCAAGCCAACTAAATTACATATCAATGTTCAACTGAAACGTGACCGCGCTAAAACAGACTCAACTCTTTCCATTAATCGGACAATGAGAAAACGACCTGCCGCCACAAGGTGAGCTCTGCCCGTCTGCCACGCGCCCACAGGTGCATGAAACAAGAACGTGCACAGGGCCGCGCGCACGCCCGCGTCATAGAGGAACACGCACACGGAAGTAAAATGTTTGTTGTTGTTGTTTTTGGTTAAATAAGGATTGATTAAGCTGTTGTCTTTAAAACATTCATGCATTTCCAAATAGTCTATAGACATCTTTGCCACATTTGAAATTTATTTGACATAAAGTTGAATTTAAACACAGTGGCCAATGAAGATGGGTGGGGTTTTAATAGACTTGTGAATAAAAAATGGCTAAAAAAAAAAAAAAAAAAAAGTAAAACACTGGCTATCAGGTCCAATTTTTTTATCTGCTAATGATACCCCCTCCCCCCAAAACAAAAAAAAAACAAACAAAAAAAAAAACACTATTATGAGCACCCATGTATGACTGCATGAAATAAAAATATGTTCTATTGTTGAAAAATCACCATTACAAGAAACACACAATATTCTCAAAACCAAATCTCATATTTAAAATTCATTGTAAGAGTAAAAATCATTCATTATTTGTAGTACGTTTCTTTTGTTTTGGGTAGAACTGGGTATGTAAAGTATTATGGAATTTTTAAATTAAATTATTTCAGTCAATTTGTGTGTTCTCTTGGTCCCATTTGTCTGGGGACTCACTCTTCAGTCAAAGTAGTGTGGATTTATGTCATCACAACTTGTCTCATGTGCGTACAGATCAGACACAAACACAAGTAAAATGCACATTTAATTCAGTCATGACAAAAATAAAACAACAGTCAAATGTGACAAAAGTTCACTCATTCACTCATCAAACATGAAAACACTCATATATAGACCTACATGAAAACAGCATTTTAGCTAATTATCAGGTCTCATTTATTCAAGTAGTGATGATAAGGAAGAGAACGAAAAACAAAACATGTAATGAATGTGAACACACAGGAGGACTACGTCAGGTTCTGTGGCAGAGAAACTTATGAGGCACAGGAATCAACTGTGAAATGACAATGAGGGACTTTCTGCCTTGTTGAGACCAGTCAATAAAAGGTTATGAGGTGTGTTAATGCATAGTATTAAAAGTAAATTTAACAAATCAAACGGATTTAAATCAGCTAGAAAAGATGAGCACCAGGTCGGCTTTTTCATTACTTAAGAGTTTCAACACAAATCCACTGACAGCAGATGGCAGTGCAGCCTCTCACACAGAAACAAAAAGCTGTCCCCTGTTCAACATAGTAGCAGATATTCTGCTTCTCTAATATTTAACTTTATAAAAAATTACACTAATATATTCCCACTTACCAATCACAGTATCCATCTATGTGGATACTGCAGATTTTATTTCTTTTGCGGTTTCTGCTGTTCAGATTCCTGCTGACACCCAAATAAAGCGGAGATAAATAACATTATAAAAACATCTGTTGGTCACTCAGGAGAATCTATAGAATTCACTATGAGCTTTTCACTGGCAACAGTGTCTGCCATAATCTGCAAGTAATAATGATTTTCATTATTAATATTATGAAAATAACTTTCCTGATGAATCGGTTAGTTTATAAGAGGGGTTTCAAAAGTGGGATGCGAGCATCCCTGAGGACGCTCCAAACATTAGAAGGTCAGGCTCTGTGAAGGGAAATGAAAATATATTACAGGGATTATCAAAGGGAGACCACATAGAATAGCATATCAATGTGTGATTTGGTCAAAAGGATATAAGAGATCCAGTATTGTGGACTTTTAATGTTTTTCCCAGAGTCAGAAACTAATAAATGTCTTTGGACAGACCTTTTGTATGTATTTGTTTGTTTGGTCCATGCTCAAACAGAAAATCAAACAACAAAGGTTTGAGGAAGAAGAAAATAAAATGGTTGTCAGGATGGACCGGTGACAGGGATGTGGGTTTAATTTTATTGACCAGATGTAAAGTTGGCAACCTAAAATCAATATGAAAATGAAGAAAGAAGTAAATTAATTAAAGAAATCTGCCTGATAATCTGGGACAGGTCATTTTGATATGCAGACGCTACTTAAAAAGGCCTTTAATGCTTTAATACCCAAAGAACCTCCTTAATTACAGTAACTTGAGTATTTGTAATTAGTTACTTCCAGCCCTAGATTTATTTCAATAAACTCATAATGCTGATGTGGCCCAGCTTTGCTCAAATTCACAGAGGTTCATGAAATCCAATTCGGATAATCTTGCTCAAGTGGTGCAGACAACCATGAAAAAACACAAGTCAACCTGTTTTCAGGTGAAAGAACATCATGCATTTACTCTTCAAGTTTTTAGGCAATTAAACAGACCAGCATGCATTGACTCTAGGTCTACATCAGGTATGATGCAGACTGACCTGCCTGCAGCAGAGATGTACTGATTACATATGTTACTAGAGACATTATGGGTACTTTCCATCAGCTGGTACTTTTGAGCACTGTCTGACCTCAAAAACCCTCCTTCAGTTGAAGTAGATTTCCGGTGAAGTTCTGTATTTGACTCTGTTAGAAGGCAACAAACTGCTTCGAAAAGCAGAAGAGAATCTGAAATACATTTAGAAACATTTACATTTACATTTAATAGATTTTAATTCTGAAATGTTTACAGTCAGTCAGGCTTAGTGTCCATATGTGTATTTCAAACATTATTTCACATGACAGCTCCTTTAGCCTTCATCAGTCATTTTCAACACATGGGATCTTAACCCTCTATGGTACGATGTTGCCCTCAGGCAACAAACCCATTTTTGCCCTGTCACATCTCCACAATGCATCCCTTTAAATGATGCGATACTTTAAAAAAGAGGTAAAACCATAGGGAACCATTAACAATGCTTTAAGTTGTCACATGACCTCCAGGAAGCGATTTTGAAACCCTTCTTGGCGGGCTTTTTCTAAGGAGACAGCTCTGCTATCTTGCTGCAAAAAAAAGACTCTCAAAAAGTTATTTTTTGTCCCTTTTCCACCTGGAAAAAAATGTCTTCACACTAATAGGTGAGTAAACTTTAAGTTTTGATAGTTTCATGCAACTTATTTACTAATTTGATAGTGGATACGTGTTAAAATGCAGCTGTTGCCCTGAGGCAACAACGTGCCATCATGGAAAGTTGCAATGTTGCCTGCAACAGTGAACCATTATGGAATCACTATAGCAAACACAACACTGACCACTGGCCTATTTGGGTGGAGAAAAAGGGCAGATGCAGATACCCTGGATGTAAGGGTATAGTGAAATCACAGTGCACAAAATGTGTCACCTGCCTGTGCTTCACTCCTGAAAAAAACTGCTTCATGGAGTTCCATAAGCACTGAGCAGCAACACCACAAGTGATGGCAACACATGTCAGGAAAGACACAGGGGACTGACACAAAACATGCACTGAAATGAAGCAGTGATGATCAAACACTGGAATTTGTTGTTTTTGTTTTTCAAATGTTTATGGTAATGGTTATCTTTGTTGATTTAAGTAGTTTAAAGTTTTATACTTTACACATTTATTTCAATGGGTTGTTCCTAAATGGTACAATGTTGCCTACAGGCAACATTTAGCCAAGAAACTTTTTAAATTCTTTTTAAAATTCTTTTTAATTTTAAATTTAAAATGAATTGTGACTTCTTGATGTTATTGAATATTTTTGCATATATTTATGAAATAAACAATGTTCAAATTGGAAAAGGGACGTTCTTTTTCACTTATGCACCATTATGGTACAATGTTGCCTACAGGCAACGAACCCCAAAAACTTCCAAAAATAAAAGTAAAAATAAAATTTCTTCAGATTATGTTTATTTAGTCTATTTTGAGACATAAAAACACATTTCCCTCACTGGCATCATAATGTGTACCATAGAGGGATATGACCATACATACATACATACATACATACATACATACATACATACATATGACCGTACATACATACATGCACATACATACATATGAACATACATACATACATACATACATATGACCATACATGCATACATACATACATACATACATACGTACATACATACATACATACATACTTATGACGATACATGCATACATATGACCATACATAAATACATACATACATACATACATCTGACCATGCATACATACATATGACCATACATGCATACATACATACATATGAGCATACATACATACTTACATATGAGCATACATACATACATACATACATACATACATACATACATACATATTAGCATAAATACATACATACATATGAGCATACATACATATGAGCATACATACATATGGCCAAACATATGACCATGCATACAAACATACATACATATGACCATACATACATAAATACATACATATGACCATGCATACATACATACATACATATGACCATACATACATACATACATACATACATACATACATACATACATACTTATGACCATACATGCATACATATGAACATACATACATACATACATACATACATATGACCATGCATACATTCATATGACCATTCATACATACACACATACATACATACATATGACCATGCATACATACATACATACATATGACCATACATACATACATACATACATACATACATACATACAAACTTATGACCATACATGCATACATATGACCATGCAAACATACATACATACATACATACATATGACCATACATACATACATATGACCATGCATACATACATACATATGACCATACATACATACATACATACATACTTATGACCATACATGCATACATATGACCATGCATACATACATACATACATACATACATACATATGAGCATACATGCATACATACATACATACATATGACCATGCATACATACATACATGTGACCATACATACATACATACAAACATAAAAAAAAAAAATTTCTTCAGATTATGTTTATTTAGTCTATTTTGAGACATAAAAACACATTTGCCCCACTAGCATCATAATGTGTACCATAGAGGGATGACCATACATTCATACATACATACATACATACATATGACCATGCATACATTCATATGACCATACATACATACACACATACATACATACATATGACCATGCATACATACATACATACATATGACCATACATACATACATACATACATACATACATACATACATACATACATACTTATGACCATACATGCATACATATGACCATGCAAACATACATACATACATACATACATATGACCATACATACATACATACATACATATGACCATGCATACATACATACATACATACATATGACCATACATACATACATACATACATACATATGACCATGCATACATACATACATACATATGACCATACATACATACATACATACATACATACATACATACATACTTATGACCATACATGCATACATATGACCATGCATACATACATACATACATACATACATACATACATACATACATACATACATATGAGCATACATGCATACATACATACATACATATGACCATGCATACATACATACATGTGACCATACATACATACATACAAACATAAAAAAAATTTCTTTTAATTTTTAAAAAAAAAATTCTTCAGATTATGTTTATTTAGTCTATTTTGAGACATAAAAACACATTTCCCCCACTGGCATCATAATGTGTACCATAGAGGGATATGACCATACATACATACATACATACATATGACCGTACATACATACATGCACATACATACATATGAGCATACATACATACATACATACATATGACCATACATGCATACATACATACATACATACATACATACTTATGACCATACATGCATACATATGACCATACATGCATACATACATACATACATAAGTACATACATACATACATACTTATGACCATACATACATACATATTTACATATGAGCATACATACATACATACATACATACATACATACATATTAGCATAAATACATACATACATATGAGCATACATACATATGACCATACATGCATACATACATACATACATAAGTACATACATACATACATACTTATGACCATACATACATACATACATACATACATATGAGCATACATACATACTTACATATGAGCATACATACATACATACATACGTACATACATACATACATATTAGCATAAATACATACATACATATGAGCATACATACATATGAGCATACATACATATGGCCAAACATATGACCATGCATACAAACATACATACATATGACCATACATACATACATACATACATATGACCATGCATACATACATAAATACATATGACCATACATACATACATACATACATACATACTTATGACCATACATGCATACATATGAACATACATACATACATACATACATACATATGACCATGCATACATTCATATGACCATTCATACATACACACATACATACAAACATATGACCATGCATACATACATACATACATATGACCATACATACATACATACATACATACATACATATGACCATACATACATACATACATACATATGACCATGCATACATACATATGACCATACATACATACATACATACATACTTATGACCATACATGCATACATATGACCATGCATACATACATACATACATACATACATATGAGCATACATGCATACATACATACATACATATGACCATGCATACATACATACATGTGACCATACATACATACATACAAACATAAAAAAAAAATTTCTTCAGATTATGTTTATTTAGTCTATTTTGAGACATAAAAACACATTTCCCCCACTGGCATCATAATGTGTACCATAGAGGGATGACCATACATACATACATACATACATACATACATACATACATACATACATACATACATATGACCATGCATACATTCATATGACCATACATACATACACACATACATACATACATATGACCATGCATACATACATACATACATACATACATACATACATACATACATACATACTTATGACCATACATGCATACATATGACCATGCAAACATACATACATACATACATACATATGACCAAACATACATACATATGACCATGCATACATACATACATACATACATATGACCATACATACATACATACATACATATGACCATGCATACATACATACATACATATGACCATACATACATACATACATACTTATGAACATACATGCATACATATGACCATGCATACATACATACATACATACATACATACATACATATGAGCATACATGCATACATACATACATACATATGACCATGCATACATACATACATGTGACCATACATACATACATACATAAAAACATAAAAAAAAAAATCTTTTAATTTTTAAAAAAAAAATTTCTTCAGATTATGTTTATTTAGTCTATTTTGAGACATAAAAACACATTTCCCCCACTGGCATCATAATGTGTACCATAGAGGGATATGACCATACATACATACATACATACATACATACATACATATGACCGTACATACATACATGCACATACATACATATGAGCATACATACATACATACATACATATGGCCATACATGCATACATACATACATACATACATACATACGTACATACATACATACATACATACTTATGACCATACATGCATACATATGACCATACATGCATACATACATACATACATAAGTACATACATACATACATACTTATGACCATACATACATACATACATACATACATACATATTAGCATAAATACATACATACATATGAGCAAACATACATATGAGCATACATACATATGGCCAAACATATGACCATGCATAAAAACATACATACATATGACCATACATACATACATACATACATATGACCATGCATACATACATACATACATATGACCATACATACATACATACATACATACATACATACATACATACATACATACACACATACATACTTATGACCATACATGCATACATATGAACATACATACATACATACATACATACATACATACATATGACCATGCATACATTCATATGACCATTCATACATACACACATACATACATACATATGACCATGCATACATACATACATACATATGACCATACATACATACATACATACATACATACATACATACTTATGACCATACATGCATACATATGACCATGCAAACATACATACATACATACATACATATGACCATACATACATACATACATACATATGACCATGCATACATACATACATATGACCATACATACATACATACATACATACATACTTATGACCATACATGCATACATATGACCATGCATACATACATACATACATACATACATATGAGCATACATGCATACATACATACATACATATGACCATCTTACATACATACATGTGACCATACATACATACATACAAACATACATACATATGACCATGCATACATTCATATGACCATACATACATACACACATACATACATACATATGACCATGCATACATACATACATACATATGACCATACATACATAAATACATACATACATACATACTTATGACCATACATGCATACATATGACCATGCAAACATACATACATACATACATACATATGACCATACATACATACATACATACATATGACCATGCATACATACATACATACATACATATGACCATACATACATACATACATACATATGACCATGCATACATACATACATACATATGACCATACATACATACATACATACATACATATATACATACATACTTATGACCATACATGCATACATATGACCATGCATACATACATACATACATACATACATACATACATATGAGCATACATGCATACATACATACATACATATGACCATGCATACATACATATGACCATGCATACATACATACATACATACATATGACCATACATACATACATACATACATATATATGACCATGCATACATACATACATACATATGACCATACATACATACATACATACTTATGACCATACATGCATACATATGACCATGCATACATACATACATACATACATACATACATACATACATATGAGCATACATGCATACATACATACATACATATGACCATGCATACATACATACATGTGGCCATACATACATACATAAAAACATTAAAAAAAATTCTTTTAATTTTTAAAAAAAAAATTTCTTCAGATTATGTTTATTTAGTCTATTTTGAGACATAAAAACACATTTCCCCCACTGGCATCATAATGTGTACCATAGAGGGATGACCATACATACATACATACATACATACATACATACATACATACATACATACATATGACCATGCATACATTCATATGACCATACATACATACACACATACATACATACATATGACCATGCATACATACATACATACATATGACCATACATACATACATACATACATACATACATACTTATGACCATACATGCATACATATGACCATGCAAACATACATACATACATACATACATATGACCATACATACATACATATGACCATGCATACTTACATACATACATACATATGACCATACATACATACATACATACATATGACCATGCATACATACATACATACATATGACCATACATACATACATACATACTTATGACCATACATGCATACATATGACCATGCATACATACATACATACATACATACATACATACATACATACATACATACATATGAGCATACATGCATACATACATACATACATATGACCATGCATACATACAAAATTTCTTCAGATTATGTTTATTTAGTCTATTTTGAGACATAAAAACACATTTCCCCCACTGGCATCATAATGTGTACCATAGAGGGATATGACCATACATACATACATACATACATACATACATACATAATTATGACCGTACATACATACATACACATACATAATTATGACCGTACATACATACATACATATGACCATAAATGCATACATACATACATACATACATACATACATATGAGCATACATACATACATACATACATATGAGCATAAATACATACATACATATGAGCATACATACATACATACGTACATACATATGAGCATACATACATATGAACATACATTCATACATATGGCCAAACATATGACCATGCATACAAACATACATACATATGACCATACATACATACATACATACATATGACCATACATACATAGATATGACCATATATACATACATATATACATACATACTTATGACCATACATGCAAAAATAAAAATAAAAACAAAATTGCTTCAGATTATGTTTATTTAGTCTATTTTGAGACATAAAAACACATTTCCCTCACTGGCATCATAATGTGTACCATAGAGGGATATGACCATACATAAATACATACATACATACATACATACATGTTACCATGCATACATACATACATATGAGCATACATACATACATACATACATACATACATACATATGAGCATACATACATACATACATATATACATACATACATACATATGAGCATACATACATACATACATACTTATGACCATACATGCATACATATGACCATACATACATACATCCATACATACATACATACATATGACCATGCATACATTCATATGACCATATGTACATACACACATGAAGCTCAGCGTAAGTTCAATCAGGAAGACCTTCTATTACACTGACTTCATTCATAACTTTCCTTTACTCCGCCTCTCTCCTCCTATTCCCTCTAATCAGCTGTTTGTGGGCGTTCACCTTCGTCTTTACTATCCAATCAGATTTTGTCACGGTCGCGATAGCCAGTCAATTTGCTGCTGCCAAACTTTAAATCGCCTCTGTCTTTGCTCCATCAGTTGTCATTCAGTCAATCGCGCGACCCTCCTCCACCCCTCTCTCCTCCAGTCACTGGACCCAGGTAGCAGAAGATGTTCACCTCGATCCTCCCTGAAGCCCTCTCGTCCAGTCTTCAGGTCCAGGCAGCAGGAGTCTAGAGCCACACGGTGTTCACCTCAATCCTCCCCGACGCCCTCTCCTCCAATCTTCAGGTCCAGGCAGCAGGAGTCCAGAGCCACTTCACCTCACCAGTCTCTGCTTCGCACCTCTTCACCACCACCACCAGTGTCAAGACCCCGGGGGTTCTCTTCTCTACAGCTTCATCACCCCCATTTTTATATATATATATATATGTATGTATATATATATATATATATATATATATATATATATATATATATATATATATATATATATATATGTATATATATATAGTATATACATATTGTTTCACCTCAATGGGGTCTAACCGCCAAAGACTGTTCATGTTTCATATATCATGCATGTGCCATTAAACCATTTCCCTTTAACTCTTAGTCTCTCCTGATTGAAATACATACATACATATGGTCATACATATGACCATGCATACATACATACATGTGACCATACATACATACATATATACATACATATGAGCATACATACATATGAGCATATATACATACATACATATGACCATACATACATACATACATACATACACATATACATATATACATATATACATACATATGACCATGCATACATACATATGACCATGCATACATACATATGACCATACATACATACATATGACCATGCATACATACATATGAGCATACATACATACATACATACATATGACCATACATACATACATATATATGACCATACATACATACATACATACATACATATATATATATATTAATTCTTTTCATAACTCTTTTTAATTTAAAAATTTAAATGAATTGTTAATTCTTGATGTTATTGAATATTTTTGCATATGTTTATGAAATAAACAATGTTCAAATTGGAAAAGGAACGTTCTTTTTCACTTATGCACCATTATGGTACAATGTTGCCTACAGGCAACAAACCCCCAAAACTTCCAAAAATAAAAATAAAGATAAAATTTCTTCAGATTATGTTTATTTAGTCTATTTTGAGACATAAAAACACATTTCCCTCACTGGCATCATAATGTGTACCATAGAGGGATATGACCATACACACATACATACATACATACATACATACATATGACCATACATGCATACATACATACATACATACATACATGTGACCATGCATATATACATACATATGAGCATACATACATACATATATACATACATACATACATACATACATACATATGAGCATACATACATACATACATACATACATACATACATACATACATATATACATACATATACACATACATACATGCATACATACATACATACATATGAGCATACATACATACATACATACATACATACATATGACCATACATATATATGACCATGCATACATACATACATATTGCCATACATACATACATACATACATACATACATACATACTTATGACCATACATGCATACATATGACCATACATACATACATACATATGACCATGCATACATTCATATGACCATACGTACATACACACATACATACATACATATGGTCATACATATGACCATGCATACATACATACATACATACATACATACATACATACATACATATGAGCATACATGCATACATACATACATATGACCATGCATATATTCATACATGTGACCATACATACATACATACATACATATGAGCATACATACATATGATCATATATACATACATACATATGACCATACATACATACATACATACATACATACATACATACATACATATGAGTATACATACATATGAGCATATATACATACATATGACCATGCATACATACATATGTGCATACATACATACATACATATGTCCGTACATACATACATGCACATACATACATATGAGCATACATACATACATACATACATATGACCATACATGCATACATACATACATACATACGTACATACATACATACATACATACATACTTATGACCATACATGCATACATATGACCATACATAAATACATACATACATACATACATATGACCATGCATACATACATATGACCATACATGCATACATACATACATACATAAGTACATACATACATACATACTTATGACCATACATACATACATACATACATATGAGCATACATACATACTTACATATGAACATACATACATACATACATACATACATACATACATACATATTAGCATAAATACATACATACATATGAGCATACATACATACTTACATATGAACATACATACATACATACATACATACATACATACATACATATTAGCATAAATACATACATTCATATGACCATACATACATACATACATACATACATACATACATACATACATATGAGCATACATGCATACATACATACATACATATGACCATGCATACATACATACATGTGACCATACATACATACATACAAACATAAAAAAATAAAATTTCTTCAGATTATGTTTATTTAGTCTATTTTGAGACATAAAAACACATTTCCCTCACTGGCATCATAATGTGTACCATAGAGGGATATGACCATACATACATACATACATACATACATATGACCGTACATACATACATACACATACATACATACATACATACATATGACCATACATGCATCCATATATATATACATACATACATACATACATATGAGCATACATACATACATACATACATACATATGAGCATAAATACATACATACATACATATGAGCATACATACATACGAGCATACATACATATGAGCATACATACATACATACGTACATACATATGTAGCTCAGCGTAAGTTCAATCAGGAAGACCTTCTATTACGCTGCCTTCATTCACAACTTTCCTTTACTCCGCCTCTCTCCTCCTATTCCCTCTAATCAGCTGTTTGTGGGCGTTCACCTTCCTCTTTACCATCCATTCAGATTTTGCCACGGTCGCAATAGCCAGTCAATTTGCTGCTGCCAAATCTTTAAATCGCCTCTGTCTTTGCTCCATCAGTTGTCATTCAGTCAATCGCGCGACCCTCCTCCACCCCTCTCTCCTCCAGTCACTGGACCCAGGTAGCAGAAGATGTTCACCTCGATCCTCCCTGACGCCCTCTCCTCCAGCCTTCAGGTCCAGGCAGCAGGAGTCCAGAGCCACTTCACCTCACCAGTCTCTGCTTTGCACCTCATCATCACCACCACCACCAGTGTCTAGACCCCGGGGGGGTTCTCTTCACTACAGCTTCATCACCCCCATTTATATGTACATATTGTTTCACCTCATTGGGGTCTAACCGCCAAAGACTGTTCATGTTTCATATATCATGCATGTGCCAATAAACCATTTCTCTTTTACTCTTAGTCTCTCCTGTTTGAAATGAGCATACACACATATGAGCATACATTCATACATATGGCCAAACATATGACCATGCATACAAACATACATACATATGACCATACATACATACATACATACATACATGACCATATATACATATGACCATGCATACATACATACATATGACATACATACATGCATACTTATGATCATACATGCATACATATGACCATGCATACATATGACCATGCATACATTCATATGACCATATATACATATACACATACATACATACATACATACATACATATGGTCATATATATGACCATGCATACATACATACATATGAGCATACATGCATACATACATACATACATACATACATATGACCATGCATACATACATACATGTGACCATACATACATACATACATATGACCATACATACATACATACATGCATACATACATACATATGAGAATACATACATACATATGACCATGCATACATACATATGACCATACATACATTCATATGACCATGCATACATACATATGACCATACATACATACATACATTCATATATATGACCATACATACATACATACATACATACATATATATATAAATTCTTTTTATAATTCTTTTTAATTTAAAATTTAAAATGAATTGTGACTTCTTGATGTTATTGAATATTTTTGCATATGTTTATGAAATAAACAATGTTCAAATTGGAAAAGGAATGTTCTTTTTCACTTATGCACCATTATGGTACAATGTTGCCTACAGGCAACGAACCCCAAAAACTTCCAAAAATAAAAATAA